>NC_058136.1:23703438-23768603 GCF_016433145.1 Gracilinanus agilis | reverse complement strand
GAGGGGAGGGGAGGGGAGGGGAGGGGAAGAGAGGACTTTCCACTGCACTGAGCTATAACAAATTTAAAGAGCTATACTATAAGATATATATCATAATCAACCTCATTTATCTTTATCTTTTTGTTATTAATTTCCTGGCTTAAATTTGATGATTTGCTACTCACAACTCTTCTATCATTTTGACTTAATTCATTACAATTTGGGTTTTGGTTTTGAAAGAAAAAACAATTACAAAAGGAAAGGAGAAAGACAGGGAAAGGAGGCAGAGGGAAGGGCAGTGGGAAGAGATTTAATTTCCTAAGCTCTGACCATGAACAATCAAGTACCTTACCAAAATACTTAAGAGTACAATTTTCATGTCATTCCTGGATTAATGTACCATGCAATAGTGAAGCAAAACACAATCTATGAGGACTACATTTTACCTTGTTAACCTGACTTCATGTATAACAAAAAATGGTTCTGAATTCCCATCATTTCTACTCTGTGGTAAAAGGTTTTCAGGCTTACAAGTAAGAGATGAATGCCCACTGCTCTTTAAATATTTAAAGAAACTCTTTTAAAGCTTAATTTTATTCATTCTAGGCACAAAAACATCTCTCTCCTTCAAGTCAAGGTCTTAATACAGAGGAACTGAATTATGCCCTGGAAGAATAACCAAAATATCCAAATAGCTCTGCTAGAAAGCTCAAGCTGGTTTTAAAAAATTGCTCAACCAATTAAAAATCTGCACAGAACCCAAAGACCAAGTTACTGCTTAACCTGAAAGGAGTTTAAAACAAAAATCTTTTAAGCATCCTGCCATTCACTAGAAGCTTTGTTAGGCTGGATACTTCTTCTCCCTGGGAATACATTTTCAGACCTAAGAAATGAGGGAACTAGACCAATGGGTCAATGGTAGTGGTTTCCATTCCTGGCTTTGCCACTTACTACCATGGTCAGGTCACTCAAACTTTCTGTACCTTTGTTTCTTAATCTATAAAATGAGATGAGTGGATTAGGCGATCTTTTAAGGTTCATTTCCATTCTACATCAATATAATCTACTAATTTATCATGAGTTTCACTATTAATATTTATGTTTATTCACATACACAGGATCTGTCCATACAAATACTAGATATGCAGATGAAAAGTGAAATGCAGTTACTTTGGACATATCCAAAATAGTGTGGCATTCAATAAGCCAAACAACTGGATGGTAGCTCATTTTTTCTCTTTGCATCCAGGTGTTTCAGCATAATTTTTAACTCTTCTAAGATAAACAGGAATCAAACACTTAAGAAAGTAGAAAGTGTCTATGTGATAACAAATAAGTAGGTATTAAGAAACTCAAATGAACGCTCTTCAGAGAAGTAGCCTTTACTGAACATCACAGAATCTCAGCATCTCAAAGACCATCCAACCCCATCTATGCCTTAATAACAAGTCCTTCTACAAAAACGCCCAACACATAGTCATCAACCTTTATTTGCAGATCTCCAATAAGAGGAATTTAATGGCCCCTGAGGCAGGCTGTTCCATTTTTTTGAGAGCTTTGACTTTTAGGCAGTTTTTTCTGACACTTTACCTCAATTTGTCTCTTAACATCTTCCCCCAATTGGCCCTTGTTCCGCCCCCTGGGGTCAAAAGGAACAAGTCTATTCCCACTACCATAAAACAGCCTTTCAAATACTCAAAAACAGCTATCATATCCCTGTCCAAGTTTTTTTCTCCAGGCTAACTACTCCCATTTTCTTCACAAAATCTTCCTGTGGCATGAAGAGAAGGGTCCATTACCATCCAAAGTACCTTCCTTTCAATGTTCTCGAGCTTATTGATGCCTTTCCTAAACAGCGTTACTCAGAATATGATACTGTGAATATGATCTGATCAGTGCAGGAGGGCAATGAAACTATTACTTGCATCCCTCTTGGATACCAAAGTTTCTTCTCAATGTATGAGTTTCCTTAACTGACCTGTCACACTCCTGATGCATGTTGAATCTGCAGTCTACTGAAATCTTGAGTCTTTTTTCTTCTTTCCATAAAAATTGTCTCCCCACACTTCCCCTATCCTAGCTACTGTCGATTTTTAAATCCAAGTTTATGACACTACATTTGTCCCTTTTTGATTTTATCTCATAAGACTACTGAACCCTTTTTGGACACTGACCTTTTAGTACTCTCTTGGCTTTATGTCATCTGCAAATCTCCTAAGCAAGCATCTCTGTCATCATCCCAAAGTGTAGGTTACTTCATTCAATGGTGCTTAGCGACCGAAGCATCTTCTGAGTGGGAGTCAGCGCCTCTCCAGTGATCTGAAGGTCACAGTTCCTTACAGAGCTTCCCTCTTGGCTCACAGGATCTATACATTTGGAAAAGGAACAAGAAAAAAGGTGGTGGTGTTTATGGTTATGGTGCCAGAATCTCTGGCTAAGATGGTGATAGTATAAAATCTGTGGTGCACAGGAAGACTTATAGAAACAAGAATACAACAAAGAGAAAGAAACTTCCCCACACAGGAGCTTATGATATTTAACCTTAAACTGACTTCTTACAGGACGGATCACTAGTTACCTGCTTTACCCTCCATCAATCCAATCATCCATCTTTCTCTGCTTTTTGGGTCATACTGAGCTTTGTTTGTAGCCATTTAAAATAGATTTCAAATAACAAGACCGAATCATATCCACTTGAAGGTTATTTGTGAACAGAGGCTAGTATGCAAGAGAGAATTACCTCTAATGCTTCCTCATCATCATTTACTAGGACATTTAATAGGGAGGCTTTTTCTTAAACAAGGGCTTACATAACAATTCTCAGAAAAGCATCTCCTATAATTATCATATGTTTCCATTTAAGCTAAAACTAGGCCCCATCTTCTGCAGGAATTGTCTGGCCTCATATCCTGCTGGGGTTCAGGCCCAGGCTGCCTGGATGCTGTTCTGGCCCCATCTCCTGCTGTGAGACCAGACTGTTTTGCACTTGGCCTTCCATCCATCCTGGCTTACCTCTGCTCAGAGCTTCTGTGGGATTCTGGCAGAATTTCTATACAGTTTTGGACTGGATGGACAAGTTTACAGCTGTTTCTCTTTGGTTTTCTTTATCAATGTTCCTTTTAGTGGAGTTTTACAAAAGTATTTGTAAAGGCCCTGGGTTCCTTTAAGTCCTAACATGCCACCATGTTTCCACAATCCTGTAAGCACCCTCTATCTTCCTCAGGATATCTTCCCCATCATCATCCACTTTCTCTATCACTGACTTTTCCCTATCTCTTGGTTCTTTTCCTGCTACCAATAAACACGATCAAGTCTTTCCATGTTTTAAAGAAATTCTCACTAGATCCTACCATGCCCACCAGCACTATATCTCTCCTCCCCAATTTTAACTAACATCTTTGAAAAAGTCTTCTATCTTTGGTTCCTCCAATTCCTCATTCTCTTCTAAATCTTCTCCAAATCATTTTTTGACCCCATCTTTCAAATGAAACCATTGTCTCCAAAGCTGGCAAACTCTAATAGGCAAATCTAATCGGCTTTTTCTCCATACTCATGTTTCTTGACTTCTCTGCAGAATTTGACAATGTTGACTTCTTTCTTCTCCATACTCTTGCCTTTCTGGCTTTTTGTGACACTCTTTTCACTTATTCCTCCTCCTACTTATCAGCTTATTCCTTCTCAATCTGCTTTACTGGTTCATCACCCATATCAATGCCAACTAATTGTGGATGGCCCCCAAGGCTCTTTCTTCAGTTCACTTTTCATTTTTTCTCTATAGTCTCACACTTGATCTCATTCAGCTGCTGTGAGTTCCATTGTTATCTCTGCAAGGATTCTGAGATCTATTTATTCAGTCCTACTTTTACTTCTGAATTCCAGTCCCGTGTCAACCCTGACTACTGGACATTTCAAACTGACTATCTCATAGTCATCTCAAACTTAATTTGTTCAAAACTGAACTCAGTCTCTTCCCCACTCCTCATCTCCAGTCTCCCTCTACTTTAGAACTCCCTCCTACTGGTGAAGGCACCAAAAGCCTCCTAACCACCAGGCTGGCAACTTCAGCGCAATACTCATTTTACTTCATCTACATATCCAATCAGATGCCAAATCTTATGGTTTTCCTCCTCCTCCTCCTCTTCCTCAATTGCATACTTCTTCACCACACTCACACATCCTACCATTCTGGTTCAGGCTCTCATTACTTCTTGCATGGACTACTGTAAATATCTGCTAATTAGACCCCCTCCAAGTTTCACCCCACTCCAATCTATCCTCCACACAATCTACGACAAGTCATTTTCCTAAAAGGTATGTTTGCCACCTCTTTTACTCAATAAACTCCAACAGTTGCCCATTACTTCTATGATAAAATATAAACTCATCTTGGGCACTATCTACTCTTCCAAACCTGGCCCTTTCCTCTATTTCTAGTCTGGTAATACTTTCCTCTCCTCCATAGACTCTAGTCGAGCTATCCAAGCAAGGTGCCTTCTTGGAATTTGGACTCTTTGTTCCTAGTTCAGGAGACAAAGAGAACAAGTCAAATTCTTCTTCCACTCAATGGCCCTTCACATACTTGAAGACAAGCTAGCATGTTCCCCTTTGAGCCTTCTCTTCTGCTAGCTAACCATCCCATAACATCATTCCTTTAATTGAGCCTCCTATGACTTCATCTTGAGGTCTTTCTTCATTCTGGATGTTCTCAGGAGTGCTTTCCATTTTATCATTGTCCTTCTGAAAATGTGGTGCCCATAAATGAACACTAATGCAGATGTGATCTTAGCACACTGCTTTGTACTTAGCAGGTGCTTCATAAATGCTAGCTCACCAACCAGGCCACAGTTGAGTGACCTTGTTACCTCTCTCAATCTAGAAGCTATGTCTCTTAACGCAACCTAAGATCGCATTTATTGTTTTGGTAACCATGTCACATTAATCACTCATAAAGAGCTTGGAGTCCATCCAAATCTCCAAATCCTTTTTGGATTAACTGCTAACTAGTCACGACTCTCCTACTTTATTAATTATAATACATACGCGTATTACAAAATATAGTATTAATATAATATAATTAATATAAGAATATAAGATACGGCCAAAGTAGAAAATCTGAATAATTTTTAAATGATGCAAAGCAAAAGTCCTTTTTGTGCCTCAGGTGAGAATTTCTGATGAAGATATTTTAAAATTTTAATACTTGCTCCTGTCCTCATTTTGCATGTTTAGCTACATCTACATATGGTATGAGAAAATCAGAACTATTAGCAAAGGAGAGAATGTAAGGCTATGAAATCACGGACCCAGGAAGACAGCAGGGGCACTTGTTTGCACTGACAGTGTGCATTTCCACCCAAGATGGAGCTTTGGTCAACTGGGATTCAAAAAGAAGGCTGTAGATAGAAGCCTTGCTGGTACAGCATAGCATTGCTTTACAATTCTGCTGACAGAGGAAGCATGAGCAAGGGAGAAGGAAGCAGGGAAAGCTCAGGCTGTGGAGTCATGAAGACTCTGAAAGTTTGCCTTTCTCTTTAACCTCATAAAAAGAAAGCCAAGAAAGTGGAATGGTGGGAGTGTTCCCTTCCAGGGTCTCTCGCGTGACTGAGGTAATGCTACCCCAGGGTCCAGGCCCAGTTAGCAAAACAATTTTGGAATAATCTAAGGTTACAAACTTCTGAAAAACACCACTGACTACTTTGCCTGCTATGCCATATCAAGTGGCGACAAAGAAAGTGGTGGGAACCAAGACTGAAAACTGCATTTGCAGAAATGTGGAATGTGAATCTGCATTTCCTCTGGCCTTGTCTTGGGGATGGGCATTTTTAGGTCCCATCAGAAGAGCACAGCCATAAATAAAAGCCCACACATCCAAGTTACCATATTTATACAGACACATCCATAGGCTCAGCTTGGCTCAAGGTAGTCAATATTTTTGTCTGAGCCCACAGCTGCAGCATTGGGTGGGAGTTGAGGGAGAGCACTTAGCAGACTGGCGCCATCAAATGAGGTTGCCTTAAGCAGATCCTCTGAGTGAAGTAATTGTCATTATCTGAATCACCGCTCTCCTCTTCCCCACTTGTTCCCCTGACCTATCCCATGTGTATCCTTCTTGGCTTTTCACCCACTGCACCTGTCCTTAGACCATGCTTTCCTGGCTAGCTTGTATATCTGGTCTATCACTGATTGGTGGATTTCTGGCTACCATTTGCTCTGTTGATTCCAAGATCTTGTATTCATGTTCCAACCAAGCCTGCTTTATCTCTTCCAGGCTTGTTGACTCTCTCAAACCTTGGACTGATTCACACATTTTAATCTCTCACCTAACCCTGGAACATGCTGGGTACCCACTCTGCTCCCAGATGGGCCTGTGAGAGATGGCAGTTTTTTAAATGGAGAGAATGATTTTTCTATCTAATTCCCTGGAGTATCAAAAAAAAAAAAAAGCAATAATGACTAAATGATTAAACCCACAGTAAACGGATCAGATAAGATATAATATAGTATAAATCTCTTTCTTCTGCTGTCACTCTTTGTTTATGCTTGCCCTGAGCTCACTTCTCTCTCTTTTCAGTCTTCAACCTATATAGTTAACCATTTCGACTAGACATTGTCCTCTACCCTTCAATCCCTTGCTTTCTTATACTCTCATGGTCTATCGCCAGTCTGCAAGCATGGCTCACTTCGACCATCTACCCACTCTGCTTATCCTCCTAAGCTACTAAATACTGTCAGAAGCAAAGCTACGCCCCAGAGCTGACCAGGTCCCCTACACATTTTAATTACCTAATATTATTTGAGCTCTCATTGTTACACAGAAAACTTTTCTTCTTCCTTGACTATCTCATTCTCCTAAATAACCATGACAAACTCTTTCAAGTCCTCAAAGCTTCTTCCATCTCTGTGTGTCTGTCTGTCTGTCTGTCTGTCTCTCCCTCCTCCCTTCCTACTTCACTGAGAAAACAGAAGTCATTTTCCATGGGCTCCTTCTGCTTCCACTACTCCATATCTCAAAATCACCACCAGAACTAGGACTGTTTATAGCTGGGGCATCAACCCAAGCACAAGTATCTGAGGAGAGAGAGGCATGTTCCCCTTCTCCCCACATTCTAGAAGGCTCCACTCCTGCACCCAGCCCCCAGGCTGCCACCTCCTAAGGTCCCATGGTCATTATAGTACCGGACTCTGCTCCTAGGACCTACCTTCCTGCTAAGGTGAATTGCTCCAAGTGTGCCATGAGGGAAACCAGGAATCAGTTTGTGACTGCTTGCTCCCATCCCCAGATGTGTTAACAGCCCGATCAGTCTCTGCCACTGAACTATTGTTACAGTCTCCTTTTGTAATTTTAAAATGCTATCCTCCCATTCTGTGATGTAAAGTGAATCTTGCTTCCAGAAGGGGAAGGGAATCTCACTGAGCCAGCTGGCCCTCTATATATTTGTTATGTTATTTAACATAACAAAACTCCTAATCCTCCTGGACAATCAATGATGTCCTTGCACTGTGAAACTTTTATTTTCTTTTTCCATTGGAAAAATATATTAAATTAAAGCTTTCTTGAATGCTAGATTTATTTAAAATACTTTGAATTTGATTTTCCAGGGTAGTGCTTGCCCTTTCCATTTCTTTTTTTTAACTCTCCTCCCCAAAGACTTGGAGAAAAATTTGTGACTCTGTTTACCTTCGAAATATGCTTTGCTGTCAATGGAAGTAGATAAGAAAAACCTTACAGGATTATGTTTAAAAGCTGCTTTGTTTAAAATAAATCTATATTTTTTACCCTATTATAATTGCTGTCTCTTTCAGCTACAAGAATCAAGCCCTTCTGCCTAAGGAGAATTTCAGATAAAGGGGGAGATGCTTGTATTAGATAACTCATATACATAAACATAAATAGCATTTTTCTTACTCAATTTAATGCCTCTTTTTGTTTTCCTTTGCTACTTGGTACATTGCAATCCTTTTTCAAAAGTCCATTTGTTAAAAAAAGTCATAATCTTATAGATAAGCACTCATTTTGGAAGGAAAGAGATTTATTTTACCATTCCTCAGGCATTGGGAAAATAAACATAGGGATCTCACAGCCTCGAACCAAAAGTCTTGAACACAGATAAAGGTCACATACACCAATCCTGTCTGTCCACCTCTGATTTAACTTAGGACTCTTTAAGAATGGGGAAACTAGATGTATCCAGAGAAAGGGAATTTTCTCCATACAAGAAAGCAGCAAAATATACCTCTCTTGTAATGCTCTCATCACAGAAGTTGAATCTAATTGGTGTCAGACTTGATTTATAAGCCCAGACACAGATACATCTCTCTGCTAGAAGAATATGAGATATGTCCTTAATTCTTACTCTACTTGGCACTTGCCAGCTATATCCTTCAATAAACCTCACCAAGATATGTAAGTTTTATGCATGGATTGTCTTTTTACGTCCTTGGTATGCTGGCAGTCTTACTATATAACTGCCCATTTAAAGAGTAGCTACTACTAAATGGTGGAGAACAGACTAGAGATAGTAATTGCCTATCCAGTTTCCAAAAATTAGCTCCTCAAACACAGAATAAGGTATTTTCTGCAAAAGTGGCACATTTAGGGGCATCTAAGTAGCATAGCGGGCCTGGAGTTGAGAGTATCTATTCAAATCTGGCCTTAGACAATTCCTAGCTGTATGACCCAGGGCAAGTCACTTAACCCCAATTGCCTAGTTCTAACTGCCCTTCTGCCTTTGAATTGATATTGATGCTTAGTATTGATTCTAAGACTGAAGGTAAGGGTTTTTTAAAAAGTGGCACACTGGTTATAATACCCTTCCCTTGAAATAGTAATCTTAGTTCGAGACATTCCAAATGACTACTCTGCTCTACGCCACCTTTCCATAAGGCCCTCCAGAGCCTTTCTCTATTGTTAATAAATTCCCATTTATCCTGGAGCTTTTTCAGATTCTTTCCATTTGGATACTCATTGAAATCTTTTCCCTAAAATCATCACATCTCTTAGCGCCCTCTTCAAGGCTGGCCATTCAGTCTCTCACACCTGACACACAATACCCTAAGGAGGAGTTGACATGTTCTTTGCTACCTATTTCCACTTTCAGACCTGCCCTCTGCCACTCTCATTAGGCAGCCATCCCTCCTACTTTAAAGTTCACAGTGACCTGTTCAGATCCTTACTGTCAATGTCCCTCCTGGTCACACTCTCTCCACTCCAATAAGCTCAGTACTTAAATCATCATTCTCTCTTATCCAATTTTTTCCCTTTCAAACACTCTTGTCCCTTCTTCTGGCCCCTAAACCTTCTAAACTTTCATGACATTTCTATATCTGGTTTAATCCAGTCACACACAATAGCAGTTCTATCAGAGTCTCTACTCAACTGAATTTGCTCCAGGTTCAGAAATGTCTAATTAGAGCTCTACTCAAAACTCATCTGCATCTTTGACTATCCTCTCCTTTTCTCATGTCTCTGAGAAAACAGTAGACTTTTTCCTTACAAAGGGGAAAATCAAAGGAGGAGGTCGAGCCAAGATGGTGACATAGTAGCAGGAGCCCTCTGAATCTCCTTCCAAAAGATCATTACAAAGCAGCTCAAAAGGACAGAAATCAAAACCAGATGAGTAAAGGGGCTCTCCCACTGGACACAGCATAAAAGGTAGGCAGTGAGTGAGGGATTTCCATTCTATAAGGGGAGTGAAACTGCACTAATCAAAGTGCAAGCTGATCGCTCCTCCCCCATACCACCTACTGCACCAGAGTTAGAGGGAGGGTACGGCAATCTCTAAATTCTTGGGGGCTGGCTGAAAACACCCCAGACTTACCCCTGAGGCTTTGGCAGCAATACTGGAGGCTGAAGAGCCTGGAGTGGATGGCCACAGACAAGGCAATAGGAGTTGGGGAGATAGACTCAGGGCAAAACACTTTAAAGCTCCCTACATGAATAACATCACAGCGCTATCTTCCCTCACTTGGCCCTCTGACAGGGAAGGGAAGAGCATACCAAGGCAAAGTCCTGCAATACAGAAGTGAAGTAAGCAGTGACCACCAACATGCAGGAATCACAATCCTCTAGCGACAAAAGGATTATTCCAAGCAACAGCAAAAAAAGCTCTTGACCCTGGAAAATTTCTATGGAGAAAAAGAGCAAAATAAAGAAGCAACAGCAGAAAGTGAGAAATAAGCAAACACAACCAAACTTTCCTCCCCAAAATGGAAATTGGTCACAAGCTCTGGAGGAACTCAAAAAGGAGTTCAAGAACCAAGTAAGAAAGATAGAGGAAAAAGAAACCTAGAAGAAACTAATTAACTGCACTCTCAATTCACCCTCCATGTCACTAGAAACATCTTAGGTGGCCATATATTGTCCTATTTCAGTTACCTTAACATTAATAAACTAAATAGTAAAGTATAATAAGCTATATATAGGCAGCTGTGGATAGAGAGCCAGATCTAGCGATGAGAGGTCCTGGTTCAAATGTGACCTCAGATACTTCCTAGTTATATGAACCTGGGTAAGTCACCTAATCCCAATTGCCTAGCCTTTACCACTCTTCTCCCTTAGAATTAATACTTAGTATTGATTCTAAGATGGAAGGTAAAAGTTTTTTTTAAATTATTACCTTGGCCCTTGTACATGTTGTAGAATCATATATATTTTTTAACATTTGTTTGAGGAAAACCTATGAGAGTGCATTTGGTTATACTGAATCAAATGTTTTGTTTTTTTGTTTTATGCTGGGGAGGGGAGTTCTGATCCTAGGCAAGCTCTTAGAGGAAACAAAAGAGGTTGAGAGAGAAGATACAAATAGAGGGCCTGGTCTTGGTAAGAGGAAGGACCACCTTATGTTGGAGACTGGTGAAAAGGACAAATGGACAAGCTGTGGAGGAATGGTGAAGAGTAGAGATGAAGAGCAAATGTATTAAATGCCTGGGAGTTAGACTGCAGAGTCAGAGGTACAGGAGGAACATTAAGTAGGACAATTTGGCTGAACCAAAATTAGGTGAGGGAAGCATAAGGTATTATAAAAGCTAGGTTGAAACTAGACTATTAAAACTTGTTACAGAATTTTGATTCAAAATTCACTTTTGCAACCATCTCCACAGTGCTGCCTAGGAGAAACATAGGGAAATGTGCATGATTTTGATACCTATCCTGAAGCTCTGGAGATAGGCAATGTAGTAGCTTGGGCTGATTCAGAAATGGGGTTCATTTTGCAAAGAGTTCCAACTGAGATAATTATGGCCCTAAAGAAAGAAAAGGCCCTAAAGGTGCCTTCTGGTTTGGGGGCATACCCAGAGTGGTCCTGTATCTGCTTTAGAGCAGTATTTTGAGTTTCTGAACATTTCCTCATGAGACAGTTTCCCAGTGACTAGAGAATGAGAAAAGAGAATGGGATGGAAGGTGGAAAGGGGACTGTTAGGCAATAGGGTAGGGGTAATGAGAATCAAAGGCAGAAGTCTGAGAATTGGAGCAACTTCTATTCTCTATTCCCATCTCCTTTTCTGAGCTTCCTTTCTGAGTCTTATCAACTCTACCCAACTGTGCCAAGCATCTTAAAGCTGTCTGCTGACTATCCATAGGTCTTCATGGGTACCTTACCTGCCAATTATCATCCAGTAGGAAATGATCTTTCTTTCGTTAGACTCTAAAACGTGAAGAGTGTGCACCAGTCTTATGTGTTCTGTTTGTATTACTGTTGTGTGTATGTTTATGTCTCTATGTCTCTTTGTAATCTCCATGAACGTAGGGACCATATTTTTTTAATTAAATTTTCTTTTTTATTTAGAATTTTAACAAACATTTCAACACAGGCATGCACACACCGATGGGATGAGATTTACATAAGAAACTGTGAACAAAATAATGCATCTCCCTAAGAAATGCATTATAATGAGGGAAAACAATTTGCACACAGATGAATAAATACAAAGCAACTACTAAATACAAGGTAATGGGGGGCCACTAAAGCAGTTGGTCTTTCAGAAATACTAAGGTTGGGAGGGAGAGCATTCCAGGCCCAAAGGCCAGCCAGTGCAAAAACACAATATAAAAGGGGCAGCTGGGTAGCTCAGTGGATTGAGAGCCAGGCCTAGAGATGGAAGTTCCTGGGTTCAAATCTGGCCTCAGACACTTCCCAGCTGTGTGACCCTGGGCAAGTCACTTGACCCCCATTGCCTACCCTTACCACTCTTCCACCTATAAGTCAATACACAGAAGTTAAGGGTTTAGAATAAAAAAAAAACACACACACACAATATAAAAGATCTTATTTATTTATTTCTCCCTACAGAACTGGGAATAGTCCTTTGCACTTAGTTCCTAATACATGCTTATTATAGGAAATTATGACTTGGATGAAGACAGAGAACACTTTCTTATTATGTCTTATGCAGAGAGTGTAAAGCTGGAAGAGATAATATGTTAAGATGACAAAATCAAGATAGGAAATTATCTCCAAAGACCGAATTGTTAGGGCCAAACCAACAAGATGAAATTTAACAGGAGTAAACATCAGTTCCTACATTTATATTTTAAGAAATCAATTACAGAAGTACAGGATAGGAGAGATCTGGCTTGGCAGCAGTTCATGTGAATGAGCTCAGGATTATGGCTGACCACAAGTTCAATATGAGCCAAGAGTAAGATGTGGCTGCTCAAAGGAATATATAAAAAGATAATACGAGCTTGTGCTAAGTTAGAAAGGCCAGATGTTGTAAGTGAAAAAAGTTTCTGAGTGGGAGTCAAAGTAGCTGGGTTCTAGTTCCATTTCTGCCACTAACTCTGTGCCCTTTCCCCATAATAAAATGGGGATGGGAGCATCTAGGTGGCTCTGGATAGAGAGCCAGGCCTGGAGACAAAACAGGAGGCCCTGGATTCAAATGTGCCCTCAGACACTTCCTAGCTGTGTGATCCTGGGCAAGTCACTGAGTCCCCATTGCCTAGCCCTTATTGCTCTTCTGTCTTGGGTCCAATACGCAGTATTAATTCTAAGATAAAGGTACAGTTTTAAAAAGAATAATAATAATAAAATGGGGAGGTTGGACTAATTTCTAAAACTCCATTGGTATCATTCTATGATTCAAAGCATCACAGGTAATTTTATTCTCACTGCAGACTCTGCTGATCAGACCACATTTGAGAATTACCTTTCAGGAAGTAAGCACATTGATATATTCTGAGAATGACAATTAGGATAAAGTTCGAGAAAC
Source organism: Gracilinanus agilis (assembly GCF_016433145.1). Lineage (NCBI taxonomy): Eukaryota > Metazoa > Chordata > Mammalia > Didelphimorphia > Didelphidae > Gracilinanus > Gracilinanus agilis. Next base: position 23,755,418 of record NC_058136.1, on the reverse strand, counting down.
CAGAACATATAAGTGATGATTGATGAAATTAGGAATATTCAAGACAGAAAAAAGAGGAAATTATTATTTGAAGGTCTTTCCTATACAGAAAGGACAGAGATTTTTATTGCTTCAGAAAGAACTAGAATCAGGGAGAAGTTGTAGGGAGATACATTTCAGTTCAACATAAAGAAGAAATCCCCAGTAACTACAACTCTCCAGCAATGCAACAACAGTCTGTCTGAAAGAGTGAGCTCTCCATCATAATGCTTTCATACTGAGGGGGTTGACCACTTTCCAGAACTGCTAAAGAAAGAATTATTGCACTAAATGAAAGATTAAAGCCGGTGTGGCATCTCAGGTTCCATCGAGTCCAAAGAGTCCCTGAATTTTACTTCAACTTCCATATTTACAGAGATCTTTGATCTTGTATAGCACCTTCTTCTACAGCCATAGGTTGTATGTAAATAGAAACTCCTTCTTGTTTTAATATATTAACATTTGAGTTGCTGTAGTTAAAAACGGTTGCTGTAGTTAAAAACGGTTACTACCTGGTGATCAACCTTACATGGATGAGCCACTTCAAACCAGTACTTATCTGGTAGACACACAGCCCAACATCAGATCCACAGGACCAGCCAGAGCATGTGCTCTACTGGAATATGTTACTTTGGGAATTTTAATTAAGAAAACAAAATTAACCTTTCTCCTCTTCCTAATTTCCTTATTTCTGGTAATGGTACTGCCATCTTCCCAGGTACCCAAATTTGAAACTTTGGGTGAATCTGGGATTCTTCCCTTTCTTCCACATGCCACATTCTATCAATAATCCAGTCCTGTCAGTTCTTCCTTCAAAATACCTCTCTTCTTTCCTCTCATCCCACTACCATCCTAGTTCAGAATCAACTCTCACCCATGTCTCCAAGCTTTCTGTATCTATATCCTCCAAAGCATCCTTTATACCAGAGATCAAATAATCTTCTTAATACAGTTATGGTCATGTTTCTCCACTGTATGCTGCCTACAAGATGAAATACAAACTCTTTACTCTGCCATTTAAAGGCCTCCACAATGGGGCACTGGGTAGCTAAGTGGTACAGTGGATATAATACTGGGCCCGGTCTCAGAAAGACTCATTTTCCTGAGTTCAAATCTGGCCTCAGACCCTTAGTTGTTGTGTGACCCTGGGTAAGTCACTTCTCCCTGTTTTCCTCAGTTTCTTCATCTGTCAAGTGAACTAGAGAAGGAAATGGCAAACCATTCCAATGTCTTTGCCAAGAAAACCCCAGATAGAGTCATGAAGAGTCTTACATGACTGAAAAACAACTTAGCAACAACAATGAACCCAACCTACCATTCCAGCTTTGTTTTACTATAATCCTTTTCATAAGCATCTTAATCAAATCGGCTACTTGAAGCTCTTTGATTTCACCCTCTGTGCTGCTATCCCCACCTTGGTTCACAAAGGCTTTCCACGATACCTAGAACATAGTCATTTCCAAATCCTTCTACAGATGAAATCCTACTTTTACCCCAAGGTTTGCCTCTGATACCACCTTTGCCTTTGACCGTCCTGCATTGCCCATCCCACAACTGAAAGGGATTGCTCCTTCTCCAAATTGTCTTATAATAAATATTTTGGACTTCTCCTAAATCACATTCTACATATCATATTGATTTGAATATAGACCAAATCTTCCCCATCAAATCCCAAGCTCCTTGAGGGCAGAGACTGTGTTGCTTTTGATGTTTCTTTTTTTGTGCCAAAGTACACGTTACTGTTCAGTTGTATCTTATTCTTCTTGACTCCAATTGGGTTTACTTGGCAGAGATACCAGGGCAGTTTCCATTTCCTTCTCCATCTTATTTTACATATGAGGAACTTGGGCAAACAGGGATAAGTTAAAGTAGACAAAAACCCACAGTCCCAGGCACGTCCAGAAAGCCTGCAGGGAATGAGACAAAAACCATATTTTCAGGCAGCGCCTGCGAGTCTCCTCTGAAAGCTGCAGCTTCCCCCAGGGACTCAGACACAGTCCACCCTAGGGTTAGATTTATGGCAGGACACATGTGCCCCCACTGCTAAACTCTGGAATCCTGAGAAATTGCTAAGAGTATAAACAGTCTACCTCTGTGATTCATTGTTTGCTTGCTCCACAGAATCCCGATATGGACACATATGTATACTTTGTTCAAAACTACCGATCTCTTCCTTTGGTCCACTTTCCCATCCCTCTATAAATTCTGTACCTACCCCTTTGGTTGGCGCGACTCCCTTCTGGGGCTGCCCCCGCTAGTCAGTAATAAAGGTAACGATTCCTATAATTTAAACTTCTGAGTGTCTGTTCTTTGCTGCATTAGTTTGCTCTCCATAACGAAGTGACTTGCCCAAGTTCATGCCGCTAGTGTCTGAGGGCAGATTTGCACTCAGGAAGATGAGTCTTTGAGTCCAGGCCCAACACCTCTCTCCTCTGTGCCATGAGGTGACCTGCCTAAGTACATTATAGGTACTTAATCACAAGATCATAGACCTACAGCTCACTGTAGTCTCTACTCTGTGGATCACTCTCTTCTGAATATTCTCTCCTTTAAGTTTTCATGGCACTGTTCTCTCCTGGTTCTTCTACCTGTTTGATCTTTCCTCAGTCTCTTTAGGCTGCATCTCCATTCACTAACCCCTCACTCAAAGGTGTCTCCTGAAGTTCTGTCATTGAGCCTTCTTTTTCGTTCCTTCTGCTGTCTCTGGTGCTGATCTCATCCATTCTCATGAGTTCAATGATCATTTCTAGGCAAGTGCTTCCCACATTGACAAATCTACCCTTGATCTCCAACATGAGCTCCCATCTTGCACTACCCACTACCTCTTGAACATTTTCAAGCCAACATGTCAAAAACAGAACTGATATCTTCCTCTCTGCAGCGATCCTTACATTCTCTAAACATACCCATTTTTGTCAAGAGCACTACCATGTTCCTAGTCACCCAGATTCACAAGCTTGGTGTCATTCTTTACTAATTATCATAACTCATCCCACATGTCTAATCTATTGCTAAGCTTGGTCTTTCCATAACATCACTTGAATTTATGGCCCCTTTTCTTAACTCACCCAGCCACTACAATGATGTGGTTCCTCATCACCTCACTTTCCAGTGTTCTTATATTTTATTCCCCTCCACTTACTACATGTTCCAGTAACATCAGCCTTTCTTTAAAAAAAACCTCACTTTCAGTCTTAGAATCCATCCTTTGTATTGGTTCCAAGGCAGAAGAGCAATAAGGGTGAAGCAATGGGGGTAAAGTGATTTGCCCAGGGTCACACAGTTTGGATGTATAGATTTGAGCCTAGGACTTCTGGTCTCTAAGCCTGGCTCTCAATCCACTGAGCTGCCAAGCTGTCCCTAATACTGGCCTTTCTACCAACTCCTTGCCTTTTCACTATCTCTCCTCCTAGTATGGAATGATCTTCCTCTTCAAATCCACTTTTTATGATCCCTGGCTTCCTTGAAGACTCAGCTCAAATCTTACCCTATCTTCCCAAAGAGGCCCATCTTGGCCTCCTCTCCCTTTGGGATTACTTTCCATTTATAACATTTATATCTCATATGAACACTTTGAACACATTGTATCTCTGGTCTTGAAGACAAAGACTGTATGTGTGCCCCCCCCTTTTTTTTCTATTTTCTATTTTTCTATTCCTGACATTCAGCAGGTCTGGCACACAGTAAATGTTGAATGAATGCTTGCCAATTGACTAGAAGAGTCTTCAGAGGTCATCTAGTCCGATCTTCTTTCACTCCCTGCATTTTACAGAAAAGGAGACTAAGGAAGTGAAATGACTTGCCCAATTTCAATCCATCAATCACCATTTATTAAGCATAGATTATGTGCCTGGTACTTAACTAAGCTAAACAAAGATCCCCTGACTCCAAATGCTGTATTCTTTCAAATGTACCCTGTAGTATGTCTGGGGTAAAATACGTGAGAGTAAAATTCATTTTCCTTGTTATATACTAGCCCATGTTTTGACTGTAGCAATCTCTTTACTGTGAAGCATAATATTAGTTGCTCCTTGAGGATGTAAGGAAAGCTTGCCCACTTGTGCCCATTTCAAAGGCATCTTCTCCCCCAGGCAACAGAGCTGGAGGCCTCAGGGTAAAATACATCTTTTAGCACACAAAGGAGATATCAGGTTTGCAATTCTCAGTCCCTGCAATGTTGATTAACACCTCCAAGATTGCAGCTGGTAGGATCCAAATCCCAAAAGAAAAGCACAAATTATTTTCTGCAAAGCCCAACTGGGAGAACCTCCTAGAGCTAGATCACTACACAGAATGCAAAAACGACTCCATTTTGAAATCATGCTTTTCAAAGCCAACAAAGTTATGTCTACTAGAGGACTGTTAAAGAGATTTTCAACAATCATAATGAAGCATAGAAAAGAATCAAAAAAATAGATAGGAAAGACAGAATTTATACAGCTTCCTCATCCCCATCTTTTTTTTTCCTTTTCTCTTTTTTCTTCCCTTTTATTTCTTGGTTTTTCCTACTTTTATTCCTTCAGCTTTTATTTTGCTCTATGTGTCTCTCCTGTTCACTGAACTGTCAAAATTCAATAACAATTAATTAGGTGTTTTGTTTATCAAGAGAGGCAAGAGTGACTAGAGAGCTGACTGAGGCCTGGAGGACCTGACTTCAAGTTATGCCTCTGACAGATACTGATTTTATTATCCTGGACAAATATCATTAACTCTCGGTGCTTTTGAAAACCTCTAAGATCATAAACTGCAGACATAGTGTCAGCATTGGTAAGATGGAATTTACTCACCTAGAAGTTTCTAATATCAATAAAATCATGAAATCACAAGTCTAGTTAGTACATAATCCCTTTATTGGCCAAATAACCACGAGACATTTCTTCCTTCTAAGGCACAGGTCACATCATACCACTTCTCTGCTCAAAAACTAACACTTCTCTGTCCTGGATCTCCCAATATCATACAGGGAGGAAGGGCATTTATGGGTCCAATTCCATTACTGATTTGCCTAAAGCTTTGCCTTGGGCTACTCTGCCCATCCTAAAGCAGCCTAATGACCACTAGATCAGCTTTAGCTCACTGAAACTCAGAACATCCAAACTCAAGCAATCTAGCAGCCTCGGCCTCCCCAATAACAGGGATTACAGCATAGGAATGTACCCCTAAACTTGGGCACCACTTCTCAGTGAAACCCATTTTGATCCCCCACTCTATTGTTACTTCTTTCTCCCTTCTCAGATGTCTTGTATTTATCTATGTATGTGCTTTATCCCAACCAGCAGAATGCAATATCATTGAAGGTAGGGCTTATTTGTAATTTTGGTGTGATTCTTGGTACATAATAGTGTAAGGGGTAAAATTTATGGTTGGACTGAATATTTAAGAGTTTTGGTCACAAGGAATTGATTACCCAATTCCAAAAATTGAAGACCCAAGTCAGGATGACTTTTATGGTAGTTTATTTACAAATAGAAAGAGAATGAGAAATGAGAGAGAGAGGGAGAGAAGAAGAGAGAGAGAGAGAGAGAGAGAGAGAGAGAGTGTGTGTGTGTGTGTGTGTGTGTGTGTGTGTGTGTGTGTGTGTGTGTTACTCCAGCCTGGTCCGGAGGCCCGAACCAGGCAGAGGCCCCAGCAAAGGAGAGCGCAGAGGTTAATTAAACAAGGCTTCCAAGGCAGAAGGCCTCTTTGGAGGTTAGTGCCTCCAGAAAAGTCAAAGAAAAGGGAGTCAGCCTTTAACTCACCCACATGACAATCCAAAAGGAAACAGTCTGAGGTCTCGAACCTGAGCTCCTCCAAGGCCAAGTCCAAAGGGCAAAATCCCCTTCATAGGAAGTTACCATCATAGTTAAAAGATAGTTCTTTACGTCACTTCCTGCATCCACCCTCCAGTTCTATGTGGACAAATGGCAGCCTCAACCTTGTTTCAGACTCTCCAGGGGCAGTCAGTTATTTTTGATTTGTCACTCACTAGCACATATGGGTCATAGACCTCCCTCCTTGCCACTTAATTCTAAGTTGTGTGGGGTGAACATATTCCTGGTGGCTGAGAGTCTAAAGAATGAATAGGAGTGAGCTAATTCTATCTTTACAATAGACACTTAAAACATTTGCTGGATTATACTGAATTACCCAACAGTATTGTCCTTGATACTTTATGCAACATAGTTATTCCTGAAAAGTTGTAAGTCAAATGGCATTTTATAAACAGAGAGTTCATTCTTTAAAAAGATATTGAAAATTATCCTTTGATGATATGAATCACCAGCACCAGGTAAATATGAATTTTTAGGTAGTGAGTATTCTTATACTGGAATCCACAAAGTGGCAAGGAAAGAGAGCTACGTAAGATTTGAACACTGTGGAACATGGTCATCAACTTTCCTCCTCTCGGTTTATCATCAAGACACCTGAGATCTTCAGGCATGTGTCTGAAGAAGCTTTTCTAAGTCTTCTACCAAGAGAACAAAGCCAGCTATTTTCCACTAAAAGGCCACCTTATTGAACTCTCTGCCTGTCCTAATTTTATCCATTTCCCATTAGCTGACCTTCAAACCCAGCTTTGGTAAAATGGGATTTTCCCCCCTGACTGGCTAACATTTTAAGACTAATGGCTTTTAAATAAGTAATTGAGTTTATAGCATTCTGGTCTTGTTATGTTTTATCTGTTTTAATGCTTTCATTTTGTATGAGTCTACTGGCATAGTTCCATGACAGGTGCAATTTTAAAAATGGAATCAATAAAATTAACTTTGATGTGTGATTTGAGAATTTAAAATTGACCTTTCAGAAACTAAAAATAAGAGTATGACTCTTCCCATAGACTTCCATGTAAACCTTTTTGATTCTTTCCCTATACAGTTATTCAAAATCTCTTCCATACTCCTCAGAGTCTAAATTCTCTTCCTTGCAAAGCAGAGGAGCTTTTCTTCTTCTTTACTGACAAGAATGAGATCATTCAGGTTAAGTTCCATGCTCCTTTCTAACTTCAAATATTTCTGTATTGCACAACCGTTTCATTCCTTTCTTCCCAGAGAACAAGGTGTAACTCAAAATACACCAAGATGAAAATATATCCCTTCTCTGCTCATGCTCTCCATTCCATCTTCTCCCATTTTCTCTAGGACTCTGCTCCATCAAAGGCCACTTCTTTCTCTAGCATCTTTTTATGTCTATATCTCCATCTTACCTTTCTCCTTCACAACTTATGCCTCCTAAACCCAAGTTTAGCATGGGGCCTGCTGCTCAGGGTTCTGCTTTTCATTCGAGCTTTCATACATACTTTTCCTTAGACTATAATTGGCTCTTCAGATTTCAAATATGACTTCTGTGTATATGAATCTCATCAAATCCATTCCTTCAAGTTCTGACTACTTTTCTGAGTCCATACGTCACATCTCTATCCACCTCTAGATATGTCCATCTGTATGTCTATCACTTCAAGTTCAATGGATGTAAAAAGCAAATTCACTCCCTTTTCCTGTCCCTGTCAGAACAGCTCCTGACTCCAAAGGGAGTCTCTAGCACTCTATCAGAATTTTGGTGGTATGGCTAAAGATAAAGTCAAATAAAAGAGAAAAAATTTTAAATTCAAAATAATTTATAACCATTAACAAATTATAATATTCTGCCATGGAGGATATCATGCTTTAAGGACAAAAGGAAGAGGGATTCATTCTAAATAGCAAAGTTCTCTGATATTTTGGTCAGCACATATAACCCAGGAATTCTACAGGGTTTCTTCAATGAGATTTACAGCTATACAGAAGACTGGCCTGGTCATCTACATTAGCTAAAACAGTCAAAAACTGCATCTTGTCCAGACTACAGATACCATTATACTGGCATCTCATTGAGTTAGTTCATCAGTTTATCTATACCATGGACAAGTATTGTAGATGGACAATGACCTGGACCCAGAACTGCACAGGAAGAAGAAATAATACTTGATTGTATTTGGGAAACTATACGCATAAGGTGGAACCCCCAGTGAATATGGACAGTATTCACATAGGAAAAGACATGAAAGGGATTGCACTAGTAGAAAGATTATAAAAAAAAAGTAAAGAGGAGAAAGAAAGATTATCATCAATGATCACAGATCCATTAAAATGAAATTAGAACAAGATTTTGCACTTAAGACTAGTAAATATCTCACATGTTATTTTTAAAAATAAGATCCAAAATTTATGTTGTTAGAAATATAGCGTTTAAGTCAGTGAAAATAGAGGGATTTACTTCTTCAATATCTCTCTCCACAGTTACCTGTGTATGCAGGTACCTATATACCAGATAATTACAAAAGCCTAAAATTTTCTTCTTTACTTTCTTTACTTCACCCACTTCTGTTTGTTTCATGGTTGCTCAGTTGTTTTCAGTCCAGTCCAATCCTTTGTGATCCTTTTTGAGATTTTCTTGACAAAGATACTGGAGCAATTTGCCATTTCTTTCTCCAGCTCATTTTACAGATGAGGAAACTGAGGCAAATAGGGTGAAGGGTCTTGCCCAAGGTCACATAACTAGTATCTAAGGCCATATTTGAACTCAGGTCTTCTTGACTACAGGTCTGGTACACTGTTCATTGTGTCACCAGCCACCTAGCTGCCCCATCTACGTTAAAATGTCTATATAGCATCATCATCAATATCTATATCTATGTATCTAGACATCTATCTAGAGATATAGCTGTATAGAGATGGAGATAGCTAGAGATAGGTACAGGTATAGTAAATAGACAAATATACATATGTATATGTATCTGCATATATATATATACACAAACTTTTATAAATATATACTAATTCATTGTCCATCTGTCTTAATATCATACTTGCATTTATGCAAAAGTTCTTTAGTTTAACATAAATGAAACTGTCTCTTTTGTCTTTTCTTGTTTCTTGTTTATGATGACTAAATTATTCAGGTGAAGCAGTCTAAAGTATGACTAGAATGTATAAAGGGGGGGGCAGTTGTATAATAAGAACAAGAAATAATGAATGGTAAGTCCATATGCTGTACTTTTATCCAATGACCAGAGAGCCAAAGGAAATCCTACAGCACAGTGGCTAGCATTATATTTAAAAGAACACAAGTAACTCAATTTTGCCTCTATCTGCCATTTTATGAAGTTAACTTGCAACTTCTTGTTAAGTTGACTGACCGTGCAAAGTCACAAGGCTATCACCACTCTCCTCTCACCTCAGTGTCTCTGAATCCTCTCCACAAAGAGGCTCAAACCCAACATTGTATGTTTGTACTCCTTTAACTGTTTATTAAATGTGTAAAAATCAAGGTTCAAACTGCTTAATCACATGGGTTGATGGGGATATGATTGGGGATGTAGACTCTAAATCAGTGATTCCCAAAGTGGGCGCCACCGCCCTCTGGTGGGTGCTGCAGTGATCCAGGAAGGCGGTGATGGCCACAGGTGCATTTGGGGGTGGTGAATAACTGTAAGGGGGTGATGATAGTATGTGACAGGGGGCGCTAAGTAATATTTTTTCTGGAAAGGGGGCAGTAGGCCAAAAGAGTTTGGGAACCACTGCTCTAAACGATCACCTTAGTACAAATATTAATAATATGGAAATAGGTCTTGATCAATGACACATGTAAAACTCAGTGGAACTGCACATCGGCTATGGGAGGGGTAGGGGAGGAAAAGAACATGAATCATGTAACAATGGAAAAATATTCTAAATTAATTAATTAAATAAAAATTTCCAAATTAAAAAAAAGAAATCAAGATTCAGGGTCCTTGTGCAGACCCAATTTGTTTCTATAATCACAAGCACTGCTAAATAAATCTCTGTCTTGATGTAACTACTTGGTCTCTTTATTCCACCATTAATAGTAAATTCCTTGTAGGGGATTCACATGACATAGACATTAGGGCACTGGATAAAGAGGCTCTCTGGCCACTGGATAATAGTGCAGTACATGGACTCACCAGTCATTATTTCTTGTTCTTATTATATGTCTGGGTCCCCCACCCCTCTGTCAACTTGAAATCTGGAGACCCCAACTGGCCCAGGCCCTTGTGAATTCCCAGGAAGTCCAAGACTGGACCATTTCAGACAGAACAATAGACCTTAAGGTATTTAATGGTCCCAGTTGGCTGGGACTAGTAGACCTTATTCAAATGTTAAGTACCTTTGGTCCTAGTAGTTTCTCCCATTGTATCAAAGTCCTCTCCTATGTAGCCTAGCCCTGGGCTAAACCCTTCCCTTTTTTATCCATTGTAAAGCCTGAACCTTTTCCTGATAATACTGGGCTTCTCATTTCCTTGTAGCCATGACAATGCCAATCAATCATACTTCCCCAAATGGTATACAAATTCCCCAAGTTCTAGTGTTCTTTGGAGAATCATCTAGGGTGGTGCATTCTCCCAGGGATATGTCCCCAGAGTCCTAGGGTGTTGACTCTGTGTAGTTTGTGGTGCTTGGCTCTGTGATAGGGACCAGTTACTAGACCTATCTCTTTCCTGATTAAAGACTTGGTTTTTCTGACTACTTTAGTAGTTCCATGTTATTTCTGAGTTAACATCTCACATTCCAGTCATACTTTTCTAGTGATATTCTTTAGGCCACTTCACCTAAATAATTTAGGTACACATCCCAATGTGAAAGAATATTTACACTGAACTGATGAGAAATTTAAAATTTCAATATGAGGTAGGCCTTGTTATATTTTTCTCCTATCTGTAGTTGTGATAGATTTAGCCTTATGTTATACCTATCCCAATTTTTTGTATGACTCCAATATCTAGATCACTGATACATTTGAATTTTAATGTAATATATATGGCTAGGCTTTGTGCTAATGCCATTTTTCTGACAAATTGTTACCCAATTTCTACAAAATTCTGGTTATATAATGAGTCTCCTAGTGATTTATGTTGTTAAGTTCAATGAATATTATTTGGCTATAGACATGTGATTATAAAACTTGTACATCTAATCTGTTTCACTAATCTACATTACTATTTTTATAAATCTGCCAAATGAAGCTAAGAATAACACCTCTTTATAGGGTTGTTGTGAGTATCCAAGGAGATAAGATAAAGTGTTCATAAACCTTAAGCACTGTATAAATGTTAGTCATTGCATTATTATTATTAATATTATATATTACCAGATAACTTGTAATGACTAATTGATATTATAATTTGAGATCTGTAAGTGGTATCACTCCTTCCTACGTTATTTATCATTTACATTTACATTCTTGACCTTTTGTATACATTTTACCTTTATTTTTTGACTAATTTCATAAAATATTCCATTAGCATATCTATTTTAGATGTGTAGAAAGAGGAGTACAGTAAGATCATCTTAAGTATAATTAGTCCAGCCAACTCATGAACTAACTCATTGATTATTCACATTTTCATACATATATATATGCAGTATGAAGTATTCCATTGGCATATTGGTGTTACATGTGTAGATTAACGAGTATAGTATTAGTATCTTCAATATATTATTCTAGCCCAGTGCTGGGCAAACTTTTTAAAGAGGGGGCCAAAGGAAAGGAAATGCTCATCTGTCAGTCTGTTTCTAAGGCAACTCTTTCAAAGTTTCATTGTATTGTTTCCTACTCATTGTATTCATCAGATTAGGAATAATGTTGCACAGCCAGATAGAACATTTCAGGAGGCTGCATCTGGTCCTCTGGCCATAGTTTGACCATCACTGGTCTAGCCAATCCTTGAATGCTAAATATCTCATCAATTATTTATATCTTCCTTTATATGAAGTAAGGTGGAGGTATAAGGAAGCAGATGACAACTACAACTCCATCTTTTCAATAAAGAGACAAGAAAATTTGCTTAGTAGGAGTGGGATGAGAGTGAAGTTGGGAGCTTGAAAAAAAAGGACACAAATTGGAACAGTCTCTTTAGGAAAGAACCAGTCAGAGAAAAAAGAAAAAAGGATTTCTGGGTAGTTATGAGAATCCAACTGAATTTAGATAGCATGAATTTTTAGTCACTCCAGTCGCTTCAGTTTTGATACTTACATTACCAAAGCTCAGTGAAGACAGCTAATAGGTTCCTCTCCAAATAAGAGAACAACAAAAGGAGGGGAATGTTTTGGAGACATCATCAATGATGGAGAACCATGGCTTGTTGAAATGGCCAACTATGGGTCAGCATAATTAAGAGAAGAAAAACCAGAATAAGGGAGCATAGACAGGTAATGATAGAAAACGAGAGGCCTTCCTTCATAGATTTTTTAAAAAAGTAAATTTAGGATATGTGAGACAAAGGAGATATAAGGACAGGAGATTGTGAATCAGAGTTTGATATTTTTGAGGTAGTTTCAGGTAATAGGTATAAGGTGTGACATCGTCCTAGGACAACTCAATCTTTTTCCTCCAAGTCCAGCTATTTCCATCCCATCTGTGATACCTTCTCTGACCAACTCAAGTCTGTAGTACTACTGCTGCTGATAAAGTCCTGAACTATTTATTTAGTGCAGACCTATTCTGTGTCATTTACCTTTGACACATCTATTCTGTGTATATCTCTTCAATTAGATAGGAAGCCCTTCAAGGCAGTGACTTATCTACCTTATCTTCTCCAGAGCTTAATAGGGGAAAAGCATTAAAAAGGGGAAATGATGCTAATGATAAACTTTAATGGAAAGCCTTTATCAGCAGCAGAAATCTCATAGGCTCAAAGAAATGTTTTGTTGTTCATGTTTCTCATGAAGAAAATGATAGTTTGGCTCCTAGTAATGCATAATTTTGTTTTATTCTTTTAAATTAAAAGAAAGTCAAATATATAGTTAAAAGCCAGGCAAATAAACAGTTAAATGTAATGAGCATCTATGAATAAATCAAACAAGTCAAACCATGAATTGTATTTGTGCCAATTGGTACACACTTCCTCTTTCAAAATTGCAAAATAACCCATATGTTCCTGCTGAACGTGCACATTTTTTAAGAATGCATTCCACTTAGAGCTCTGTAATCAGGCCAATGGACCATATTGGTACACCACAATCCAATCTCTCCTCATCTTGGCCTCCCACAAAGGACAGCAGGCTAATATGGTCATAGCTAGAGTACCATTTACTACCCCTTATGTTTGAATAGCCCGAAGGAAACCTTCATTTCCTCAGATAAGATAAAACTAAAGATTTTGTTCTCTAATTTTTTCTGTTCAAGATAACTTTACAAAATTCCAAATTGAGAGGTTTTAGCATGAACAATGAAAAGTATGTCATGGAACATATAAACTCACAATCTTGAAAACAGGTATAGAAACAGATGTTAAAAAAAGGAAATATTTTTCCAAACTAACTTAACAACAGAATAGTTTGGAGCTACTGATAAATTCTACTGATTTGACATATAAATGCTAGACTGGTTGAAGGAGGAAGAGACATAGTTAATCCAGTATAAAATGGGATAGGGAAAATTATGAGGCAAAATACAGCAAAGGTAAAAGATATCATCATAAAACAAAGTTGTCAAAAATATTATATATATGTATATATTTTCTCAAAAAGCATTTATTTTCTCTTGGTCCCAGACCCTCTTTATTTAACATGTAAAATTCCTTATAACATATATGAAGATTAAAGCAAAATGAATACTTATCATCTCTCTATCATCAGTTCTCTGCTGTTTGTCTTTACAATGTTATTATACAAATTGTTCCTCTGATTCTGTTCACTACTTTCTTTATGAACTATTCATATGAGTCTTTCCAATTTTGTCAGAAAGCAGTCCTTTTGTCATTTCTTATGGAGCAATAGTATTCTATTACATTCATATGCCACAGTTTGTTTAGCCATTTCAAAATTGATGGGCAGCCTCTCAATTTCCAATTCTTTGCTACTACAAAAAGAATTGCTATAAATATTTTTGTACATAAGGGAACTCCTGGAATATAGGCTTAGTAGGGGCACCATTGATCAAAGGATATGCATAGTTTAGTGACTTTGTAAGCATAACTCCAAAATGCTTTCTAGAACAGCTATACCAATTCAAACTATGAACAATGTGTCAATGAGCCTATTTTCTCACAACTCCTCCAACATTTGTCATTTTCCTTTTTTGTCATCATTGCCAGTGTGATATATAGGAGATGCCACCTCAAAGATGCTTTAATTTCTATATTTATCTGATTATTCAACATTTGAAGGATTTTTCCCCATTCACTATTGATACCTCATACTTCCTCCTTTTAAGAAATATCTGTACATATCATTTGACCACTTATCAATTGCAGAGTAGATTATTTCCTGTAAAATTTGAAGCGATTCCTTATAAATATTGGAAATGACACTTTTATTAAAGAAACTTACTGGAAAAATTTTTTCCCAGTTACCTAACTCTTCTATTTTTAGCTACATTGGTTTTGTTTATCAAAAAACATTTTAATTCTATGTAATAGAATTTGTCTGTTTTATCTTCTGTGATCTGCTTGATCTCATGTTAGGTCATAAACTCTTCCTCTACCCATATAACTGAAAGAAAATTTCTTCCCTCCTTAATTTATTTATGGCATAAACTTTTACATTTAATTTGTGTATCAATTTGGAGTTAATCTGGTATATAATTTGAAGTACTGGCCCATAACTATCTCAAGACAGAATTCTTTCCCCAGGAAGTTTTGTACAATAGTGAGCCCTTACTCCAATAACTAGGGTGTTTAGGTTAATTAAATACACTACTAGTATAGCCAGTGCTAGAAATGGTGGCCAGAGAGCATGTGTCATCAGAGTGAGCCATGGATCACTGAAAGCCAGTAGATGAAAGGAATAGGAAAGGAAACTAAGATGAAAGTAAGTCTGTTGCCTATGAAAAGAAAATATCAGTTTCAGGGAATAAGGCTTATATTTTCTTATTTTATAATTATCTTTAATGAAAATTTGTTTCTGAGATCTTTCCTTTGACACATCAATTCCTTGGGATTATTTATGCTAAAATTAGTTTTAATGCTTTCTTCAAAGGTACTTTATTGAATATAATTTTTCTTACATTGTGGGCATTAATAGATATGCCTAATAGCTGTATTGTTGCATTTGTTTGTCAAGTTTTTATAGATTAATATATTGTAAATTTTTGTAAAACAATTATGCGTAGTTGAGAAATATGTAAATTCCTTTCTATTCCCATTCAATAACTGCCACAGATCTATTATTTCTAATGTTTTTAAAATTCTTTTCAAGTTCTTAATTTCTTTGTTGTTTATTTATTTTTCCATTATATTTATTCATGGCTGAAAGGTAGAATACTGAGAGTCCCAATGGCAGTTTTATGGTCTATTTCTCTATGTAATTGATTTAATTTTTTTAAAGATGCTTTGCTATTCAGAGCATAAATATTAAGTACTGATATTAATTTTCTGTCTATGGTATATTATAGCATAATCAAGTTTTCTTGTTTATCTCTTTTAATCAAGTCTATTTAGCAATTGCCTTATCTTATATCAGGATAGTTACCCCTGCCTTTTTTACATCAAATGAAGCATAACAGATTTGATCTAGACCAGTGATTCCCAAAGTGGGTGCTACCACCTCCTGGTGGGTGCTGCAGCAACCCAGGAGGGTGGCGATGGCCGGAGGTGCATTTATCTTTCCTATTAATTGCTATTAAAATTTAAAAAAAATTCATTTCCAGGGGGCTAAGTAATATTTTTTCTGGAAAGGGGGTGGGAGGCCAAAAAAGTTTGGGAACCACTGAGCTAGATAGACCCTTATTTATGTATGAATTTTTATATTACAAGTGAATTTCTTATGAATAATATACCACTGGATTCTGCATTCTTTTCCTTTCTACTGTCCATTTTATCAGGAGTTTCTTCCATTCAAATTCACATCTATGATTGTTGGACATTTCCCTTCATTCTGTCACTTTGTGCTTTCCCTTTTGCTCCTTATCTCTGCTTTACCAAGTACAGGGGGGTGGTAACAGCACTCTGCACTACTGCTCTATGCTTCAGATAATCTGCTTCTACTCTCCGGCCCCTCTTCCTTCCATGGAGACACAGTGAAAGACTATCATATTCTATCCTTTTGAAACAATTTTCACGGTCTATCCTTTGAGTTTAGGGTCTATTTTGCTTACAGTTCTTTTGTCTGTCTATCCCTTATTTTTCCAACTCTCTTCTCCCCTTTCCTTCCTGCTTTCCTGCTTAGTGAAATGTATTTCTGTACCCATTGTATTTGTGTATTCTTTCTTCCTTTGATTAATTCAGATGAGAAAAGATCTGAGTGTTAAATAAACCCACCAGCCCTTCTTAATTGATCTTTTAGGCTTCTACTTTCACATCTCAATTATGTGAGATAATTCTCCCTAACTTTCTCTTCCTCTCTACTCCCCAATATATTCCTATTCTCTCTCTTTTCAATTCTTTTATGATTATCAAGAAATAATATAACCCAGGCTTTCATCTAATTCAACTCCTATCGCCCCAATGATAGGCTTCAGAGAGGTCACATATACCACATATATCTCCCCATATTAGAATGTAAACAGTTTATCTTTATTTAGACCATTATGATTGTTTACTCGTGTTTACCTCAAGTCATTATCACAAAATAATAATAATAATAATAATAATAATAATAATAATAACAATAGCTAATACTTCTAAGTACTTATGATGTGCCAGGCATTGTGCTAAGTGCTTAATAATTATCTCATTAGATTCTAACAACAACTCTGTGAAGAAGATGCTATTATAATCATCAATTTACAGATGAAGAAGCTAAAGCAAACAGAAATTAAGAAATTTGTCCATGGTCACAAAGCTAGTATGTGAGCTCACATGGGAACTCATGTCTTCCTGACTCCAGGCCCTGTGCACTATCTACTGAACTGTCTAGTCCTGTGTTTGCACTTCAAACATTCTATCCTTTTAATAAGAAATATTTAAATATTCTCTATTTCATTAGAGATAACTCCCCCCCCCATAGAATTATTCTCAATTTTGTTGGGTAATTCTTGGGTATAAATCCATAACCTTTGCCTTCTATAATAATGTTTGAGCCAGAAGCTCTGGATTTTGTTGCTATAATACTGCTGAGTTTTTATTTTGGAGCTTCTTTCATGAGGTAGCTGGGATTTTCTATCTCTTTCTACTTTTCCCTCTAGTTTTAAGAGACCTGTTTGATAGCTTACAGCAAAGGGGAACTCATTCTCTTCCAAGAAGACCATACCACTTTTAGAGACAAAGATCCAATTATTATTTAATTTTTTGATATCAAATCTAAATTTGCATCTTTTCAATTTTCACCTACTGCTCCTGGTTCTAAATGGATCTCTGGGGCCAATAACCACCCCTGCCTGACATGATATCCCTTTAAATACTGGAATACAACTGTCATATCACCTCTGAGTCTTCTCTTCTCCAAGTTAAACATGTTCAGTTGCCTCAACTCATCTGTCATGAACTCAAGGTCTTTCGTCATCCCTACTGCTTTCATCTGGACATTCACTAGCTTATTAGCATCCTTATTAAACTGTGTTACCCACTACTCAACATAGTTCTCCAGATGTGGTCTAAGGGACCTGTGGCACTATTATCTTATTTTTGAAAGCCATGCCTTCCTAAAATGTAACCCAAGACTGCAATAGCTTTTCACAATTTCATATCACTCTATAATCCCATATTTACCTTGCAAACTGCCATTTAATCATATCTTTCTCATCATTTAGCTGCTTCCTGTAGCTTTAAGACTTTACATTCATCCTTTCTGAATTTGATCTTCCTAGATTCATTCTAATGTTCAATAGCATGGCACAATCTTTTTGCATTCTGAACCTGTCAACTAGCAGAAAGCTATCCTTTCTAGGTTTGTGTTATCTAAAGATTTGACAAGTAGGTTTCTATGCTTTTGTCCAAGTCACTGATTTAAAAAAAGGCAAACAACACAGAACCGAGCCCAGATCCCCCTGTGGCACTCCACCAGAGACCTCCTGCCATGTTGACAATGAACACTGAACCATCAACAACAATTGTATTGACAATCATTCTTTGAGAAACAGAGAACATCTCTTTCTATACTCCTATATTTTTGCTCTAGTTTTTTTTCTTTCCCTCTTTCTTTTCTGTCTTTTTCTAATTTTCCCGTCTTTTTTTCCCATTGGCTTTTTCTCCTTTCTTTTTTTCCCCATTCTTTCTCTCTTCCTCTCAATTTCTTTCTGTTTCTCTGGGATATGATAAGAAAGAAACCCAGAGATATAACAGGGGCTGAAAAGTGACTGGCATCCTGGGATTCACAATTCAGAGGGACAAATATACACCCCTTGGTACTGAGAACAATCCGTTTGAAACCAATGAAAGTGGATTTGAGTCATTCACAGTTTTTAAAGGGACATACAGAGTTTACGAAAGACAAAGAGGAAGGAATGAGCATAATAACAGCTGAGCAGCAGTGGAAGTCCTAGAGAAATCCAGTATTTAGCAAGCTGAAATGGAATAAATTATATAGGGACAACAAGTGAAATGAGAAAATGAAAAAGAGAAATTAAAAAGGTTTGGCTACTGCAGGGAAAAAAGAAATCAAGGTGAATGGCTCAATCCTATAAACATCTTGGAAGAGGAACAGAATTGAAGTTATTATGCATACGTACCTCTCTTGGAGAACTAAAACCTACCCTCCCGTCTGCTCTGTCTCCAGCTTCACAGATACTGTAATATACTCTGAGCACTTCATTTAACGGAAACATTTCCAGTTTCCTGATTTTCACTTCAAATATTAAAAAGGTCAGGAGTTAGCTGGAGATACACAAGTTTAAATTAGGGCAGAGAGTCAAACCTCTGACTTTGGGGAATTTTCCTAATAGGAGCTCAGAGCTATTGAGATTTTATTAATTATTTGAAATAACCACCATAAAACAGAGAAAGGGGTGTGGCGATCTGAGGAACATTATATTATCCAGATGTTAAAAAGTGAGGTAATTGTTCTTACAGTGCAGCTGATTGCATTTGCACAAAGAAAGGGTGTAGGAAGCTGAGTATGTAGACCAGAGAAAAGATTCCACCCTAAAACAATCCCCAGGGAAGAAAAAGGAAAAAGGCCTGAAAAGGCTTCATCAGGATTCAGCCTCACCCAGGAGGGAGGAAGAAAAGCAGAGACTGGAGAGCTGGCTGGCTGGCTGGCTGCAACAGCAACACCTGCTGGTGTTATATAGATACAGTGCTTCTCCTCCTTTCTTATTTTTCCCTTGCTTCTATTTCTTTCTCCATTTCCTCAGTATTAGTAAGAGGAAAAAAAGGAACAAAAGACAATTCCTTCTCGTTTTCATTTTGCTTTCTCTGACACCCCAAATCCATAAGTAGTTGACATAAATCCATATGATTTTGACATATTCCTCAAAAGATAAGAAATGCAAATTAACAGCCACTTGAAAAAAAATGTTCAAATTCAGTAACAACTAAAGAAATGTACATTTAAAGAATTCTGAAATATTCATAGCCATCAGATGGGAAATTTCGTTCAATGCTGGAGGGGCTATGAAGAAAACTGACACATTAATACATTAGTTCAATCACTTAGTCCAACCATTCTGGAAAATAATTTGTAATAATACTGGGGAAAGTTAGGAAGCTGATCCAGAGATTCTGGTGATCCAGAGATTCTGCTAGGGGAGCATTTAGGAGGCTAATGAAAACAAGAAAAGATTCATGCCAATCAATCAGCATTTATTGTCTACTATGTGCAAGGCACAAGGCTCTGGGGATATGCAAAGAGGAAAAAGATATTCCCTGATCTCAAGAAGCTTACAATCTAATGGGGGGTGAAAATGATCAAATATACAAAGAAAGCAATATACAGCATAAATAGTAGATAACTAAGGAAGAACAATAAAATTATGGGTGGAGAAGGTCTATTCCAGTAAAAGATGAGATTTTTAGATGGTACTTAAATTAAACCAGAGAGGTTAGTAGCCAGAGCAAAGGAAGGAAAGTGTCCCAGGAATGGAAAAATAACAAGAGAAAATGCTCAAAGAGAAAAGATGGAATGTCTTGTCTGTGTGGCAACAGGAGACCCACGTTACTACCATTACAAAGAGTAATGTCAGGGAGTAAGGTATAAGAAACTAGAATGGTTGGAGGGTGATAGGTTACGAAGAGCTTCAAATGCAAACCAAAAATTTTTATAACTGATTCTGGAGGATAAGTGCGAACCACTGGAATTTCCTAAGTAAGGGTGATTGTGGTGATGACAGGGTCAGAGGAAAGAAGGGGGAATGGTATTTGAGAGATATTGAAAAGATGAAAATTACAGGCTTTTGTAACAGAATGGGTATGGGGGCAAAGTGGAGAGAGAGTGAGGAGTCCAGGCTGACTCAGAAATTGGGAAGATGATATGCCTTCTAAAGTAATAAGGAAGGTCAGATTAGGGGAGGAGAAAAGACGACGAATTCTGTTTTGTACACACTGAATTTAAGATGTCTACTAAGTATCCAGATCTAGATGCCTAAAAGGTATTTGGAGATATGAAACGGGAGGTTAGCAAAGAGACTGGAGTAAAAAAGGCAGAGTTGAGAATCATGACCATATAGAGGGCAATTAAATCCGTGGGAACAGAGGCTATCACCAAGTGAAGCAACATAGAGCAAGAAGAGCAGAGCACCCAGCACAGAATCTTGAGGGACCCCTATGGTTAACGGATATTATCTGAAAGATAATCCAGCAAAAGAGCCAGAAATGGAAAAGTTAGATAGGTAGCAGAGGGACTAGGGGAGAGTAGCACCCTAAAAATCTGGAGAAAAGGGAGTATCAAGGAGGCAAGAACAAGCAACAGTGTCAAAGGCTTCAAAGAGATTTAAGAAAATGAAGAGAGAAAAGGCCATTGGATATGACAATCAAGAGATCATTAAGTAACTTTGGAGAGATCAGTGGTGCCATCTCTTATAGACAGTCTTTTCAAGGAGTTTAGCTACAAAGAGCAGAAGAGATATAGGGCAAAAGGTTAATGGAAGAATCAAGTGAGAAGGATTTTTTGTGGGGGGGGAGGCTTGTTTTATTTTGTTTTCAGGATAGGGGAGCCATGGGCATGTTTGTAGAGAGTAGGAAATGAGGCAGTGGACAGGAAGAGATTGAAAATAAGTGAGAGTGAGAATGACAGAAGGGGCAATATGTTAGAGGAGATGAGATGGAATAGGATCACTTAAGCAAGCAGAGGAGTTAGCCTTGGTAAGGAGTAAGGCATTTCATCATGTGAGACAGGGATGAAGGGAAAAAAGTGGGGAAAAAGCATTGGAGTGATAGGAGATGAAGAAGAGGGGAGAAGAGAGAGTTCACAGTGAATGTCTGATTTTTTTCTGTAAATTAAGGGGCAAGGTTGTCAGCTGAGAAAATAAGAGGAAAGGGGAGGCTGAAAGAGGAATGAAAAGATTTGGAAGAACTGTTGAGGAAAGTAGAATAGTGAATTGATAGGGGAAGTATAGCAGAATTATCCGGTAGCCCAGTTGTGATTATATAATACATTTGTAGTGGACTCAACCAGAATGTTTACATGACTTTCTTTACTTTCATTCAGCAAATATATAGGAACAATCCAATGTTGAGGGGTTTCCCTGGGCATAACTGACAATATGAAAAAGGGGCTGGAGATTTAAGAGAGCAGGACAATGTGGAGTTGATTTGGTTTGCCAGAGTCAAGATAGGGAAAAGAGCAAAGAGCAGTTAGTACAGGAAAGAAGGCTTTGGAGAAAACTGACAGGTCAAGAGAATGGAGATAATAGATGTGGCTGAAGAGGAGGGTTTTACAAATAGAGGTGAAAAGTCAATAGATAATGGTCAGAAAGGGGAATTTTAGAATTCTTGAACACAGATATTTGCTGGCAATGGCAAGATCAAAGATATGACCATCTTTATGTGTGGCTGAG
Organism: Gracilinanus agilis; assembly: GCF_016433145.1. Classification (NCBI taxonomy): domain Eukaryota; kingdom Metazoa; phylum Chordata; class Mammalia; order Didelphimorphia; family Didelphidae; genus Gracilinanus; species Gracilinanus agilis. The sequence continues at coordinate 23,733,554 of NC_058136.1, read as the reverse complement.
GTTAGGCAGGAGAGTAGCTCATGGTAAGTAAGCAGGTTGAGAAACACAGAATTAGTGTATTTGAAGGAGAATCAATGTGTTGAAATCCTATAGCATGATGTCAAGAATTGGAGAAGAGAGAAAAATTTCAAGCTCGGTATTGAATGGAAGAAAGGAGATCTTTTTTCAGACATAGGGTCTAAAAACAACAGCCACCAGGAGATTCTATTGGGTAGTAGGTATGAATCTCATGAACCTCAAAGAAAGAGGGGTTACAGAGTGATAGAGAAAGGGGAAGCACCTGAAAGAGGCAATGAGGAACAAGGAGTATTCCATCAACTCTCCTATCTTAACCAAAGAACCAAGGAAAATGAGTGAAGGTACAACCAGTATCTGAAAGGTTGGACGAGAAGGCTGTGTCATCAGAGGGAAACTAGGTTTCGGTAGAAGCTGATAGGAGGGAGTAGGAGAAGAAAACATTTAAGATGAAGAGGAGTTTGTTCCCTTTGGAGTAGGCATCCCAGAGGGCATTGTGGAAAGGCTGGGTGAAGTTAGGATGAACTTTTGTAGCGAGGGTTGAAAGGAATGGGAATGAGGAATCAAATGGTAGGGACTGTTGAACTGGATTTGGATGATGACCCACATGAGTTCAGAGTCAATGGGATGTAAAGCATATGATCAGGTGTATAAAAATATTCATAGCCGCAGACATAATAAAAAAGAACAAAAGAATGCATAAAATATTAAAAACTCAAAAGTACAGGAAGCCTCTCATGAACTGATACAATATGAAAAAAAACAGAGCCAAGAGAACAATATACACAAAAGAATGGCTAGGCAACAAATTTGCAAGAGAAAAATTGATGAGATACCATGCAAGTTAAATCACACATTTATTTCTGTTAACTTTTTAACATACAAAGGTAGAAAATTATATATACTATCATCATTAAATCATTTCACTTCACTACTTTCAGGTAATATACTTCATGGAAATTTCGTTTGGGTGTCTAATGGGAAGTGAAGTATATGTTGCATCAAAAGACAATGTATCAAAAATTTTTTTTGATAAAAGAAAACAGTTCTATCTAAAGACAAGAGAATGTAGTTCTGATGTATTCTCAAATACTTTGGATTTATATATATATATATATATATATATATATACACACATACATGCGTATATATTCAAATACACACTAAGCCTATAATTTAAAATTTTAGATTGCTAGGTACTGTCTTTTTAATCCTTTATTTTTTTTATTTGTATAGCCAAACAATGACTCAACCAAAGGTCTGACTTGCAAACCCATAACAACTTTAAATTTGTGAATAAAGTATAATTTTCCATAAGGCTGGCCAATATTTTTTGTTTATCACAATATTTTATGTCATGAGGCCATGAGGTAAAATTCAAAAATAGTGTTAAACTGATAATTACAGAGTTTGATTCAGTTATGTTATATAGACAAAACCAACAACTGCTGCAAGGCAAAATCATTATTAAATATAGTCACGCTTCTCTCTTATGAAGAGGAGTAACAAAGGAATATAAAAATGAATTCTGATATTTTGTAATGAAGCTACCCTTGTGTCCATTTAATATTATTGATGTTTCCCCCCCAACCCCAACATCTAAGCTGCATCCCAACTTTAAACTTCTGGCAAGTTGAAGAACAAAAGAAGAAATGGAAGACTTTTTCTTTAATTTACAAAATAAATATTCCCACTGAAATCATACTGAACTTTAACTTTCATGGGTTTTTTTCCCCTCGGCTTCCTTATAAAGTAGTGAAGGTTTAGAAGAAAATACACATGAAATATTCAGAGCACGTCAGATAAGACTATAAAGTCAAACCCTGAACAGTTACAAAATTACTTCTGTGCAATGCTGGATGGGGCCATCAATCAATCTGTCAACAATCATTTATTAAGTACTGACCGTGTGTGCTAGGTTTCCTCTGGAGGAGTTGGTACTTGAGCTGAGCTTTGAAGGAAGCTAAGCGATCTAAGAGGCAGACATGAGTAGGGAATATATGGAAAGCATGGAAGATAGTCTGGACAAAAGCAAAGAGGTGGAAGATAGAGTGTCATGTAAATGGTTTAGCATATTTAGTTATGACAGAATGCTTGAAGGGTAGAAATATGTAATAAGTCTTAGAGATAGGCTGGAATCAAACATTGAAAGACCATCTTTGAAAAGATCATTTTAAAACATATGTTTCTTCCCAATTCAACAGGCATAAACTGCCTTTATCTCTAATAACATATAATGAATCTGCTCCTGTCTAGTTCTGAAATAACTGCACCCAGCTTATTCCTTCCTTCCATGGTAGCTATAGAGTATCTCCTTTTACAATGACATAGTATAATGACTCTTCCTGTTGTGGTGTTAGGATCCATAGACATCCAGTATGTTTGGCAACTCTCTCTCTTTTGCTCACACTCATATGATCATAGAATTTAGGAGTCAAGGGGACCTCAGAGACTATCTAGTATTAGGACTATAGCATTTAGGTAAAGTCATATGTAGACTCATTTATGGAAGAAATGGGGAAAAGGTAGTGGAATGACAGCTACCTTCAAATATTTGAAAGGCTAACATTGCAGAGGGCCTGTAAGGACCATTCCATGAGACATATACCCAAAGCTCCTCTAAGAAATTCCAGGGACTCCATGGACATAATGACTCAGAGCCTGACACTTTTAGTAATTAACAGATTCTTGGCTGCTTGTTTCCATGTGGTGGCCCTGCACTAAAGGGAAGGGGCATTTTAGAATGATGTGACAAATTGAGTAATTCCTTGACCTTCACCTTCCCCTCCCCATGAAAGTGGTAGGGGGATAGGATGCTGAACCTAGTCAAAGAATTAACAGCCTTTGGCTTTACCCTATATACATATGTATATTTATATACATATTGATTAAGTCTGCAGCTTTAAAATATAGATCTATTGATATCATCTTTTAGTCCTTGACTTTTACTGCCATTATCAAGGTGGCATCATGAGACTCCAGTAATTCACAGAAGACAGATCCTTCTCAATCCTGCTATATTAATGAGGTTGCTGTTATCCACAAGGATTATTATAGACTCAACTGGAAGAGCTTTCCTTGGACCCCTGGCTGCCTTTGTACTTTTTGACTCTGTTCTTTGACATAACAGATAATGCTCTGGCCTGGAATCAAAAGACCCAAGTTCATAACCAGCCTTAAACACTAGTTATTTCACCCGGGGCAAGTCACTTAACCTTGGCCTGCCTCAGTCTCCTCACTTAAAAAAATGGAGACAATAATATCATTTATCTTACAAGATTGTAGTGAAAATCAAATAAGATAAAACTGGAAAGTGCTTAGCACAATGCCTGGCACATAGGAGGTACTTAATAAATACTTGTTGCTTTCCTTTTTCCCTCTTTCATGATCTTAGTTAAGCTAGTACTCCATTGTGGATGTATCCAGAATTGAAAGAAACCCTGTAAGTTTAAAAGGTTTGAAGGCTTTGAGTTTTAGCTGGCTGAAAGCAGGAGGGAATTTCTGCACTGGTAGGAATAGCCAGGAGTAAGAAAAATGGTCCAAGTCCAGCCTATTTTCCCAGATATATATAAGGAATTATTTGGACAGTGTCTAGTCAAGGTCAAATGTAAAATGCCTAATTAGCAGTTCTACAAACTACCTTATTTGCTTATCAAATTTAATATTAACTTCTAAGTAAGTTATGACAATAATTATACATTGTTACTTATGATCATTCTGTTAAGAATGTGCTAAGATTCTCTGTTGCTTATTTATTGGATGTATGTTCAAGTAAATTTCCAAAACTGGTTCATCTTGTGCATGGGCTGCTTCTTTAATTTCCCCTCATTTGAGGAACCCCCTTAGACTTATGAGCCATACTCTAACTTACTATAATTGAAAGTGTCTGTCCTAGGAGCCAAGATGGCAGAGTAATCCTCAGCAGTTCTATGCCACCATCAGAATCCTCCCCAACCAAGATTAAAATATCACCACAAAATGAATACAGGAGTGAGAGAACCAACAAAGAGACAGAGTGAAACAACTTTCAAGGAAAGAAAAACCCAAAAGGTAGGCAACAAACATCTGGGGCCCTTGAGTGAGAGGAGAGCAGATGCAGCAAGAAGCTGTAGCAAGGAGGGAAGAGCAAGCCCAGAGCGAGCCACACCCCTCCCACCCAAAATCTGCTATCTAAGGTTCAGGAACCTATACCAGAGCCAACATCCATACTATGAGACCTTAACTGAGCAAACAGAGGTAAATGTCAACCCATACCCTTTGAAATTTCATACTTGTGGAGAAGTCCGGAACCCCTGTCCAGGGAATTCTAGTCTGGGCTTGGGACAAAGACTTAATTCATACTTTGGGTGGATGATAGTACTAAGTATTAAGTGCTGACCCTTTAACCTAAAGCTCAGAGTAGAGCTCCAAGACAGGACAATCAAGGGTGCACCTGATTGGATCAAGTACACAGTAAGACCAAAAACTTGAAACTAAGTCTGAAGCTAGAATTTGGTCAGTCCCTGACCTGACCAAGATCAGAGTGAGATAAAAAACTTACACCTAAGCCTGAGGCAAGTCTTTAACCTATCAGCATCACAAGGGGCAATTGAATCAGCAAGGGGAGGGGGCTCTCAGAGCTCTCAGTCCTCAGAAGATCATACCATCCCCCCAAGCCTACCTATAATTAGATAGAAAAAATGAGTAAACAACAAAAAAAACCCTACCTAACTCTAAAGAATTTTTATAAAGAAAAAGAGCAAGGTACAGACACAGAATAGGACAGTGAAAGCAAACACACCCAAAGTCCAAAAGAAAAATATGGATTGGACACAGATTCTGGAAGAACTCAAAAAGGACTTCAAAAACAAATTAAGAGAGGCAGGGGAAAAGTGAGAAAAATAAATGAAAATGATGCAAGGAGAAAGGATAGTGATGCAAGAAGAAATAGGCCAACTGAAAAAGGAAAACTGAAAACTGACAGAGGAAAATCAGGCCTTAACAATCAGAATTGACCATCTAGAAACTAATGATTTCATGAGACATCAAGAAACAATAAAGCAGAATCAAAGGAATGAAAAAATAGAGGAAAACATGAAATATCTCATTGAAAAAAACAACTGACCTAGAAAATAGCTCTAGGAGAGACAATTTGAGAATTATTGTACTACCTGAAAGCCACGATCAAGAAAAAAACCTTGGATATCATATTAAAGAAATTATCTTTCTGCCCAGAGATCCTTGAATAAGAAAATACAATAAAATTGAAATTAAAAGAATTCACAGATCACCTCCAGAAAGAAATCCTTAAATGACAACTTCCAGGAATATAATAGCTAAATTCAAGAGCCACCAAGCCAAGGAAAAAATACTTCAAGCAGCCAGAATGAAACCATTCAATTGCCATGGAGCTACAATCAGGATCACTCAGGACCTAGCAGCTTCTACATTAAAGGATCAAAAGGCATGGAATATGATATTCATAAAGGCAAAACATTTGGGTTTACAACCCAGAGTCACCTAGCTAGCAAAACTGAGTATATTCTTCAGGTGAAAAAATGATCATTCAATAAAATAGAAGAATTCCAAGCATTCCTAAACAATAATCCAGACCTAAACAAAAAAAATTGAAGTCCAAATAAGAGACACAAGAGAAGCCCAAAAAGGAAATAAGAAAGAGGAAATTCAAGGTACTCATTAAGGTCAAAATGTTTACATATCTACATGGAAAGAGGATTTCTGTAATTTTCAAAAATTACTCTTAGTAGTAGAGAAGATAGAAGAAATTTACTCATATATAAATGGAGATTTTGAACCTTGGACTGCATCCCCCATAAGTCCTTAGTATTTCCCAGAATTCCCTTTAATCTCTCTTGTGCCTCCACATTTGCATAGTCATGTTATTGTTTTATAGTTGGCTATCACTCCTCCCTCTTCCTCTTTTGCTCCTGGGAGTGGGCTAGGTGAGTTTAGCACCTTTTTCCTCTAGTTTTTTATGTTAGTATATTATTAATAAAACTTTATAAAATATAATATTTAGTTATTGAATATTAATTTTAAAATCCACACTCAGAAAGAGGATGGAGAAGTAAGCTGATTATGATATGATGTATGTGTAAATCTGATGATATGGAATGATATGTATGATATCATATGTATACATATGAATGATATGTATCAAAAATCACTCAAGGGCTGAGAGGGTTGCACTGAGAGAAAAGGGAAGGGAGAGATAGAATGGGGTAAATGACATAATATAAAGAGACATGAAAAATCATTATGGAGATGGGAGGATAAGGGTGGTGAAGATTAAACTTTACTCTCCTTGTAACTGGCTCAGAGAGAATAAAACAAGTATACTTATTGGGGTATAGAATTCTATGTTACCCAACTAAGTGGGGTATAGAATTCTATCTTACCCCACAGAGAAGTAGAAGGGCAAAAAGACAAGGGAAGAAGGAGGTAATTGGAGGGATGAGGAAGTTGGGAGTGACAAAAAGCAAAACACTGGTGAGGAGGAACAGAGAGAAAGGGAATAGAGCAGGATTTAAGGGGGATAATATGATGAAGGGGAACACACAGTTTGTAATCATAATGCTGAATGTGAATGGGATGAACTCAACCATAAAATGGAAACGGATAGCAGAGTGGATTAAGAACCAGAATCCTACTATATGTTGTTTACAAGAAACACATCAGAGACAGGGTGACACACAGAGATTCAAGGTAAAAGGCTGGAGCAGAATTTATTATGTATCATCTAAAGTAAAAAAAAAGCAGGGGCAGCTGGGTAGCTCAGTGGAGTGAGAGTCAGGCCTAGAGACAGGAGGTCCTAGGTTCAAACCCGGCCTCAGCCACTTCCCAGCTGTGTGACCCTGGGCAAGTCACTTGACCCCCATTGCCCACCCTTACCAATCTTCCACCTATGAGACAATACACTGAAGTACAAGGGTTAAAAAAAAAGCAGAAGTAGCAATCATGTTATCAGACAAAGCTGAAGTAGAAAATGATCTGATTAAAAGAGATAAGGAAGGAAATTACATTCTGTTAAAGAGTACTATAAACAATGAAGTAATATCATTACTAAACATTTATGTGCCAAATGGCATAGCATCCACATTTCTAAAGGAAAAATTAAAGGAGGTCAAGGAAGAAACAGATAGTAAGACCATATTAGTGGGGGATCGCAACTGTCCCCTTTCAGAACTAGATAAATTGAATCAAAAAATAAATAAGAAAGAAGTAAGGGAAGTAAATGAATGCTAGGAAAATTAGAGATAATAGATATCTGGAGAAAACCGAATAGGAATAAAAAGGAATATACCATCTTCTCAGCAGTACATGGTACATATACAAAGACTGACCATTACTAGGGCATAGAAATATTGCAAACAAATGCAGAAAAGCAGAAATAATAAATACAACTTTTTCAGATCATAATGCAATAAAAAATATACTTAACAAGGGTCCATGGAAAGGTAAATTTAAAATTAATTGGAAACTAAATAACCTAATTCTTCAAAACTGGTGGGTCAAAGAAAAAGTCATAGAACAAATTAAGGACTTCATTAAAGAGAATGACAATGAGGAGACGTCATATCAAAACCTAAGTGATACAGTCAAAGCAGTACTCGGAGAAAATTTATATCATTGAGTGCCTATACCAAGAAAATTGAGAGGGAGTAGATCAATGAATTGGGCTTACAACTTAAAAAATTAGAAAAAAAATAAATTAAAAATCCCCAGATAAAAACTAAGTTGGAAATCATAAAAATTAATAAAGAAATTAATAAAATTTAAAATAAAAGAACTATTGAACTAATAAATAAGACTAAAAGCTGGTACTTTGAAAAAAAACAAATAAAATAAAGTACTGGTTAATTTAATAAAAAAAAAGAAGATAATTGAATTAACAATATCAAAGATGAAATGGGGATCCCACCTCTAATAAAGAGGAAATTAAGGCAATCATTAAGAACTATTTTGCCCAATTATATGGCAATAAATATGACAATCTAGGTGAAATGGGTGAATAGTTACAAAAACATAAATTGCCTAGATTAACAAAAGAGGAAATAGAATACTTAAATAATCCCATCTCAGAAAAAGAAATTGAACAAATCATCAAGGAACTTCTTAAAATTCCCAGGGCCAGATAAATTCACAAGTGAATTCTATCAAACATTTAAAGAACAACTAATACCAATACTATACAAACTATTTGGCAAGATAAGCAAAGAAGGAGTCTTACCAAATTCTTTTTATGTCACAAATATGGTATTGATTCCAAAGCCAGGCAGACAAAAACAGAGAAAGAAAACTACAGACCAGTTTCCTTAATGAACATAGATGCAAAAATCTTAAATAAAATACTAGCAAAAAGACTACAGCAAGTTATGACAAGGGTTATCCACTATGACCAGGTGGGATTTGTACCAGGAATGCAAGGATGGTTTAATATTAGGAAAACCATTCACATAATTGAACATATCAGTAATCAAACCAACAGAGATCACATGATTATCTGAATAGATGCTGAAAAAGCTTTTGACAAAATACACCCATTCCTATTGAAAACACTAGAAAGTCTAGGAATAGAAGGGCCATTCCTCAAAGTAATAAACGGTATATATTTAAAACCATTAGCAAGTATCATCTGTAATGGGGACAAGTTAGAAGCCTTCCCAATAAGATCAAGAGTCAAGCAAGGATGCTCTTTAACACCCTCTATTATTTAATATTGTTCTAGAAATGCTAGTGATAGCAATTAGAGAAGAAAAAGAAATTGAAGTGATTAAAGTAGGCAAGGAGGAGACTAAACTAGCACTCTTTGCAGATGATATGATGGTATACTTAAAGAATCCTAGAAAATCAACTAAATGACTAGTGGAAATAATTAACTACAGCAAAGTTGCAGAGTACAAGATCAACCCACATAAATCATCAGCATTTCTATATATTTCCAACAAAATTCAGCAGTAGGAGTTAGAAAGAGAAATTCCATTTAAAATCACTCTAGACAATATAAAATATTTAGGAATCTATCTGCCAAGACAAACACAAGAATTGTATGAACACAACTACAAAACACTTCACACAATTAAAACTAGATCTAAATAACTGGAAAAACATCAATTGCTTATGGGTAGGATGAGCTAATATAATAAAAATGACATCCTACCCAAATTAATTTACTTATTCAGTGCGACACCTATCAAACTACCCAAAAAATTTAATGAACTACAAAAAATTACAACAAAATTCATCTGGAATAACAAAAGATCAATAATATCAAGGGAAATAATGAAAAAAATGTGAAGGAAGGGGGCCCAGCAGTACCAGATCTTAAACCATACTATAAAGCAGTGATCATCAAAACAATATGGCACTGGCTAAGAGACAGAAGGGTGGATCGATGGAATATATTAGGGGTAAATGACCTCAGCAAGCTAGTATTCGATAAACCCAAAGACCCCAGCTTTTGGGACAAGAACTTACTATTTGACAAAAACTTTTGGGAAAATTGGAAAATAGTATGGGAAAAATTAGGTTTAGGTCAACATCTTATACCCTATAACAATATAAATGCAAAATGGGTAAATGACTTAAATATAAAAGAGTAAGATCATAAATAAATTAGGTGAACATAGAATAGTATACCTGTCAGATCTGTGGGAAAGAAAAGAATTTAAGAGCAAGCAAGAGATAGAGAACATTGCAAAATGTAAAATGAATGACTTTGACTATATCAAATTAGAAAGTTTTTGTACAAACAAAAGCAATGCAACCAAAATTAGAAGGAAAGCAGCAAACTGGGAAAAACTTTTTTCATAAAAAAAACTGACAAAAGTTTAATTTTCTGAAATACATAAGGAACTAAGTTAAATCTACAAAAATCAAGCCATTTCTCAATTGACAAATGGTCAAGGGACATGAATAGGCAGTTTTCACATGATGAAATCAATAAGCACATGAAAAAGTGTTCTAAATCCCTCCTGATTAGAGAAATGCAAATTAAAACAGCTCTGTGGTACAACTTCCCACCTAGCAGACTGGCCAATATGGCAGGAAAGGAAAGTGATAAATGTTGGAGAGAATGTGGTAAAACTGGGACACTAATACACTGCTGGTGGAGATGTGAATTGGTCCAACCATTCTGGAGGGCAATTGGGAACTATGCACAAAGGGTTTTAAAAGAATGCCTACCCTTTGACCCAGTCATATCACTGCTGGTTTTGTACCCCAAAGAGATAATAAGGAAAAAGACCTGTACAAAAATATTTATAGCCATGCTCTTTGTAGCGGCAAAGAATTGGAAAATGAGGGGATGCCCTTCAATTGGGGAATGGCTGAATAAATTGTGGTATATGATGGTGATGGAATATTATTGTGATGAAAGGAATAATGAACTGGAGGAATTCTATGTGAATTGGAATGACCTCCAGGAATGGATGAAGAGTGAAAGGAGCAGAACCAGGGGAACATTGTACACAGAGACTGATACATTATGGCACAATCTAATGTAATTCTACTGGTAGTAATGCAACAACCCAGGACAATGCGGAGGAACTTATGAGAATGAACACTATCTACGTCCAGAGAAAGAACTGTGGGAACAGAAAAGCAGAAGAAAAACATATGATAGATCATATGGTTTGATGAGGATATGATTGAGGCTTTGATGTTAAAAGATCACTCTACTGCAAATATGAATAACATCAAAATTGATTTTGAACAATGATAAACATATAACCCAGTGGAACTGCTTGTCAGTTCCAGGAGGGGAGAGAGAAGAGGGCGGGGAGGGGGTAATCATGAAGCATGGAAAAATATTCTACATTAAAAAAAAGTGTCCCCAGGAAGGGGAATGTAGGGACCTTAATGAGTCAATGAGTATGAGAAAAGGGAATCCCCTCTCATCTAAGGCAGAATTCCCAGGTCTGAATCTACTCCAAATAACATGTCTTGGGTACAGAACAGGAAGTAGTATAATATTCCAGGTTCTTGAACTTATCCCAGAGACAATTTACATTGAGAAAATATAAAAGGGATTACTTTGGTTGGTTACAGAAAAGTTAACTTTAAAAAATATCCTAAGTTTCAAAGAGGCAGCTTCAAGTAAGGTTCAAGGAAAAAACTATTAGCTATTAGAGATAAACAAAGTAAAATGGGCTGCTTGGGATATGGTGCTATCCCCCCTCAGTGCATAAAGACTAGACCCCTCTTTGGGTATAAGATGAAGGAGATTCTTTTTTCAGATATGGGCCAAACAAGACAGACCATGAGTTCTCTTCCAATTCTGAGACTATCTCTTCCAATTATTCTGAGATAGCCTTGCTCTTCCCTTTGTCCATAGTCACACAACTAATAGGTAGGAGCACAAAGTTTCAAACTGAGGTTTCCTGCTCCTGCTCTCTTCACACCTTACCACTAACAACTTTATTTGAGAGATAAGAAAACTGACTGAGAGTGACTAAGTGATTTACTCAAAGTCAGAGCAGCAGAATCAAGCTTCAAATTTAGGTACTCTAACACCCAAGCCAGTGCTCCTTCCACTATATCATCCTACTGTCACTAATCCCAAACTTCTTCTTCCAGAAGTATTCCTAATGGAAATTTCCTCCTGGCAACCGACTTATCCAGTGGATAGGTCACTTCCAATCTACACAGAGTTTGCTTCAGAAATTAGTCCATATGTGATACTTTGGATCTAAGGTAATGCTGCAAGGTGAAAACAATAGGATTGATTTTTAAGAAACCTGCATGGGAAAATAAGCTGATGGAGATTCTGCATATATCTTTTTACCAGACAAACCCGTTCCAGAATAAATTGAGGAAAATAAGACAAAGACTTCAGAAATAGTCTATGATATCAAAAGAATGAATTCTGAGTTTTTAAAAGACAAGGTTAAAATAAATAGGTGACACTGAAAATCGGTATATCTAAAATGGGGGAAAATTCAAATGTCTATTAAGTACTTATTACATGCCAACTAGTACAACTTTCACCCACTACGTATGGCCCCAAATGGATTTCTGGGGCCAACAGAATGAGTCTGATCATTTTCTGACTTCCCAATTAAAAATCCCACCTCTACAAGCTTTCCCCAACTCTTCCTAACTGCAAGGCTTTTGGTCTTTTAATTATTTCCTATTTGAAATGAAAACATGGAATTTTAGCTGAAATGTGAAGAACAAGAAATCCGGAGGCAGAGATGGAGAGAGAACATTCCAAACAATAGGACATGCCTGGAGTCAGGAGATGGACTGTCTTGTCAAGGGTATAGTAAGTAGGTCAGTGTCAATGGATCTTAAACTAGGAGGAGAGGAGAAAATTATAAGACTGGAAATTTAGGGAGAGGCTAGATTATGAAGAATTTTAAAATGCAAGCAGGATTTTATATATGATTCTAGAGGTAACTTTGTTTCACTGTTTACAAGGTAAACATGCCTGATTTCTGTAAGCATACCACACACAAATCCTATAGATAACTCTGGCTGAATGGTGTCATTTCAAACCTATCCCTAATGGAAAAAGGCACATAAACAACACAGGGAGCTACTTGAAGCATACGACAAACTGGTAAATGCTTTTGATCTTTTCAGCAATGAAAAAAAATGGAGCAGACAAACTCTGTAAAATGTCAGAAATAATACCTGTTTGCTCCAAAGAACCGGCTTTGGGGACGTAAATGTAAAATGAGAACTAAAATAAATTAAGTAGCTCATCATATTACTTAAATTGAAAATGATAGAAGGTAAATTTATCAGAGTCAAATGTGTCATCAATGACCTCAAGTAGAGGACCATCTATGTAGAATAGTGAGAGAAGAGCTCTAAATGATTTAGCTTAGGAGTGGGGACCCAATTACAATAGGTTCTGTGAAAGAAAAACTAAATACCAAATAGTTCTCCATTAATAAAATTAAACCCAACCCAAACTCACAGTCCCTGGTGTGATGCAGGAAGAGTAGAAACAGAGAAAATAAAGTGGGTAGTGACAGCCAGACCAGAGAATGTAAACCCAGAGGAAGCCCATGCTAAAGGACACAAAATACTGTAGGTATTAAGGAATCTAGTCTCCAAAGCTAAACACTTAGTGATGGAGGATGGTGGCAATCACAAACTCTATTATGTAAATCAACAAGGAAATGTCATTATCAAACTATATGAGAAAAAAGGAGAAATGAGTTTTTCCTTTTTCTATTCATTCTTCTTCCTTTCCACCAAATCCAAAGTAAAACAAAGAGTCACTCAACTACTCATAGAATCTCAGCTAAAAAGTGCCCCAGAGGTCATCAAAACCATTCTTTCCCTGAATAAGAATCCGTTCTCTACACATCCACTGAAAGGAAGTTTCTTCTTATTTGAGGCAAATCTATGATCCTGATATGACTCTATACAGCTAGCATTCATGTAGTGCTTTAAAAGTTAGCAAACTTTTATATATACATATACATATATATTACCTCTCTTTTTTTTAAACCCTTGCCTTCTTTCTTATAATCACCACTGTGTATTGGTTCCAAGGCAGAAGAGTGGTAAGGGCTAGGCAATGGGGGGGTAAGTGACTTGCCCAGGGTCACCCAGCTAGGAAGTATCTGAGGGCAGATTTGAACTCAGGACCTCTGGCCTCTAGGCTTGACTCTCAATCCACTGAGCCACCCAGCTGCCCCCTATTATCTCTTTTGATCCTCTCATCAACTGTCACATTAAATGGCACAAAAATTATCTCCTTGGATCAATGGGAAAGAACAAATGTATCTTTCAAAAAAAAAAGTTGTTGAGAAAAGGTCTTTTTGTGGAAGAGTTTAGTTGTACAATATACACAAGCAAAAGAGCACACTTGTCTAGTGTTTGACATTCCAACTGACCCCAACTATTAGAGTTATGAATTCAATATCTAGGCTAAAGAAGAATCTGCAAAAGTTGGAAGAGAAATCAGGCAAAAATTAGATATAAATGAGTATCACACATCATATACCAAGAAAAATTCCAAATAGATATATGACTAAGACATCCTAAACAAAGGAATCAACAAGAAATATCCTTTCAGATGTGTGGATTTAAAAAAAATCATTTGTAACTGAACAAGGAATAGAGAGCATCATAAATGCAAAATTGATAACTTTGATTACATAAAATGAAAAAAGTTTTGTACAAATAAAACCAATGCAGTTAAAATAAAAAGAAAACAGTTAAATAGGAAAAAATCTTTGCAGAAAGTTTCTCTGCCAAAGGCCTCATTTCCAAGTATATAAAGTATTCAAATTTATAAGAATAAGAGCCATTCCAAATTAATAAATGGGCAGAAGATATGAAATGGCAGTTTTCTAAGGAAGAAATCCAAGGCATCAATAGCCATAAAGAAACATTCTCCACATCATTATTAATTAGGAAAAAAAAGAAATTAAAGTGATTCTGAGGTTCTACCTGACACCCATCAGAGTGGCAAAATTTACCCCCAAAATAAAAATAACAAATATCGAAGGGACATCAGGAAAATAGGCATCAACTTCTGGTGAAGCTTGAAATGGTATAGCCATTCCATAAAACAAGTCAAAATAATACCCAAAAAGTCATTAAGCTGTCTTTTGCCCCAGTGATACCACTACTGAGATTACATTTGGAAGAGAAAAATGAAAAAAGTATTATATGTATAAAAGTATTTATAACAACTCTTTTTTGTGGTAGCAAAAACCAGAAAATTAGGGTGATGCCTATCAATTAGGTAATGACTGAACAAATTATGGTATATACATGTGATGGAATGTTACTTTAATATAAGAAATAATAAAGAGGATCAATTCAGAGAAAGCTGGCATTAAAAAAAAATTGTTTTACTTATCTGTCACAAAAGTATTCTTTTTCTTTCTGTTTTTTCCCCAAGGGTGGAGGGGGGGAATGGATAGAAGGGAGAGAAAATAAATGTATGATAATTTATCACTTTTATTTTAAGATCTTTCTAAGTTTTTACTATCCAAAGTTTTTAGAGGACAGAATAGGGTATCTAAAGAAACTTGTCCTAGATGGCCTCAGAGCCATTCGAGGTTAAGAAGAAACTCATTTATTAATAATATTGTTTTCTTTTAAAATGACACTAAAGGGATGGGGAGATGACCCTTTTATGATGACCTATTCTTTTTCCAACACAAAGGATTCCTGTTTATCCACAAGAATGAATATTAACCTTGATAATAGTAAAGTTCCACATGAAGAGGTAAAGAATATATGTGTGTATATTCTTTGCCTCATCATGTGTATATATATATTATATACATATATATATGTATATTATATATATTCTTTGCCTCATCATGTGGAACACACACACATATCCTAGATTATGTTTGTCACACCAGGAATCCAACCAGAATCATGCTAAATTTAAATAATGCTATCTTACCTAATTCAGAGGTCAAAATAGAGAAGACTAGTGATAAAACAATGTTCTACAGGCTGGACCTGCATCATTCTCTAGTGAGTGTTTGCCTCAATTTCTATTTTCAAGTAAAAGCAATCTGTTTCAAAGGCTAGAGGAAAATAATGTCCCTTTTGCAAATTAAAAGCAAAAGTCCAAATGAATTTTAAGGAAGGAGCTGCCAAGATGTGTTGTGCTAAGAAATGCAGAATATCAATTAGAAGGAAAATGAAATGGTAAACAATAGATTTCAGGGAAACAAAAATGTTTTGAAACTTTGGCCCTGACAACCAACTTTCTTTGGAAAATTAAATGACTGATCATATTATGAAATTAACTCAACAGCAATAGTTATTAATTTTAGAATATTTAAGAGGACAAATGCACTACATTTACTGTAATTTGTGTTTCTTTCATATTCAGAAATGGAAAATAGTTATCATCTGTATTTTGAAGACCAAAAGATTATTTTCTAGCCTAGTCCATTGCAAGATGACATCAAGCACTCATTCCTCGGGTAAAATTCTTCTAAAAACTAAGGCCACATACTCCAACCTCAGAAGCTGGACTATTTGTGTTGGGAAATGTTACCCAAAGAATGCTCTATCATTTAACCTACATTTTACTTTTCTTGTTTTTATTCTTTTACTCCCAGTTGTAGCTTTCTCCAATGGGCATGCCAATTTCTTCCCATCCTTTATTTCATAGTCTGCTATTTACAAACCTTAAGACCTTATATAAATGTGAGTTGTAATTATTATCTGATGAAAAAGGGAAGGGCTTTACCTTTGACAATAGTTTCACATCTACTC
Source organism: Gracilinanus agilis (assembly GCF_016433145.1). Lineage (NCBI taxonomy): Eukaryota > Metazoa > Chordata > Mammalia > Didelphimorphia > Didelphidae > Gracilinanus > Gracilinanus agilis. The sequence continues at coordinate 23,717,327 of NC_058136.1, read as the reverse complement.
TTCACCTTTCACAGACAGATATACCAATACATCAAGAAACTGTAACTTTATCACCATGGGAAGACACCCCTCAAGGGCATATGGTAACTGTTCTATAACTTATACTCTTCAAGTTGCCCAAAGCTTAGATATGTTTAATACTAATTTTCCACAATTTTTTAAAGTGCCTACTATATACCTGGCACTCTGCTAGGTTCTGCAGGAGACAATATGCAAGTATGTATTAAAGAGACGATGGCAGGGAATCTGAAAAAGGAAACCTTAGCAATTGGGTATTATGGGGGGTGGGGAATTGGAAGTTATTACCGCCTGTAGAAGGTGGAAATTAAGTTGAGTATTAAAGAAAGTCAAAGAAACTAAAAGGCAATAGAGAAGGAACAGGACATTCTATACATGGAGGACAATCAAGGCAGAGTCAGAGAGGAGATGGAATACATTGTTCATTTAGAAAGCATTTACAATGTACCAAGAACTGTGCTAAGTGTGGAATAACATGCAAGAAGAACTTTAATGGTGGAAGATAACACTTAAAAGGAAGCTGAAATGGAAGGATACCCATCCTGTGATCATGGTAAAAGAAATCCAGAGTTCATCCTGGAGAAAAATGCACATGGCTAGCCTGGGTATCTTTCTTAAACGAATGATCTGGGAAGAGCCATACAATCAGAGGGAGAGTTCACAGGAGTCAAAGTACTTGCAATATGTAAATTTCATGATTCAAGTGATGCTTCAGGTTGAAAAGTGGCGACACAGTAGAAGAGATTCAAAATGGGATAAAGCTTAAGAAGCCTAAAAAGGTAGGAAGTAGTCAGATTATGAAGAATTTGAAATACCAGCTGACATTTCATCTTTAAAGTATTAGGGACCCACTTCAGTTCACTGATTAGAAATGGGAAAAGGGGCAAACATGGTCAGATCTACACTTCAGAAAAATTACTTTGGCTGCTGAATAGAGGATGGATAACAATGGGAAAGAGATCTGAGGCAGAGAGATAAGTTAAAAGAGTATTACCATAGTCTAAGCATGAGAAGCAGCTTTGTGAGTTGAGAGAAGGGAAGAAATGGGAAGCTATATGGAAGATTTAATATAGGTACAAATGTCAAGACTTGGCCACAGATTGGCTATATGGGGTAAATATGAAAGAAGACTAAAGAAAGTCACCAATTTACAAATCAGGGAGACTAGGAGAATGGCGGTATCCTTGAAAGTAACAGACAAGTGTGGAAGAGAACATTTTAGGGGAAAGACATTACGTTCTCTTTTAGAAAAACTGAGTTTCAAGTGTCTTTGAGACATCCAATTTTGAGATGTTCAAAGGTAAGTGTTGATAGACAACTAGAACTCAGGAAAAATACTAGCTCTGAATATATAGATCTGGGAATAATCTGCATAGAGATGATAATTGAACACATGGGAGCTAACGAGACTACAAAGTAAAATGTTATGTGTTTTTTTGTGTGTTTTTAAATTTTTATTTAATTAATTTAGAACATTTTTCCATGGTTACATGATTCGTATTCTTTCATTCTTCTCCTCCCTCCCCCCTCCCATAGCCAATGAGCAGTTCAATGGGGTTTTTACATGTATTATTGGTCAAGACCTATTTCCATATTATAATATTTGCAATAGAGTGATCATTTAGAGTCTACGTCCCCCAATCATATCCCCATTGAACCATATGATCAAGGAAATGTTTTTTCTTCTGTGTTTCTACTCCCACAGTTCTTTCTCTGAATGTGGATAGTGTTCTTTCTCATAAATCCCTCAGAATTGTCCTGGATCATTGCATTGCTGCTAGCAGAGAAGTCCATTATATTAGATGGTGCCACAATGTTTTGGTTTCTGTGTATAACACTCTTCTGGTTCTGCTCCTTTCTCTCTGCATCAATTCCTGGAAGTTGTTCCAGTTCACATGGAATTCCTCCAGTTCATTATTCCTTTTAGCACAATAGTATTCCATCACCAAGAGATACCACAATTTGTTCAGTCATTCTCCAACTGAAGGGAATCCACTCATTTTTCAATTTTTTGCCACAAAGAGGACAGCTATAAATATGAAATGTTATATGATGAAAAGAGAAGAAAGTCCAGGACAGAGCCTTAGGAACAACAGTGATTAGTAGGTGTAACATGAAGAACCAACAAAGGAGACAGAAAAGGGTCAGTTGGAGAGATAGAGGAACCAAGAGACAACAGTGTCACAAAAATCTAAAAAGGAAAACAGAGACAAAAAGGTGGAATGAGAGATAGAAGTACAGACCAGATTCCCCTATAATTACTTCAACAATGATATCAGGAGAATGCCAACCCAATTAGTGAGTGGAAAATGAAAAGAAAAACTACAAGGAGTCACTTCTGGTGCAAGATCACAAAAATTAACCCCTAGTCAAGTGACCATAGCATAAGCAGTTGAGCAGGGATGGGCAAGGGTAGTGAACTCAGAAGTCACTAGCTAGGCAAGCAGAGAATTCCAAGAGTATTGAGAGGAAAAGCAATAAGAGAATAAGATGAAGGGAAATACAGAAATTGTAAAAGATTTTGCACAAACAAATCCAATGCAGCTAAGAGTAGAAGGGGAAGTCAACTGGGAAAAAATCTTTGCATCCAGCTTCTCTGATAAAAACCTTAACTCCACAATATATAAGGAACCGATTTAAATTAATAAGAGCACAAGCACTGTTAAATGGCCATATTTTCAAGGGAAGAAATCTAATTTTTAGTCTTAAGGAAAAAATGCTGCCAATCACAAATAATTAGAGAAATGCAAATTAAAGAAACTCTGAGACTACTGACATCCATCACAGTGGCAAAGTTGACAAAAACCGGAAATGACAAAATATCAAAGGAGCTATGGGAAAGAAGAGCATTAATGCACTGTTGGTAGAGTTGTGAATTGGTCCAGCCATGCTGGCAAGCAGTTTGAAAAGATGCCTAAAGAGTTTACCAAATTGTTGACCCAAGAATAGCAGTACTAGGCTAGGAGATCAAAGAAAGAGAAAAAGGCCTTATATATACAAAAATATTTATAGCAGCTTTTTTGAGGTATCAAAAAACTGAAAACTAAGATGGTGTTCCTTAATTTGAGAATGGCTGAATGAACTATAGTATTTAAATGAAATGAAATACTATTGTTCCATAAAAAATGAAAAAAAGTATTTTAGAGAAACCTAGGAAGGTATAGATAGGCTGAGAAAGAGGGAAGTGAGTGAAACTCGGAAAACATTTTTTTACCATAAACACCCACACTTTAAAACAAATAATTTTGAAACTCAAGAATTCTGTTCAGTGTAATAATTGATCACTATTTCAGAGAAATGATGATGAGAGAAGATGGCTATCCAATTCCTAACAAATGATGAATGAACATATAGAATGAGACATGTTTTTTGGACATAGCCAATATGAGAATTTGCTTGCTTGCTTGACTGATTGTTTTATAGGTTTTGTTTCTTTTTGGGGGGGAGAAATGAGGTAGGAAGCATGAAAACAATTTTTTGATCATTAAAAAAAATTAAATATAAAAAAATCCAGCGAGGAGAATATCCAGGAGGAACAGGTGATCAATAAGGTTAAATGTTACAAAATGGTAGAGAAGGATGTAGAAACTTCATCAATTTTATTAACTGTCCTCAATGTTTTTTATCTATGCTACTTACTACCTTTGTGGCCTGGTATGAGTCACATCCTCTATTTTATTTTCAAAATGGCCACTTCAACTCAGGACCGGGAGAATGAACCAAGAGAGAAAGTTTGTTTGCTTGAATTTTCAATCTCAAGTCCTTAAAACAGTGCCTGGCATATAGAAAATACTTAATAAATATTTTCATTTATTTATTCTATAAGATCAACTAAGAGGCTCAACTGAGGAAACTGTAATTAATAAGAACCATCGACACTGAAGGAACCCTGAAGACCATATTATCATTCAAGTGAGTCACAACTGATATAAGAAATTTTTAAAATGCAAATCTTTATCTTTGCAAATGAGTTAAAAAATAACCTCAATTTGTTCTAGCTAATGAAAAACACTTTCCTGCCATCAAAAGTGTAATAAAGCCAGTTCTTCAAATTGCTCTCAAAATCCTTATAGAAAGAGAGTATCTAATGTCCAAGTATCTAATGTCCAAATTCACAGCTGGTAAAAAATTCCAACCTTCAAAGAACCTACATTCTACTGGAGGCTGTCCAAGGGGAAAAAGTAATAGGACTTGGGTTAGAATTCTAACTCCACTACTCTACAACTACACTACCTCCCATGACTTTGGATAAGTCATTTCAACTGACTTGTTTTCCTCATCACCTGCAAAATGATGATATGGATATCCTATTTAATTCACAGGACTTTTGTGAAGCTCCAATGAGATCATTATCAACAGAGTAGACACTGGACCACATAATGAAAAAATATGAGTATACCCTAAGACTAAATGAGAAACACTTATAATGAGGCTTTATAAAGATTGGAAGAACTGGGCTAAAGGTAGAGAGAAAAGAAGTAAAGAACTATGAAAATATAAGAACAAAAAAACAAGTGAAATAAACTTGAATGGAAGAGTTTACAGAAGTTCCAACAGATAAAAAAAATGTGAGTGGGTATATTACAAGGAAAGAGCTTTCTTGTTTGTTTTTCATAGCGGGTTCCTCGGACTTTTGAAAGGAACAAATGTGTTTGGGGAGGCTTGATTTGGACATTGGGTAATTATCCTACCATGTAGACTTCCGGCTAAGTGCTTTTCAACTGCTCTAGGGGGCTGAAAATCATGTTTATAAAATTCAACTTGTAAGAAGTCATGTTTCAGCGGGTGACATTTCTATGCTTTCTCCGCCAGCATGCCTCCTCAGACTTCCTCACTCATTGGGGAGTGCAATTTTCTCACATCTCATGTTCTGTAACCTTTTTTAAGGTAAAAAAAAGCTCAGAGAACTATAAAATATACCACAAAACTGAAGATAATAAAAAGATTTCATAAACCCTCCAACTCTGTAAAAACTATCAAAAGCCAGAAATAAGTATGGCTGGACTTTTGTCTCTGATTCCCAATAACCTTGTCCTTTCAATTCAAAGTTTTCTAGAGAGATTCCAGTTTTCACTATGCATTCTCTTGGATATGATACATTATCTGAATCAGAAAAATGACTGGACAATGAGTTATTAACATAAGTATTAAGCTATCAGTGATTCACACTTTTCAAACTTAACCTTACTTTTTAAAAATCATGAGGAACTATTTCCCCTGATATTTGTGTTTTGTTGATTTCCTTTACCAAAACCACGTAGGACTAGCCACTGCCATTTTGAAAATAAAATTGGGCACAACAATAGAGGATTAATCATGCCAGGCTTATGTTTTATTCAAAAATCACATCATGTTGACTTGGAAATATCACTATTGTTAGAACTATTCATGTGGCCTGTTGAGGTTTTAGTGAAAGCTAGAATTTTCTTTTTTGGCAAAGAAATTTCCTCTTGTCTAATCAATAAGTTCCTTTACTAATTTACTGTTCATATAAAATCACAGAATATTCTCTGGGTATCAGAACAAAATTACCTTTAAGGTATCTTCCAAATATAAAATTCTCAAGCTATGATCCTATTCCAAACTTCACACATTTTCTCAGGCCACAAAATAGGACTAGAATAACCACACACATTTAATCAGACCTTTCAGTAAGATAGCTCCTAAAAAACTTACCTATTCTATATTTCTAACCATGTGAATCACAGTAATAATCTTTCACTAGTTACTACTCTCCCATCATGCACTTGTGCACACTTGTTCCTATATACATTACTCACTTTAGAAGTTAAGAGGCAGCTGGTGGCACAGTGGCTAAAGCTCTGGATCAAATATTGCAAGATGGGAGTTCAAATGTAATTTCAGACATTTTCCTAGCTTGTGACCCTGGGAATGTCATTTAAACTCTATTTATCTCAGTTCTCTCTATTGTAAAATAGGCATAATAATAGTATCTCTCTGGAAGGGATGTTGTATGGCTCAAAAGACAAAATTTTTGCTCAAAGCTCTTAGCACAGTGCATGGCACATAGTGTATACCCATGTTGGTGAAAGAGTGGCACACGTGCCCCTGCATGCTGGAGAGAGCTGCTCCATTTCCCCTCTCCACCTCACCTGAAGACATTTTTCACATTCCCCACCCCTCTGTCCAGCCACCCAATGCAAGCACCTCCTCCCTCCACTCTCTGGGGTAATGTAGGGGGCTCACAGGAAGCTTGAAGGTGAAGTTTGGGCACGCAAGCCCTAAAAGGTTCACCAATGCTGGTATATGCTATATGAATGCTTCTTCTTTTCCTTCCCCCTAACTGGGGTAATTTATGAATAGTCTCTGTACTCCTCTGGTACGCAGGTAATGTCCAGAGAGGTAGAGGAAGATCCTCAATGTTTTGGGTGGACCCTTTGCACAGGACATTGACAACTTTAAGTTTGGCTCTACTGGTTTTTGCTATCTTAGATTATCTTGGCCAAAGCTAGGATCCATTGACTATACATGATTAGCTAAAATCACAAGTATTCCACACAGAAGTAAACCATCTCTGAGTCCTGTCATCTTCCTAGACCAGTAACAGTGAACCTTTTAGAGACCAAGTGCCCAAACTGCAATCCTCACAATGCATATAAGCCCTCCACCTTACCACTGACAGGGGAGGGAGGAGTGGGTCATAGGATAAATGTCCTCAGGTGCATGTGGAGAGGGGGAGGGGAGTAGCCCCTTCTGGCACACATGCCATATGTTCGTCAACATGGGCCTAGGCTGTGGGAGAGAACCCAAGAAAGGATTTGATTGCTTCTTAGCATGGTAGGGGTGTACCCCTACTATTCCTTCATGCTACAAGTCTATTTATATATCCTATTATTGTGCTTGTCTTTTAAACAAAGGCAAAAACTGAGGTGAGGGAGGGGGGTCATCTACATTCTGATCCTAACTCAGGCACAGACTTAGTTACCAGTTGGGATCGTGGGCACGTTTAGTAGTCTTTATCTACCACAGTATCCTAAACTCTATAATGACTTAATGTGCCCCTTAGGATTCACAAACTTACCTCTACACATAAAAAAGAAAACATTTTCATCCCTGGTGTTAACCCCTCTACCATTTAACCATTACACAGTAGTGGGACTGACCCTCTATTCAGATGGTCTCTATTAGCAAAAGAGAATCATTTTTAGCAGCAGCTGATGTATTGTGTCAGCAAAAACCAAGGCTGTATAGTCTGGCTGCTCTTCTGAGTAGTCTCTGCAAGAGCATAATTCCTATAGGGTTTATTGCCAGATATCCTAGCTGACCCAAGAGACTACGCTAAAGTTGTTTGGGGGATATTTTCCAGGTTATTTGCGATAAGTTTTTAAAGTACTGAACACACACTTATAATCGAGAGTGGCCTTTTTTTGTGGTAATTTAGAGGGGTTCTATGAAATGGGAAATTGTACATGCTGCCTCAATGAATATTTAATCTCATCAACAGAGAGATTCCCTCCTGTGGTTTAGATCGCAATTTATCCAGAGCTTCTCATCCTATGCAACTCCCATCCATGTACTCTCATTTATAGAACGCCCACCAATAAGTTAGGAGCCCTCTTTTAGTCCTGAAAAAGTGTGAATAACACATGAGTTCCCTTCATTCTACTCACGTGGTCATCATCCCATTTCAAACTCTTATCACCTCTTCCCTAAACTTTAGGAAAAGTTTCCTAATTGGTTTCTATTTTCTCTTCTCTAATCAATGTTTTTAAAGTGCAAATCTGACCACGTCTCCTGCTCAAGAACTGTCAGTGGTAAAATCAGAGGAGAGATGAACAAAATTCAAAGTAAGGAAATTTACTGAAGTAACAAATAAAAGTAGGAATTGCTTTTGTGAGGAAAAAAACAATAAAATAGATACATCATAGTTTAATTTGATTGAAAAAAGAAAACTAAATTACTAGGATCAAAAAGGAAAAAGGCGAATGTATCAACAATGAAGATGAAATTAAAATAATTATTTGGAGCTATTTTGCCCAATTAAATGCCAATAAGTCTAACAATGTAAGTGAAATGAATGAAGAGTTACAAAAAACATAAAATGTCCAGATTAACAGAAAAGGAACTAGAATACTTAAATAATCCCTATTTTACAAAAAGAAATTGAACAAGACATAACTGAGTTCCCTAAGAAAAAATTCCCAGGACCAGATGAATTCACAAGTGAATTTTATCAAACATTTCAAGGAAAATTTATTACAATACTATATAAACTATTTGGAAAAATACACACAAAAAAGAATTCTACCAAATTCTTTTGGACACAAATATGTTGCTGTTAGCTAAACTAGGAAGAGAAAATATAAAGACCAATTTAGCCTAGTGAATATTGATTCAAAAATTTTAAATGAAATACCGACAGGGAAATTATGGCAATATATCACAAGATTATACACAATGATCGAGAAGAATTTATACCAGAAATTCAGGGCTGATTCAATAGTAGGAAAACTATCAGCATAACTGATCATATAAAAATGATGATTATCTCAATAGATGCAAATTTTTTGTCAAAATATAATATTCAATCCTATTTTAAAAAACACTAGAAAACGTAGTAATACATAGAGTTTTCCTTAAAATGATAGCAAGTATCACTACACATTATCTGTAATAGGGATGAGTTAAAAGCCTTCTCTGGTTTTATGATCAGAGTTGAAGAAAGGATGTCTATTATCACCACTAATGTTCAATATTGTAGTGGAAGTGCTAGATATAGCAATAAGAAAGGGAAATTGAAGGAACTGGCAGAGGCAATGAGAAACAAAACTATCACTTTGCAAATGATATAATGTATACTTGGAAAATCCTAGAGAATCAACTGAAAAAAAACTAGAGGAAATATTAACTTTAGCCAAATTGCAGGATATAAAATAAGCTCACGTAAAACACCAGCATTTTGATATGTGACCAACAAAGTCCAGCAGTCAGAGATAGAAAAAAATTCCATTTAAAATAACTACAGACAATATAAAATAATTAGGAATCTACATGACAAGATGAATCAAGGGACTACATGAACAACACTAAAAAATACTTTGGACACATAGTCAGATCTAAATAATTGGAGACATATTAATTGCTCATAGGTAGGCCAAAACAATATAATAAAAATGACAAAGCTACCAATATTAATTTACTTCACTACCATATCAAACTATCAAAAATTATTTTAGAAAGGTAGAAAAAATCATAACAAAATTCATCTGGAAGAATAAAAGATCAAGACTATTATGGGAATCAACAAAAAAAGGTAAAGGAAGGTGGCCTTGCACTACCAGATCTCAATCTATATTATTAAGTGTAATCATCAAAACAATCTGGTACTGGCTAAGAAACAGAGTGGTAGATCAGGGAAACAGATTACATACACAAGACATAGCAGTAATGACCATAGTAATCTAGGATTTGAAAAACCCAAAGATTCAAGATTTCAGAGCAAGAACTCACTCTCTGACAAAAATTACTGGGAAAACTAGAAAGAAGTTTGATATAAATTAGGTATAGATCAACATCTCACACTGTGTACAAAGATAAAATCAAAATGGGTACATGATTTAGACATAAAAAAGACATAAGCAAATAGGGAATCATGGAATAGTTTACCTGTTGGATTTATGGGTAAGGGAATGATTAATGACTAATGAGAGACAGAGAAGATTATGGGACATAAAATAGAGAATTTTTTTTAAAGGATTTAAAAAAAATTTTTTTTAATTTTAAACCCTTAACTTCTGTGTATTGACTTATAGGTGGAAGAGTGGTAAGGGTAGGCAATGGGGGTCAAGTGACTTGCCCAGGGTCACACAGCTGGGACGTGTCTGAGGCTGGATTTGAACCTAGGACCTCCTGTCTCTAGGCTTGGCTCTCAATCCACTGAGCTACCCAGCTGCCCTCACAAAATAGAGAATTTTGATTATAATAAATGAAAAAATTTTTACACAAACAAAATCAATGCAGCCAAAATTAGAAGGAAAAGCAGGAAACTCAGGAAAAAATTTCCAGCAAGTTTCTCTTATAAATGCCTCATTTCCCAAACACACAAAGAACTTAATCAATTTTTTAAGAATACAAGTCATTCTTCAAATGGTAAATGGTCAAAAGATATGAACAGTTTTCAGAAGAAAAAATCAAAGTTATCTATGTTCAAATGAAAAAATGTTCTAAATTCCTATTGTTTAGAAAAATGCAAATTAAAACAATTCTCACAAAAATCAGATTGGCTAATAGGGAAGAAAAGGAAAATGGCAAATGTTGGTGGAGATGAAGAAAAATTGGGATACTGATGTGATTGCTGTAATTATGAAATAATCCAACAATTCTGGAAATCAATTTGGAACTATGTCTAAAGAATTTATAAAACAGCACATTCCAAACCATACTATTAATAGGTTTATATCCTAAAGGGATCTAACAAAAAAGGAAATGTACAAAAATATTTATAGCACCTCTTTTTATGGTGATGAAAAAGAGGAAATCAAGGGGATGCCCATCATTTGGGGAATGGCTAAAAAAGTTTTGGTTATGATTGTGATGGAATACTATTGTGCTGTAAGAAATGAGTTGGATGCTTTCAGAAAAATCTGGGAAGACTTATATGGTGAACTGATGCAGAATGAAGTGAGCAGAACCAGAACATTGTACATAGTCATAGCAATACTATATGAAGACTGACTATGAAAGACCTTAGCTATTCTCAGGAATAAATATGAGCCAAAATAATTGCAGAGTCTGAATTCAGATCAAAGCATCCTTTTTAAAGCACACTTTAATTAATTTTTATTATTATTATAAAGATATTTCATTTTTAACAATTATATGTAATAATAAATTTCCACTTAAGTTTTCAAAAGTTATATGATCAAAATTGTCTCCTTCCCTAGCCCCCTCTCAGAGCTGGCAAGCAATTTGATCTGGGTTATACACGTATTATCACAAGGCATACTTTTAAAACTTTTTTCTTGGAGTTTTTTGCCTATTTTCTTTTACAATATGGCCAATATGGAAATGATTTTCATGATTGTAAACGTATAATTTATAGCAAAATGTTTGACTTTGCAAGGAGGTGGGGAGGAGAGGGCAGAAGGGAAAGAATTTGGATCTCAATTTTTAAAAATTTAATGCTAAAAATTACTTTTACCTGTAACTGAGAAAAAATAGAATTTAAAAATTTAAATAATAAAGAACTATCAGTGGCTCCCCATTACCTTGTTGAGAAAATACAACCTTCTGACCTTGGCATTTAAAATCCTTTACAACATAGCTCTAGCCTGACCAGGAGAGGACAGTTTTAGTCGAGTGATTATGACAGTAGCCAGATTACCAGAGGGAGAGAAATGAGTAAGAGCATAAGCAAATGGAGGCTTTGACCAGAGATAATCTTTTTCAGCAGTTTGACTGTGAAAGGCAGTATGAGTGAGGCTTGAATTAGGATACTAGGATTAAACAGAAGGGTTCGTTTTTTTAAGGGACAAGATCTTGTTGTACCTGAAAGTTTCAGGGAAAGAGCCAGTAGATAAAGCATGTAAAATTAGGGAACGAAACTCCCTTCCATGTAAGGATTAGGGGAACCATGACCAATATGGAATTCTGTTTCCATTATCAGACTTCAATAATAAGTTAATTTTGCTGAACTATTTCCCCCATCTATTTCATTCTTTGTTATAAGAGCTGATTCTACAAGAAGAGGAGAGAAGGGTATGTTAGGAAATTTAGGGTAATGTAAAAACAACAAAAATGTTTCCAAAGTTTCTTTTTTCAAAAATAAAACAATAAGGACAATAGGAAATCAAAGAGGCAAACTCCTAGAGTAGCTAAGAGGGAATCAGAGAAGTCCTTGGCACTTGCAACAAGGAGGGCCACCTCTTTCTCAAATACAGGAGCAAAAGAGTAAAGAGTGAGAAATAATGCTGGGGAACCTTTGCAAAGGCTAGCTGTTTCCCATGCCTGGAATGCTCTCTCTCCTTATCCTTGTCTCTGAGAATTCTTAATTTTATTCGAGACTCAGCCCAATCCTTTCTGATTCACCTATTTAGTATTCTTTCTACCTTCAAATAATTTTATATATGTGTGTGTGTTTCTATTTACGTAATGTAGTCACCTTTATCCCCCACTCCCTCCACACAAAAAAAGAATCTAAGTTCCTTGAGAACAGGAGCCTTCTTTTTTGGTCTTTGTATTCATGGCGCCTAGCACAGTGCTTTGATTTTATTAATGAGAATTCACAGTATCAAAGCAAATCAGCAACTCTGATAATTTGTCTGAAGGAGTTTCCTGAGGCATTGAAAGATTAAATGCCTTGTCCAAGAGCACTCAGCTAAGCATGAAGGGTAGGACCTGAAGAAAGGTCTTCTTGACTCTGAGGTATCTAGTTAGCTTTGTGGATAGAGTGCTAGGTCAGGAAGACCAGAGTTCAAATCCAGCCTCATATTCTCACCAGCTGTATCTCTGGGAAAGTCAACCTTTATTTGCCTTAATCCATTGGAGAAGGAAATGGTAAACAATTTCAATATATTTGGCAAGAAAACCCCATGGATTGTATCGAAATGGGTCATGAAGAAGTGGACATGACTAAACAACTTAATGACTTCAGAGCTGGCTCTCTATCCACTATAACACCCTGTCTTTCTCCTTACACAAAGAAGGGGTTTAATAATTTTACCTTGAAGTGCACAAAGGGATTAAAGTAGAAAATAATTTTTAAAAAAGTCAAAATAGTCCAAGAATCAAATGGGAAGGAATAGCCCAAATATGTTCTTTGTTTTTACATTTTTAAACACATCTGTTCATTTGTTCCTTTCCAATGATACCAATTAATCACTTCAAGTTTTAATCAGCTCAATTTATTAACTAGCCTTGAAAAATCACATTATTGATTACATACATCCAATTATAAAGCACAGAGCTACTTTTCCAATATATTCACATCCTCAAAAAGAAGACATCAGAGGTAAAGAATATTTTAATGCTGCCTTTGATACAGAAGTGATGTAAAAAGCCATGTATTATTTGTGTGCTTACTAAGATTTTCTCATTCCCAGTAGTTGCCCCTCATTGTACTTTCTTTTCCCCCCTTTATTAAAGTTTATTTAATTAGGTAATTAATTTAGAATATTTTTCCATGGTTACATGATTCATGTTTTCTCCTTCTCCACCTCCTAGCCCTCCTCCTGTAGCCAACAAGCAATTCCACTGGGTTTTACATGTGTCATTGAACAAGACCTATTTCCATATTATTAATATTTGCATTAGGGTGATCATTTAGAATCTACATCCCCAATCACATCCCCATTGAACCATGTGATCAAGCAATTGTTTTTCTTTTGTGTTTCTACCCCCACAATTCTTTCTCTGGATGTGGATAGCGTTCTTTCTCATAAATCCCTCAAAATTGTCCTGGGTCATTGCATTGCTGCTAGTAGAGAAGTCCATTACATTCGATTGTATCACAGTATATCAGCCTCTGTGTACAATGTTCTCCTGGTTCTGCTCCTTTTGCTCTGCATCAATTCCTGGAGGTCATTCCAGTTCACATGGAATTCCTCTAGTTTATAATTCCTTTAGCACAATAGTATTCCATCACCAACAGATACCACAACTTGTTCAGTCATTCCCCAATTGAGGGACACCCCCTCATTTTCCATTTTTTTGCTACCACAAAGAGCGTGGCTATAAATATATTTTTTTAACATTTATTAATATTCATTTTTGACATGGTTACATGATTCATGCTCCACCTTTCCCCTTCAGCCCCCCCCGCACCCCCCCACCCTTGGCCGATGCGCGTTTCCACTAGTTTTGTCATGTGTCCTTGAACAAGACCAATTTCCAAATTGTTGGTAGTTGCATTG
>NC_058136.1:23666757-23698798 GCF_016433145.1 Gracilinanus agilis | reverse complement strand
TATTTTATTTTATTTTATTTTATTTTATTTTATTTTATTTTATTTTATTTTATTTTATTTTATTTTATTTTATTTTTTTAAACCCTTACCTTCCATCTTGGAGTCTCCAAGGCAGAAAAGTGGTAAGGGTAGGAAATGGGGGTCAAGTGACTTGCCCAGGGTCACACAGCTGGAAAATGTCTGAGGCCTGATTTGAACCTAGGTCCTCCCGTCTCTAGGATTGGCTCTCAATCCACTGAGCTACCCAGCTGCCCCCAGGGCCCACGTATTTTTTTTTAACCCTTAATTTTTGGTGTATTGTCTTATAGGTGGAAGAGTGGTAAGGGTGGGCAATGGGGGTCAAGTGACTTGCACAGGGTCACACAGCTGGGAAGTGGCTGAGGTCGGGTTTGAACCTAGGACCTCCTGTCTCTAGGCCTGACTCTCACTCCACTGAGCTACCCAGCTGCCTAGCCCACGTATTTTAAACTAACTCTTAACAGGTATGTGGCTTCATTTTTCTAATGGCTATTAATAAATCTTTTAAAACCCTAATATTTTAAAATCTATCCTTTTATATCCATTTTATTTCTTACACTACCAACATATTGCTACCACCTCATCCCCTACCAATCATCCTTCTACTCTTATCTCTCTACCCTTCAGTCTCTCTCCTCTACTGACTCTTTTCTTAGTGCCTATAAATATACCTCAGTCTCTTCCCTCATTAGAAAACCTTTACTTGACCCTACCATCCTCTCAGGCTATTGTCCTTTATCTCTTTTCCCTTCCACAGATAAACTTAAAATAAAAAGCAGTCTATAGTCTTTGCCCCACTCTCTCTACAGCACTCACTTCTCATCTCCCTCCAATCTGACCTCCAACTCAACTCAAATCGATCTCTCCAAAGTCGCCAACTCCAGTGGCCTTTATTCAAGCTTCATCCTTCTTAACCTCTTAGCAACAATTTGGCACTACTGATTACCCTCTCCTCTGGAATATTCAGTCATAGCTGGGTTTTTGAACCAATGATATCTCTTGATTTTCCATCTACCTATATGGTCTTCTTAAGTGGATGACTATACATACCTCCCTCTGATGTACCTCAAGGATCTGTCCTGAGTATTTGTCTCTATATCATCCCTCAGGTGGTCCAATTTTAGCTCTTAGTGGTCCAATTTTCATCTCTAGATGATCTCCAGACCTACATATCCAGCCCTGGTCTCTCTCCTGAGTTCCGGCCTAGCATCATCTACTGCCTATTTGAAATTTCACATTTGATGTCCTACAGACATCTTAAACTCAACACATCCAAAATAGAACCCAGTATTTTCCACCATTCAATCCATTCCTATTCCTGATTGTCCTATTTCAGGAAGGGTCATCTTTCAAGTCATTCTCAACTTTTTGTTCTCTTTGACCTCACATATGTCCCAATATGCCAAGTCTTATGAGTTTTTCCTCAACAACATCTCACAGTGGTTCCCTTCTCTCAATTTATATACCCACTACCCTACTTCAAGCTTCAGCAACCCTCAACTAGTCTATTACCACTGACAGTCTCTTAACTTGTCTCAGTGCTTTAAGCCTCTCTCCTCCCCAATGCATCCTCCATACCAGTAGTGTGAAACTCAAGTAGTAACAGGGGCTACTAAAGCGTACATAAATACCCACATAGAGGCATATTGACTTTGAAAACCACATATTAACATTACCCATGATTTGTTATTTTTTGTTTTCTTAAATATTTCCCAATTATGCTTTAATCTGATTCAGGTCACATTCTTGTGTGCTGCATGTGACCGGTAGGCAGCATATTTGACACCTTGGCTCCACATAATTGTTCAAGTGATATACCTAACACTCAGTTCTGATCATGACACTATGCTGTTCAAGAAGCTCTCACCTAGTAGCTCCCTATTACTGCTAGGATCAAATATTTGCTTTTTTTGAATCATAGAATTATAGATTTAGAATCAAAGGAACCTTAGAGGCTACATAGTCCAACTCATTTTAAAGATGGGGAATATCAGATCCAGAGAAATTAAATGATTTGCCCAAGATCACACAGCTAATAGACAGCAAAATCCACACCCAAACTCAGGTACTCAGCCTTCACATATAGCTAGATAGTTCACTGGCTAGAGCACTAGGCCTGGAAATGAAAGGATCTGAGTTCAAATTTGCCCTCAAAAACTTCCTGGCTATGTGGCCCTGGGCAAATCACTTCACCCATTTAACCTCAATTGCACAACACTTACCACTCTTATGCCTTGGAATCAAAATTTAGTATCAATTCTAAGATAGAAGGTAAGGGTTTTTTAATTAATAAATAAAAATAAAATAAAATAAACCAGCCTTGCCTTACCATTGATTCTGATGCAAACGCTCCATCTCTGCATTCCACATCTTTGTACAGGCTATGCCTTCTGCCTGGAATGTACTTTCTCTTTATTCCTGCCTTGTAGAATACCTAGCATCTTTCAAAATTTAGCTGAATATAATTTTTCCCACTTCCTTTATTTTTCTTGCTTTTTCACAATAAAGCTAATATGGAAATATGTTTTGCATGACTTCATGTGTAAAACTGATATCATTTTGCTTGTCTTCTCAAGGGGTGGGGAAGGAGATAGAGAAAGAGAAACAATTTCAAACACAAAAAATTTAAAAAGGAAGGCTAAAAACAAATAAACCTTTTTTTGAAAGTAATCAAGTTTAGCTGAAGTGTCCCTTCAATTAGGCTACAGGTAAAGCCTTTCCCCAGCTCTTAGTGCCATTCTCAAATTACTTTTAATTTATTTTGCATGTGTCCTCTGTGTACCTATATGTGTACATGTTGTTTCTTCTGATAGAATACAAAATCCCTTAGGCCAGAAATTATTTCATTTTTATCTTTGTATCCTCAGCACCTAGTATTGTTACAAGTGCTAAATAATTTCTTCTTAATTGACTGAAAAGCAACTGTCCTTAACCTCAAGAAGTTTACATTCTATCTTGTTTGGACACGTTTGTTCTCATTTTGTCTCTTATATTAGAATGTGTTCCTTGAGAGCAAGGGTTGCCTTTTGCCTTTCTTTAAATCCCCAATATTTAGCACAATGACCGACACATAGAAGGTGCTTAATAAATACTATTTGACTGTGTTATTGGGGGGACACAACTGTATATGTATATAAGTTGTCTACAGGAGCCCTATTCACCAAAACCCGCTAAATTTCTTCAAACATTAATTCCAAAAACCAAGGAAGACGAGCCATTTGTCTCAGATATACTCCCTGGAAGTAGGAGCTATGTAGAGACATAAAATAGCATTTCTCATTTCTAAAAGCAATCTGAAGCTTAGGGAGGTCAAATGGCCTAAAATTGCAAAGCAAGTTAACAGCAGAACAAACACTAGATCCAAGTGGTTCAACTTTTTTTCAAAATTTCAAAGTTGGATGGGACCTCAGTGGCCATTCAGTACAATCAATCTCAAAAAGAACCCATATACCCAACAAGTGGCCATCTGGTTTCTGCTTGAAGATTTGAGGTGGGGATGGGGTAGGAGGGAAAATACACTACACTCCAGGTGACCCATTCTGCTCTTCCATAGCTCTAATAAGAATCTTTTCCTTACATTGAGTGAAAATCTGTTTCACTGAAAAAAATCAGTCATTGCTTCTAATTTTGGCCTCTGAGATCAAACAGAATAAATCTAATCATTCTTTACCATGACAACTCTAAATATTTTAAGAGAAATGTCAACTTTCCCCTAAGTTTTTTCTTCTCTAGGCTAAGCAATCCAGGTCTTTTCAACAAATCTCCATATGGCATGACCTCAAAACCCTTCCTGGGTTTTCCTGGCAGCTCCCCTTTGGATATGCTCACACTGTTGACTCATATTGACCTTACAATCCACCCCAACCTCCAGATCCCTAAAAAATGTCTACTGATATCTCTCCAGCCTTGTGCTTTTGACTTTTTAACCTAAGTACATACTTTACATTTCTTCCTATTAAATTTTCATCTTATTAAATTTAGCCTAACAGTCTAGTCTGTCAAAATCATTTTTGGATCCTCATTCTGCTACTAAGTGTATTGGCTAACCTTCCATAGTCTGCATTTTCTGCAAATGTGATAAGCTAGTCATCTTTCTTTATCTAAATCATTCCAAAAAAATTAATAGCCCAAGATCAAGGGCAGATTCCTAAGAAACTCTACTAGAGACACGCTTCCCAGTTGACATCAAAACATCCTTGGAGCATAGCCATCAAATCAATTCCAAACCCACCTAATTGTATTGTCACTTAGCCCTTCAGTATAACACTAGATCCTTGTCAAATGCTTTTTAGATACGTGATATAAATAGGCAGTTTTCAGATGAAATCAAAATTATCAATAAGCACATGAAAAAGTGTTATAAATTCCTCCTGATTAGAGAAATGCAAATCAAAATAACTCTGAGGTACCACCTCACACCTAGCAGATTGGCCAATATGACAGTAAAGGAAAATAATAAATGTTGGAGGGGATGTGGCAAAATTGGGACACTAATGCATTGCTGGTGGAGTTGTGAATTAATTCAACCATTCTGGAAAGCAATTTGGAACTATGCCCAAAGGGCTTTAAAAAGCTGGCTGCCCTTTGATCCAGCCATACCACTGCTGGGTTTGTACCCCAAAGAGATAATAAGGAAAAATGTTTGTATGAAAAGCCGCACTCTTTGTGGTAGCAAAAAAATGGAAAATGAGGGGGTGTCCCTCAATTGGGGAATGGCTGAACAAATTGTGCTATATGATGGTGATGGAATAATATTGTGCAATAAGGAACAATAAACTGCTTGATTTCCATATGAGCTGGAAAGACCTCCACAAACTAATGTGGAGCAAAATGAGCAAAACCAAAAAAACATTGTATGCAGAAACTGAAATATTGTGCGACAATCATATGTAATCAACTTTGCTACTAATAGCAATGCAAAAGATCCAGGTCAATTCCAAGGAATTTATGAGAAAGAATGCTATCCACATCCAGAGAAAGAACTGTGGGAGTAGAAATGCAGAAGGAAACCACTTGGTTTTTTATTTGTTTAGATGAGTATTGGATGTGGGGTTTTGGTTTTTAAAAGATTACTTTGTTACAAAAATAAATAATATGCAAATAGGTATTGAACGGTAATTGTGCATTTTGGAATGACTTTGAACCTTGGAAGACTACATCTTCCAGAACTCTCTACCTTAACTTCCTCAGACACCTCCCACTTCCTTTGTGGGAGGTGTCTGAGAAAGTATAAAAAGAAGAGAGAGCGCTGGTTTTGGCACCCTTTTTGGAGAAGGGAGGAGAGAGTCTTTTGCTTTGGAGAGCCTTTTGCCAGGGAGATCTAACTCCTAGCTTTCCCAAACCTTTCTTTTACTAACCCTAAAATAAGCTCACTTTAATATCCCTATAGTCTAGCCCAGTGATGGGCAAACTACAGCCTGTGGGCCAGATGCCCCCCCCCATGTTCTATACCACCACGAGACATTATTCCTAATCTGATGAATACAATGAGTAGGATACAATGCAATGAAACTTTGAAAGAGTTGCCTTAGAAACAGTCTGACAGAGGAGCATTTCCTTTCCTTTGGCCCCCTTTTTAAAAAGTTTGCCCATTACTAGGCCTAGCCTGATTTTGTTCTGCTCTGAAGGACTTGGGTTAATTTCCCCACTGGGGCTGGGGGTTACCCTGGCTACCTTTCCTTCCTTTCCTTTTCCCTTCCTTTCTCCCATCATCCTTCCTCCCTTTTTCATCAACAATATGGGTATAACTCAGTGGCATTGTTTGTTGGCTCTGGGGGCAGGGGGAGGGAAAAGGGGAGGGAAAGAACATGAATCATGTAACCATGGAAAAATACTTAAACCAATTTAATTTTTAAAAAAAGAATATTTCCCTTTGTGATATCAGAGTTTCATGTTTAAAAGTTCCATATCACTCCTGGATTTACATAGGATTCCATTTTAGCTTTTTCTTAAGTCTTTGCCCTCCAAAAATCTTTGACCACCATCAGAATGAACTTAATTTCCCTCCTATTCTCCACTACAAATTCTCATATAGAACGCTCACTTTCTATTCCCCTTACCACCCCCAATCAGATTCCTATCTTTTCTACCCCAGCCACCAAATCTTCCTGGTTAAGGAAAATAGGGTCCTAAATTTCCTTCCCTGAGTCTTCTACCTTGTGAAACTTGAAATTATCCTTAAGTCAAGCCAAGAAATTAACTACTCTGCTTTTAGCTAAGAAGTGGAAGGGAAGAGAATCAGGATTTATTAGATGCCTGCTATGTGCCAAGCACTGTGCTAAGCACTTTACAAATATTTCATTTGAGAGAGAGCTCCAACAGATATCTGGATAAGTGAAGTGCCCTATAACTTCCAGGGAATACTTTGGAATCCTCTTAGACTCTCTAGGCAAGTTTCCAGGAACTAAGTGCATGGTGGCCCAGTAAAAAGCTTGACCATCAGACTATACTCCCATCATCACTATATCATGCCTCTCTTCTGGCTGGGTTTGTCTTCTGTTTCCCATTCTCCTTATCTGTTTCATTTTTCTACCCAGGTTATGGTTTCTGGTACTGTCCAATGACAATATCCCTTTTGCCTGCCACCATTGACCTACAAATGATCCCTGCCTCCCTCCTCTTGTTTCTGGATTTTTCATGAGAATACTTTTAGTTTATAAAATTGCTATATCTCACCTTTGATGTTTCTTATTTTACAAAGTAATAAAGTAAACCTTCCAGAACCATATTATATTCATGAGTTCCTTACAAGATATCTCAGTGATACCCTAAGGTCAAAATTGCCTCCTTGCATTAACATCTCTAGTTTATTTTTCTTGTTGCCCAAACTTTAGGCATTTGTGTACAGATATCTTAGGCAACTGGTTTTATTGCTAGTTCCTTTCTTGGATTTTGATTCTTATGAATTTCTGGACATTTCTTTAGCTATTCTTTGTTCTATGTTATCATTACTTTCCATGGTACCTAGCTAGGCAAATACGCTAAGGCAGTTTTTTCCTTCCCAGTTTCTTTTCAGTTTAAAACTCTTTTGATTAGATTTGTAAGACTTCAAACAAATGTATTCTCCCCTTCCCTTATTAGAAGTGTTCTAGCCCTGGATAGGAGTCTATTGTTCCCATATGTAAAGAGTATATTCCTATATTATGATACTTGCTTTGTTCTGAAATGTGATTTATGTTTGTATTTTAACATTGTGGTCTGAGGGTTTATTTTTAATATCTCTAGAAAAATCATGGGAAAAAGACAAAAGAAAACAAAAAAATTTATGA
The DNA here is from genome assembly GCF_016433145.1 of Gracilinanus agilis. NCBI lineage: Eukaryota > Metazoa > Chordata > Mammalia > Didelphimorphia > Didelphidae > Gracilinanus > Gracilinanus agilis. The sequence continues at coordinate 23,691,512 of NC_058136.1, read as the reverse complement.
AGAAAGTGACAGTGATTAGATATTCCACAGGATATTGTGCTTAAGGCATCAATTCACAATGTTAATAATTTCTATGATTCTCCTGACTAGACAACAAATGGAGATAGGCAAGAATTAAAAATGAAAAGGTGATAAAAATACACAATCTGTTGCTAGAAATAAGTGCATTTTAAAAAAAAAGAAAGAAAGAATTGCAATGGGAAGAACACTGGGCTGAGAGTTGAGGAAGTCACGAAAAAGCTAATGCTATAGACCTCAGGAGTCACGCCTGTGCCATTGGATATGTGACTTGGTGCCATTTCCTTTATCTCTCTGTCCTTTACTCTTCCTATCAAGTGACAGTATGCAATTAGATCAGCCCTGCAGTCACTTGATTTTTTGTCTGAATTCATTTTCCCCCTTTCAATGTCTTCTAGTATCCCTACCTTCAGTCCCCCTACTACCTGAGGGAGCTGCAGAAAAATACGCGTATGCATATATGAGACATCTGACAGTGTTGGCTGAACAAATGAGTGAACGTAAAAGATAAAAATGAAAATAAATTTATGAATAAATAAAACAAACAAGTGAATGAGTTGGTGAAACAGGCAGAAAGCAGATGAGAAATCAGTGAACTCTAAGAGTCATTTGCACTAAGGTTCATCCTTCCCTTATCACTTTGGCGAAGTCCACATTTTATGCAACTCTAAAGTGCTTAAATCTCTAGTCCTTTATTTCCCTCTGGCTCCCAGTATTGCCTTCTGAATCAAGCCATACTCTCCATTTGTTTGTTCTTCCTTTGGACTGCAACAAAAACTTAAATTCATGTGTTTTTATTCTTACTCGCCTCTTCCTGGAACATTTTAGCTCCCAATACTGCCCATCTCCCTCTAGTTTGATGTTATTTTGAGTTTGGTGTTGTTCTGGCATTCTCAAGAGAAAATTCTCTCTAAGCTTCCTACCTTTGCTAACTCTAGTGTTCTCTCAGTTTCTTCCCTGCCACTTCTTTGTTCCACTGTGATTCTCTGAGTCTAGTTTGACATTTGCAATCCTAAATAATCCTCTTGCTCTTGTTAGATAAATTAATGAGTTCATTCTTACCACATCCTCTAAGGACATGGTGGCAAAACTATGGCATGGGTGGCAGAGGGGGCACTCAGAACCCTCTGTGGGCATGTGTTGTTGCCCTGGCATAGAATTTGCCAGAGTTCCCTCCCCCTGGTCTGAAGACATTTCTCATATCACCTGTCCTTCTAAAAGGTTTGCCATCACTGATCTAAGGTGATAATCTTCAAACTTTTTTGTATTGTGTACTCATCTTTTTTTTTATTGGGTACTCTTCTAAGTAAAATAAATATACAAATTGAGGGAGGTTCATTTCATTGTATATTCTAAAATATGAAAAATTATAATTTTTAAAGAATGACATAAATATGAAGTAATATTTGTTTAGGGACAATAGAGAACCTTTGGAGTTGACTGAGATGGGGAACAACACGATTAGACCTACACTTTAAAAAATCACTATGTCTAGAGGTCAATTGGAGTAGGGAGATATTGGGAAATCAATTAGGTAGCTGCTTCAATAGTCTAGGAGAGAGGTAATGAGGGGCTGAATTAAAGCAGTAGCTGCATAAAAGAGAAAGGGGTCACATTGGAGAGATGTAGAAATAGATGACAAAATTTGGCAACAAAATGGATATGTGGGGTGAAGTGGAGTGAGGAATTGAAGATTAATAAAAAGAGTGCAAGTCTGAGTTGCTAGAAGGATGGTGATGCCCTCAACTGTAATAGAAAAGGTTGGAAGAAGGATGGATTTTGAAAGGGAAGAAAATGTAATGAGATCTGTGACTCGTCACAAACTATCCATGCCTCCTCATCCTGTACAATTCAATCTGACTCACCCCTACCCCTACTCCCCAAACAGGAGGGATAGCGATATTGTTCACAAGGAGGAATAAGTGGGGGAGAGCAAAGATGTAAAATAATCAGGAGGTGGATATGATTTGTAGTATGGGATTTTCTCGGTGGCACCTATTTAGCTGGAGATGTATGTACCTGGAGAGTAACGTTTAGGTTATAATTGCCTGGAGGGGCTTACACCTATTTTATGTTATTTTTTTATTTTTTTTTATTTTTTAAACCCTTAACTTCTATGTATTGGCTCCTTGGTGGAAGAGTGGTAAGGGTGGGCAATGGGGGTCAAGTGACTTGCCCAGGGTCACACAGCTGGGAAGTGTCTGAGGCCAAATTTGAACTTGGACCTCCCATCTCTAGGCCTGGCTCTCAATCCACTGAGCTACCCAGCTGCCCAGGCTTACACCTATTTTAAAAGGGGAGAGGTTGAATAATCTCACAATGAAAGGAGAAAGAGTAGGGAGTATCAGGGGATTAAAGTAGGGATGATGGCCAGTGGGAGACAAGCACCAAGACTGACTATTAAGGGGATGATAGGATTAAACCATCCAAAAATGTAGGGTTGATCCTTGCCCTCCCCCACTTGACTATCTGCCCTCCAGATGAGGCCAGAGGCTGCCTTTACTTATTACATTTGTGTGTCCTGGAGTCCAATTTTTTAAGAATTAGTGTCAGTCAGAAAATTGGAAAATGAAGGGTTGTCCCTCAAGTGGGGAATGGCTGAACAAATTGTAGTATATGATGGTGATGGAATACCATTGAGCTATAAGGAATGACAAACAGGATGATTTCTATATGAACTGGAAAGACCTCCATGAACTGATGTGGAGTGAAATGAGCAGAACCAGGAAAACATTGTACACAGTAACTGAAACATTGTGGAATGATCAAATGTAATAGGCTCTGCTACTAAAAGCAATGCAATGATCAAGAACAATACCATTGAACTTATGAAAAAGAATGCCATTCATATCTAGAGAAAGAACTATGGGAGTAGAAATGCAGAAGAAAAACATATAATTGATCACTTGGTTATATGGGTATATGATTTGGGGTTGTGGTTTTAAAAAGATTACTCTATTACAGATATGAATAATATGGAAAAAGGTTTTGAGTAATAAGATATGTATAAAGCAGGGGAATTGCTTGTCAGTTCCGGGAGTGGAGAGGGGAGGAAGAGAACATGAATCATGTAACCCTGGAAAAATAATCTAAAAGAAATAGATAAAATAATGTGAAGAATTAGAACCAGTGATGGTTCTCTCAAACTTCTATCCAAATCTATAGTCACAAAATGCTTTTGCAGGCTTTGCCTTCCTTGACTCTCCCAATCTGCCTGTGAGGTGGGATGGCGGAATTCCTGGCCTCATGTTATGGAAGAAGAAACCTAGGTACAGGCAGGAGACTTGCCAAAGGTCTAGTAAGGGGCAGAGCCAGCACTGGAACTCCACCCTCCTGTGTCCAATCATCCATCATGCTCTGTTTAACAAGAACTGATATATATTTAGTGCTTTAAGGTCAGTAAAAACAATTTACACTCACCATCTCATTAAACGATCACAACAATCCAGTTGTCCAACTCTTCCCTTTTATAGAGGGGGTAGCTGAGGCCCCAGGGTGGAGAAGGTTCAGCAGCTAAGATTCCCACCACAAGCACTGAGTCTTATTTGCTCAGGCCTCTCCCCTAGGAAAAGCCAGAGCTTGGGTACTACTGCCAGAAGTCCTCTCTCACTATTTGGTCATTGGCTCACCAGGGGTGAAGTTCCACCCTAACCCCAACGCTGCCCATTGCTTTCCTGTTCTGACTAGGACAACAGTTTTCTATCTTCCCTTTAAATAAGTGGTTCCCAAACTTTTTTGGCCTACCGCCCCCTTTCCAGAAAAAATATTACTTAGCCCCCTGAAATTAATTTTTTTTAAATTTTAATAGCAATTAATAGGAAAGATATATGTATTAATGTTTCTACCTTTTTCGTAAAACATAGTAAAGAAAGGTGTAAATTAGAAAAAATGAACTTTGAAATTATGAAACTATTTATTGAACTCAGAATAGAAGGTAAAACAAAAAAAATTAAAACCTGTGGCCATCACCGCCTCCCTGGATCGCTGCAGCACCCACCAGAGGGCAGTGGCGCCCACTTTGGGAATCACTGCTTTAAATGTTCCACCAAAAGCAGATTTATCACTTTGCCTCATCTTAGCTGGAGCTCTGGCTATAGTGACCCTCCTCATGATCAAACATAAAGGAGCCCTCAGGCTTATGTAGCCCCTTTTGATCCCACAGTTACAGTAGCAATGCTGCAGAAGGGGTGATGTAAGAGGAGCCATTAAAAATACAATTAGACTAGACAGTCCGCACACTTCAGTTTAACTGCTTTGTGCTTTCAATGAAGATTTTTTTTTCTCTTGGCCAGGGAGTTGCTGTACTCCTGGAAGGATTTAATCATATCCATCAGGGTATTCTCACTATAAAAGAAACCAGAAGACAGAAAGCTTAATGAAAGGATGGCTCCCAGCAATCTTCACTGAGGTAAATAAAGGAGAGTGGAACTGGTTTTGTGCTGAGCCTGAAGGCATAAAGAAACATCATTTCAAGGTATATTTGGTTACCTTGTCTAGCAGTGATCTCAATGAGCAAAAAGAGATGCCATGGAAAAGACTCGAGTTTATGGACCAACACCTTTTTTCATTAGAGAATGAAGAGGCAGAGAAATCCTATGCAGAACCAGAAAAGATCCATCAAACCAAGTTGATAGATAGCTTGGTATTCAATGACTTAAGGGCTAAGATGAGTACAGGGGAGGATGGCCAATAAAGGATGAAAAATATGGGTCAAGGAATAAATGGTGCCCATAATGATGCCGTATTTGGGAGCCTCATATTTGTATTGAAAATACTATCTTCACTAAGGGAGACAGAAGGTGCTGGCCAAAGCAAGGCCTAAAATCATCACCAAAAATGAAATGGGCAATCTCGTTGAGTAAGAAAGAAGGAGGTGTTTTGTTTTGTTGTGTTGCTTTCAGAATCAGCTGTCAACTCATTTACTGGACAGAGAAAAGTTCATATGGGAAGTGTGTAAAATCCAAGCGCAGAATCGGATTTATCTCCATTTCTTGGAGAAATTTGAGTTCCCAAAGAGCAGATACTTTACTTCTCTGGTTGTTTTTATCCTTGTTCCCCCCAGGGCCCAGCAAAGCATTAGATATACAGTAGGGTTAAATGCTTATTGAGGGGCAGCTAGGTGGTTCAAGAGCCAGGCCTAGAGCTGGGAGATGCTGGGTTCAAATCTGACGCCCTGGGATACTTTTATTTATTTTTTACCAATTACACATTTTCCTAAATTATGTCGATTAAACTTATCTCTCACCCTCTCCTTCCCTTCCCCTTCCAGATGTTACAGGCAGGCAATTTGATCTGGGTTCTACATGTATTATCAGGCAAAAGATATTTCCATATTGTTCATTTTTGTTAGTAATCTTATAGAACCTAAAACCCAAATAAACATGTGAAAAATCGTATGCTTTCATTTGCATTCTTATTCCAACAGTTCTTTCTCTGGAGGTAGACAGCATTTTTTGCTCAGATACTTTTAGCTGTGTGACCCTGGGCAAGTCACTTAACTCCAATTGCATAACTTACAGCTCTTCTGACTTGGAACTGATAACTGGTACCATTTCTAAGACAGAAGGTTAGGGTTTAAAAAATAAATATCCATAATATAAATACATATATCAATATAGTAATAATATTATTAATGATTAATAATAATGAATATAAATTCAATTAAAATTAAATAAACGCTTCATTGAATTGATCAAAGACAACTGGGAAAAAGAAGAGTTCAAGTGAAGGGATGAAGCAGACAAGGGTAACATCTGCTTAGCATATAAGCTCATTTGCCAAACATTACAGTGGCTAAGTAAAAACTACCAGCACTATCCACGCCCCAAACCCACCCACACCCCAACATTAGAGAGAAACCTGAAATCGTTTCTCTGGTTCATAGCCTCTACAGAGGATTCTGGGGGAAATGTAGGCAGGTGCACTGATATCAACTTGTCTTGTCAAAAACAAAGATCATCTTCATGAAAACTGCAGAAAAAATGGCGGAAATTCCCAGTCACTTACCTCCCTGAACAAGAAGCTGCCTCACAGCAAGGCCCACTGTTCCCAGCACCTACCATCAGGTGTTACTACTCCCAATTAAAGCTCCTCTTGTCCTCCAATATTCTTCACAGCTTCCAGGGAGGGCACCAGGTGTGACCCTCCCACATTCACTTTGGCTGCCAGGAAAGGCAAAAAAAAGCAAAAAAACAATGTGCCAAACTTTTCTCCTGCCCTTGGGGCTTAGTCTTTGACTCCACTGATAAGTGGGGAAAGGACAAAATGAAAGGAAAAGGAAGAATCTCCAGAGTTTCCCTGCCTGGCCGGGAAACACCCAGCTCCCTGGGTCACCTCCTCCAGAACTTCCCCTCTCACTGAGTTTAGTACCACTGAGATATTGGCCAGAGAATTTGCTGGCCTCTGGCCTTGCAGACACCTCCTCAGAGAAGAGGGACCCTCTCAAAAATTCCATATTGCTCTGTGCTGACTCTCAGGCTTTCCTTCCCTGACACCAAGGAGGAATACTATCTAGCCAAGGAAATGCTCCCTCATTTATCCAGAATACATCTTTGCCTAATTCCTCCTCAAGTATTAAAGAATCAAATGTTTTAAGCCAGCAAGTGGGATTCTCCTAGGCCACTAACAAATGCAGCTAGTTACCACTTTACTTAATCTTCTCAGGAAACACAGGCATTTGGGGAATCTGGGAATGGGGGGGAGTAACCCAGCAAGAGCTCTATTTGCCTCCTTAGGAGTCTAATCTTAACCCCGCATCTAAACTTCCTCCGGGGAAAAAAAGAGCAAATACTATCTTCCTGGCTAATAGAAATTTTTAAATTAAAAAAAATGTTTTCAGTGAATGAAAAATGTTTTTTTCTCTCCAAATATACCTTCACTCCATTCCCACTAAAAAAAAGGAAGGAAGGAAGGAAACATTTAAGTGTTTATTATATACTAAGCGATGTACTAATAGACAGAAAAGATGAATTTCCCTCTTCTTGGGAAGATGGGAGACTATGGACATCAAATTCAATTCTCTATCCTCTGACAGAAATAGTTACTTTACCAGTTTGTTTGTTTTTTGCTGTTGTTTATTTGGGGGGGCAGGTCCAACTTTGCTTTATTCTAAGGAGAGATTTATGGGATAGTTGGGTAGAATATCTTTTTTCTTTTTAAACCCTTATCTTCCATCTTAGAATCGATACTGTTTATTGGTTCCAAAGCAGAAGAGCCATAAGGGTTAGGTAAGGTTAAGTGACTTGCCCAGGGTCATACAGCTAGGAAACATGTAAGGTCAAATTTGAACCCAGGACCTCTCTATGCCTGTCTTTCTATCCAGTGTTCTACTAGCTGCCCTGTAGTATGTATTTAAATGACTATGATGTAGAAACAAACAAAAAAAGATATCAATGAAACATTTTTTAAAAATTTAGTGACTTTCACATTTAGAATGAGACGGTATAGTGGAAATAGTCCTGGATTTGGAGACGGAATCCCTGGATTCAGACCTTGTTTGCTACCTATCTGACCATGGTCATGGCACTTGAACCCACCCTAGATCTCAACTTTCTCTGCTGAAAAATGGAGACTTTGTACTAGTTTCCCAAAACAGCCCCTATGAGGTAGAAACACTAGAGGAATTGTCATTCCCATTTTTTAGATGAGGAAACCAAGGCTTAGAAAAGTAATGATTAAGCTATAATTCGACACATTCAATTTTGCTATGTTGAAATTCTCTACCATACTCAGCTTTTCAAAAGAATTACCAAAAAACCTTGGATTAGTTGACCCTTTCGTTAGCTGAGTGGTGGAGTGATCCCTAATTGGGCCTGAAACATTCGCATTTCAAATATACAAGAACTTGGCCAGAAAGGGCTTGTACCACGTTTTCACCCACTAAAAAGGCAGGATAAACTGAGTAGTAACAACTAGCAATGATCAAAATCATCCTGCAGCTTCTCAGTTTCAAGAATGTCCACTGCAGGTCAAGATATATAATATCCTGACAATGGCGGACCTCCAGGCTTCTGGGGAAAACAGAATGGCTAAATTGAGGACGGAATTTAAGTTTGCATCACTGTTAACTTTTAATTAATTAACACAACCACCTACCCTTGACAGCACAACACTCAGAGGAAACACTTCTGACAAACGATTCTAAGACAAATCGTGGTACCTCTGCTGTGCTGGGACCTGTTATGTCAGGAGATAAGATCAAAAGCAGAAAGGAGTATTTGAGTTGATTAGAACATCCAAGAGAGAACTCAGAGTGAAAACATTCAATTCTAACCTGATATTTTCACAGGTACTTCTGAAGAAATATTCCTGTTAGTGCATCCAAATGAAGTGAGATGCTGGGTCACCCAAACAGCAACACTAAGCTTAGAAATGAACCAACTTTCCCAATAGGCTTTCTTCTTTCTGGAGCAGGACACCTTCAGCAGACAGGTTTCTGTGCAGAAGAGAAGACCAGGCTACCTTCAAATACGGGAAAGTCTATGATGTGGAACAGGAATGAGAGTTTCTCTGTTTGGCACAAAAGGGCAGAACTATGGATATTGAGAGGCATGCTAAAAAAAAATTAAAAACTTCCCAAAATACTCTATTCTCTCACCTCCAACTCATTTCTCCACCCTTTGCAATCTGGTCCAAGTCCCCATTACTGCAATGAAACTATGCTCTCCAAGATCTACAATGAATTCTTTATTGACAAATCCAATGGCCTTTTCTCAGTCCTAATCCTATCTATCTCTCTACAAAGCTATAGGCTCAGTAGCCAGCATATCGTCTTGCATACAGTAGGCACTTAATAAATATTTTGTACTATTGAATCCAGATGCCTTGATGGGATTCTAGGTGCCGGAGAAATTCAAAGCACTAAGTTTGAACTCATCATCTAACAAACTTTAAGTTCCTGATGAGTTCCCTGCCCTCATGAAGTTTATGGTCTGGAAATAGAAATAAGACACACAGGGAAAGTAGTATAATGTTCAAATGTGGCTAATACCTAAGAAAAAAATAGAGCTCTATGAATTCCAAAGAAGAAAAATTCCTGTTTGGATAGTATAACTAGGAAAGGCTTCTTGCCTTTAGATTTATTTATTTATCTGTTTATAAGATTAAAAGCAGTCTTTATTAAGCAAGGACATACATGCACATGGGAACAAATGGGCCTAGTGTCAAAAAGAACAAAGTATGGCAAGCTGGAAGTTATTTTTATAATTCTTAGGGAAGGAAGGAGGAAAAGGAGCTGGAAGAGGCAGATGGGGGGGCAGATCTGGAGTGGTATGGGTGTTGCCTTTAAATTTATTTTTTTTAAACCCTCACCTTCCATCTTGGAGTCAGTACTGTGTATTGGCTCCAAGGCAGATGAGTGGTAAGGGTAGGCAATGGGGGGGTCAAGTGACTTGCCCAGGGTCACACAGCTGGGAAGTGTCTGAGGCCAGATTTGAACCTAGGACCTCCCGTCTCTAGGCCTGACTCTCAATCCACTGAGCTACCCAGCTGCCCCCTTGCCTTTAGATTTAGACCCAGATGGAGTTGTGAATTGATCCAACCATTCTGGATGGCAATTTGGAACTATGCCCAAAGGGCTTTAAAAGACTGTCTGCCCTTTAACCCAGCCATACCACTGCTGGGTTTATACCCCAAAGAGATCATAGGGAAAAAGACTTGTACAAAATTATTTATAGCCGCACTCTTTGTGGTGGCAAAAAATTGGAAAATAAGGGAATGTCCTTCAATTGGGGAATGGCTGAACAAATTGTGGTATATGCTGGTGATGGAATACTATTGTGCTGAAAGGAATAATAAACTGGAGGAATTCCATGTGAACTGGAATGACCTCCAGGAATGGATGCAGAACCAGGAGAACATTGTACACAGAGACTGATACACTGTGGTACAATCGAATGTAATGGACTTCTCTACTAGCAGCAAAAAAAAATCCAGGACAATTCTGAGGGACTTATGAGAAAGAACACTATCCACATCCAGAGAAAGAACTGTGGGAGCAGAAACACAGAAGAAAAACAACTGCTTGAACACATGGGTCGATGGGGATATGATTGGGGATGTAGACCCTAAACAATCATCCTAGTACGATTATCAATAATATGGAAGTAGGTCTTGATCAGTGATACACATAAAACCTAGTGGAATTGCTCGTTGGCTATGGGGGTGGGGTGGGGTTGGAGTAGGGTAGGGAAAGAAAATGAATCATGTAATCATGGAAAAATATTCTAAATTAATTAATTAAATGAAATTTTTCAATAGATTTAGACCCAGAAAGATGAACATATACAGAATGGCAAAGAATTTCAGAGTCACAAAGATCCTTAATGGACATCTAGTTTGACACATATCCAAGCAGGATTCCTTTTACAGCATAAGCTATAATTGGTCATGTATCCTTTGCTTGAAGAGCTCCAATGAGGTGTAATGCACTAAGTCTCCTAGCAGCCCATTCCACTTTTAGATGCCTTTCATTTTTAAGGAATCTTTCCTTATAGGACAATTATAATAAATTTGCTTTCTTTCAACTTCTACTCATTGCTCCAAGTTCTGACCTTTGGGAGAGGGCAGAACATGTCTAATCCTTCTTTCCCATGGCAACCTTTTAAATACTTGAAGATAGGTGTCATTTCTGCCCCACATCCACCCCAACAAATACTACTCTACTTCTGGCTAAATATCTTCAGTTCTTTCACCCGAGCCTTATATGATACGAACTTGAAGTTCTTCATTATCCTCATTCTGTCCCTTCTTTCTTACAAGATGACATATCCTGCTTAATGCAGACTAATAGGATCACAGCTTTCTGGGCTTATATACTAAAGGATCTCACTATTGACTCATATTGCAGTTATAGCGTATAACCAAAAATAGAGAAGGCATTCCTTGGCAGAATACTACAAAGAGAGTCATGAAGTGGGAAAGTGGAGAACAGTAAGCTTTTTGGTTAGGCTCGAACACAGACTACATGAAGAAATAAAGCTTAAAAGGTAGGTGAAGAGCCAGAGACTAGAGGGTCTGGATTTACATATTACAGAGCTAGAACTTTATTTGGTAGATAATTAGAATCCATCCAAGGGGATGCTGCAAGAGGGCACCAAGGGGCAGCTGGGTAGCTCAGTGGATTGAGAGTCAGGCCTAGAGACGGGAGGTCCTAGGTTCAAATGCGGCCTCAGACACTTCCCAGCTGTGAGTCCCTGGGCAAGTCACTTGACCCCCATTGCCCACCCTTTACCACTCTTCACCAAGGAGCAAATACAAAGAAGTTAAGGGTTTAAAAAAAAAGAAGGCAGCAACATGATTCAATTCCTATGCATTGGGGATTTTAATCTGGCAGGATAGTTTAAAGGGAGGAGACACTATAAGTATGGAAGCCAACTAGGAGTCCACAAATAGTCCAAGACAATGGGGAAAAGGGGCCACATTGATACAAATGATACCATAGATACAGAAACAGGATTTAGTGAGTGACTGGACATAAGAGCAAGGATGGAAAGTTGATATTAATTTGTACCCCTTTTTGGTGCCCCCAAAAGACTTTTGAATTCAAAATTTTTGATTTTAGGGCTGAAGTTCAAACTGTCTCTCCCAGAGAGTATGTTAGGTCCTCCCTTCTTTTGTCTGGATGTAAAAACTGGCAAGGTGGAGACCAGCTCCTTGTTTATCTGTAAACTCTTTTGGGTGGTGAAGTAAGCAACTGACTAGGCAGAAGCTATGCAGGAAGCCACTTGTTAGGGTGAAGGTCTTCAGAAGACCTGACACTTCCTGGGAGGCAGTCTCTTAAATTCATTTCCTGTGTGGCTATTGTCCACTGAGAAATCTCTTAGGATATACTTGGGAGGGACTGGATGATTACAACATGAAAAGCATATGTTGGCTTTTGGGACAGGAAATAAGACTTTTTTACTGTTTTCTCCCCAAGCCTGGAGGCTCAGCTGCTCTTTCTCAGGTTATTTTAGCATCTGTTTGTAGGGAGTCCACTGGTTAATTTAAGAATCTTGAGCAATCTTCAATAAAATAATATTACATAACTAAAAATACAGCCTCCAGAAAATTTCATTTGTCATACAAGAGAGAAAAAAGAATTAAAAATGACTGAGTTAACAAGCCTGGGTACCTGAGAAAATAAATGGGGGATGTTCTTGATAACCACATAGAAGTTGGAGAAAAGAGCAGTTCAGAGCACAGGCATTTCATTTTACACTACTTTTCCAGGTTCTGAACACTTTCCTGGGACTTTGTGTAAACTCTACTTAAAAGTTAACATTTTAATTGGATGATGAACATGATCACTTATCATTCTCTATTGAAAGTCATATAATCTTTCCTTAAGCTTATAGCATAATAAAAGATGTTTATAGACCTTCTGCTTGAAAAGGTTTAAAGTTGTGCATTGAAGGAATGCCATATAGTTCCTAAATAACACAGTCTTTCCTATGTTATAAAACCCTAAATGGGTCCATCTCAGAGATGGAGTTTATTATCTGCTCTTCTTGCTTTGTCTTATACTTCTGGAAACTTAGATTTCAATTTCTGGTCTGGTCTGAAATGAGACAGTATTTGACCATTTCACATCCATTATGAGCCCATCAAAAGCATAATTTTCTACAATTTTCAACCATTTTCAGAGGAGAAAATGACAGAAACAGTAGAGAACTTTCAGGTGAGATTTTTTTTTAATTGGGCCTTTTCAGTGAAATCTGATTTAGCTATATCAATGGTGGCCTCAATCCACAAAAACAGCTGCTAGTGGCACACAGAATAAAGTGCTGGGCCTGGAGTCAGGAAGACCTGAGTTCAAATCCAGCTTCGGATATTTCTTAGTTGTGTGACCTAAGGCAAGTCACAACCTCTGTCTGCATATAATAATAACACCTATACTCACAGGGTTGACTTGTGAGCCCCAAATGAGATAATTGTAAAGCACTTAGCACATAGTGGTGCTACATAAATGGTAGTTCCAATGGCATAAAATGGGGCTGGAAAAGGCATTCAGTCCTTTATAGTACCATCAGTTCATTTCTTCTACCACAGAAACCCTTTAAGATATAAGACTCGATTGTACTTGGGAACGTTATACCCATTTTAAGAAGACCATAGATATGAGCCATAACTGACTAAATTTCCTTTAGAGATTTCCTCTAAGTTAATCTAGAGTGAGGGCAATGAGCCTGAGAACAAGAGAAACATGGAGCGCCAATGCGTTGGGGTCAGGCCCCCTTCAAGGAGAAATCCAGATCCATGGGAACCCAGAAACAGAGTCCCTTGTGGGAAGGGTCTTCTGAGTTGCAGAATAAAAGAAGCTCTGAATTGGACTCTGCTCACTCTCACTAACTGAAGCTGCTAGTTCAGCCCAATAGGTCCGGTTGTCTCTATTGGGCCTACCTACTAGCTGCCTGCCTTCTCCAGGTAGTGTCAATCCATTTGTACTATGCATCTCTTCTTGCTCTCATCTTCCTATTTCCATGCTCATTTTTCAAAGAGATTTTAGTTCATATTTTGTCCCCTGCTTTTGGCCTTAGAGAGCAACACGCCTACTTTGTTCTCCCAAGACAGGAGAAGCTTACTTCCTCATTCTTCCCAACTTTTCTGCCTATCTGCGGAGTGCAAAGCCCAGACGTGAATCTTTTCAAGGCTACAAGAACCAGAAATCCAGGGATTCTTATATCCCCATAAACATTACAGGCCACTAAGTCTCTATGCCCTTTGATCCTCCAAAGACGGTCTACACTTATACACTAATATTTGTATGTGCTTCCAAGTTAGAAAGTGCTTTTATATTCATTATTCCATTTGGACCTCATGACAACCTGTCAAGGTAGATAATATAAATATTATTGTCCCAATTTCACAGATGAGGAAACTAAGACTCAGACATGTTCAATGATTTGCCCAAGGACATGCAACTAATAAATGGTACAGCTAGGACTCATCCACATCTTCTGCCTCCTAATTCAGCTATATAGTTCTTTTGTATATCCCTATGGCAACTAACACACTGAGGGACACACTGGATAAATAAATACTTGTAAGTTCATTGATTTAATATTGCAACCTAACACCAGTAGCAATATCTGAAACTATTATATTATAGTCTCTGAATCATCTTTATTTTCCTCTGGAAGATAGGGTAAACACAATAAAGAGAAATGGAATTATTTGGCCAAAAAAAAGAGATGGAAGAATTCTTCTTCCTTTCTATTGTGCAGGTCTCAAACTAGGCAACCTCCTACCCAGCTAAATAGCAGATCTGGCTCAGCATGGCCCCCAAGCAGTGGTTTGTACAACAAACACCTTTTATCTAATCATTCTATTAGTGAGTGGCCTGACAAGGGTTCTGGGGGACTCTCTTTCCCCTTACATCTTTGAAAAACATTCAAATCACAGCCAATTGCCTGAAGTTGACTATCTTCTCCAAATATCCTGTAATGAATTTCTTCTCTCAAAATACCTCTGACTGTCAAAAGCAGTATGTTTTCTTCAACTTCCTATCTATCCTGGTGTGGATTTCTTTCAGCTCATATTCAGGTTTGGCTGTCTAAACGAATACCCTCAGACGCCTACCTGCACCATTAATGTGGGTTTTTTCAACTAAAGTTTTAAACTCTTCAACAAGATACAAAAGACAGAATCCACCATGGTCTGGAATGGGGGGGGGGTGGGGAGATGGGGTGGCGGGGAGGGAAAGACAACATCCAGGTGAGTACAACGCAGCATTTTCTTTCTAAGGTATTGAATTCATACAGTCTACCAAACTTTTCGATAATATTTTTTCTACCATTGATAATTCTTGGTTCTTTTGAGTTAAATGGATTGGATTGAGAATATAGGGGAGGGGGGCAGCTGGGTAGCTCAGTGGATTGAGAGTCAGGCCTAGAGATGGGAGGTCCTAGGTTCCAATCTGACCTCAGACACTTCCCAGCTGTGTGACCCTGGGCAAGTCACTTGACCCCCATAGCCCACCCTTACCACTCTTCCACCTAGGAGCCAATACACAGAAGTTAAGGGTTTAAGAAAAAAGAATATAGGGGAAGAGGAAGCCAGGACTGTCAAAAACTTAACCATTAGCTAATTCTTACCACTACTATCGACGTGCAATTTTCCAGGTAAGAGTAGTCTGATTTTTCAAAAGTCTCTCATCTACTTGAAAAGAATGACCTTCTCGCCTTCCCTTATTAGACTACTTAGATTTTAGTAAGTACATGATTCTGGAATCTTTTTTTCCTTGTTAGGAATGATTTACTCATTTTCCACCTTAGCAGAATTTAAGAGTATTCTAGGGATGATGATTGAGGTAATTGGCCTGAATAGGAATCCATGAAGAATAATTCCTAATGGAAAAAAGCACTGGCCTAGGAGTCTGAGTCTGAATCCTGGGCTCTGCCACTTATGGACCTTGAAATTTTGGGCATATCACTTAACTCTTTTAAGTCTCAGTTTCCTTAACTATAACATGGGAATAAAAATATACACAGTCCCTACCTTACTTGGTTGCTGTAAAGGGTAAAATTAGTTTATATATATACAATGGAAAATGGGAGCTATGTTCACCATAAGGGAAAATACTTTACTAGTAGGATTAGACAGCACTAGACATCAACTAAACATTTGCCAAAGAGCCACTGGGTAATTTCTGCTTTTATAGTAGGGCAAGAGAGAAGAAATTTCCTTCCACTGTGTTTGCCTACCCAGTTTTGTGGAAGTGGTTCAAGGGCTCTCTCAATATGTACCTCTTCTTTTATTCATGCATTTCCTCCCTTATACACATAACTTCCTATACTCAGAATATCAACCAAGACTTCCCAGTACTCTGACTCTGCCTTTCCCCTTCTTTTCTAGTCTAAAAGTCAAGTTGTGATTCCCAAACACAGGTCAGATCACAATGACAAGCACAGTCAAGTTAAGAAGCATTTCTTAACTGCCTACCACTCTCCAGGCACTGAGCTAAATGCTGGGGATACAAAGAAAGGGAAAATAGTTCCTGTCCTCAAGATGGTCATAATCTAACGGAAGAGACAGCATGCACAGAACTATGTATATACAAGGCATAAAAAGGATAAGTCAGAGATCATTTCAGAAGAAAGGCACAAGCACTGAAGGAGAAAGGGAAAGTCTTCATAGGGAAGATGGGCTTCGAACTGAGAAAGAAGGAAACCAGACAATCCAAATGGCAGAGGCAGTGAGGGACATTCTAGACATGCATAGGCTCAAGAGGTATTTTGTGCTAAGAACAGTAAGGAGGCCAGTACTGCTGCATTGTATACAGAACATATGCAGTGGGGTGAGCCACCAGCTTGTGAAGAGGATTAAAAGCCAAAGAGAGGATTTTACACTGGCTCCTGGAGGAAACAGGGGGCCCCTGCAATTGATTTAGTGGGGAGAGGGGACATAATGGGGAGGGGAAGGACCTGTTCAGACCTGCACTTTAGAAGATCATTTTGACAGGTGAGTGGAAAATGGATTGCAATAGGGAGAGAACTAAGCCATGGCTATTGTAATGGTCCCAGACTAGGTAATGTAAGAATTTAAATTTAGGTTTTATGCTAAATATGAGAATTCTAAAGTAATATTGTGGTCACCAATTTAAAAAATTAACTCTTAAGTCATGAGTCTATTAGCTGTTCTTAACAATTTAGTTTAATAGAGATATAGTAAAAGAGAGAAATGTTGGAAGGAAATAGAAAGTATTGCCTAGCTAGATACCCTATAATTTCTGTCTGAAGAAGTCCAGCTTACCACCTGGCAAGGGCTCCCTCAAGTCCTGATCTCCATGTGGAGTCGTGGTAGTCTCTTATGCCAGGAGTCCCGGTGGTGTCTTCAGCAAGGGTTCCACCAACACAAGCCTCTTCCTTCGGCTCCAGTCATTCACCCAGCAGGCCTCCAGTGCAGAAAGCTCCCGCCCAGCAGAATCCTTCTCCAAGAGAGTCTCCTCTTCCAGTCTGGCTCACCAATGCAGAGAGAATGACTGAATCCTCAATCTGACCTTTTTAAAGCAGTTTTCTTGATGTCACTTCCTTTTGCTCCCCCACTTTATGGAAACCAATCACAGTCTTTCAATTTGCCTAGCACTTCCCAGGGGAGGGCAGTGACCTTTGGAGGTGTGAACTTACTCTAGTAAGTGACTTGCAACTCTCTTACTTAGTGTCAAGCAAGGTACTAAGTAGGGGTACTTAAGTTTTTGACTGATTAACTTAAAAGTTGCTGATTGATAGACAAAGAGAATTTGATTCACTCTTCACAGTAAGTTGTTAATAGTCCAATGAGGTGATAAGGACCAGCATTAGGATAGTATTGATGTCAGAGCTAAAAAGGGTGAAAGAGATGTTGTACAAGGAGAATCAACAGAACTAGGCATCAGATTGGAGATAGGGAGTTAGAAGAGCTGAGGATGACACGTCTAAGTTGCTCACCTAGATGACTTGGGAGCATGATGGTACCCTTGTCAGAAATAGTAAATTTGGGAAGAGGGGAGAATTTGGAGAGGAAAAAAAACAAGTTTGGTTTTCTTCCATTTTGGTATCCTTCTTTTGCCTCTAGGATAAAATGTACGTTTCTACATAAGAATTAATATCCTTCATGAAATGGCTCCAATCTACCTTTCTAAACTTATTCCATTTATTCCTCTCTACCACAGAGTTTAGGGACCACTTTCTAAAACACAGCTGAGAAACAGCACAGTGTATTGGAAGAATGCTGGCCCAGCAATCAAGAAATACAGGTTCTAGTTCTGCTTCTGACAATCAATGCTTGTATGAACTTAGGTGTATCATGTATTCTTTCCAACTTACATATTCCTCCTCTAGAAAATAAGGGTCTGGGATTAGATAGCCTTAACATTGTGCTATTAGTTATTTTTCTTAGAGAAAATACCAGTGTTGTTAAGAACTGGACTTGTCATGATATGCCTTTGAGATAGTTATCTTCCACTGTAAGATAGGTTTTTAGACTAGACAAGTATTCCTACTACCTTTAGCTCACTGACTCTTCTTCATTTTCTTCCTTCCCCTCCCCCATTTATATTTGATCTTATCCTCAGAAACCTCTATTATTAAATTACTATGATGAGAAAAAAATTTTTGAGAAAAATGTTTTTGACATACAAATTGCCTTTATTTGGAGTTTTAGACTAGGTTACTTTTTCTGAAAAATTTTTCCAGTACTTTACAGTTTATTTAATATGCTGTCCAACAGAAAGAACACTATTATATATAGCAGTGTGGCATGCTGGGAGGAGTATCACTTAGCCAGAATACCTGATTTCAAGTCTCAGTACAGCGACTTGCTGGCAATGTAACCTTGAACAAGTCACTTAACATCACTAAGCCTCTCATTCTTAATTGGCCAAACAAGCACTAATAATATTAGCTCATGTTTCACTAGTACTTTAAAATAAGCAAATTTTTTTATTCATAATAACCAGTTTTTATAGCAAGTTTCTCTGATAAAGGTTTAGTATCTAATATACATAAGCAATTAATAAGTATATAATATATAAAGCCATAGTTATTTTCTAACAGGACATGAAAAAAAAACAGTTTTCAAAAAGAGAACTGCAAAGTATTTATAACCACATGAAAAATAGCTAAGATCACTAGTAATAAGATAAATGCGGATCAAAACATCCCTGGGGTTTCAACCCACATGCTGAAAACTGGCAAAAATGACCAAAAATGGCTACATTCAATGTAGGAGAGGTTATAGAAAGATAGGCACACAAATACATTGTTAGTGGAGCTTTGAAATGATATAAACATTTTGAAAAGCAAGTTGCAATTATGCAAATAAAATGACTAAATTGTCCATACCCTTTGAATCAGAGACTCCAATATAATACTTATATCCCAAGGAAGCTATTGATTAAGAAAAAAATCTCATGCTCCTAAGTATTTATAGCAGCTCTTTTGGGAATAGCTAAAAATTGGAAACAAAGTAGATGCTCATCAATTGGCGAGTGGATAAACAAATTGTGGTACAAAAATGTGTAATGGAGTATTACTCTGCTATAAGAAATTGATGGTTGTGATGAATACATAAAAACATGGAAAAATCTATAAGAACTGATACAAAATTAAGTAAACAGCACCAAGGAAACAAAATACCAATAACTACAACAACAGAAAAGGAAAGAATGACGCACCCAAAATCTAAAGTAATGTAACAAAATCTTAAAAATCAGATGGGATTTAAATAAAGAGATATGAGAAAATACCTCCAATGTACCCCTTTATGGAAGTGAGCAGTCCACAGATATTACATATCATATGTGTTTTCAGACTTTTTTGGATGTACCAATCTTTTTTTTTTCTCTGAAAAAAAATTTGCCATATTGGATAGCTCTGGGCAAGGATATATAAGATACTAAGGTGATATAAGGAACAGAAAATATAAATTAAAAACTTATTTTAAAAATATAATTGGGAAATGTTTAATAAACAAAACTACAACAGGACGTTAAAAAATAACCACAGACAGTATAAAGTACTTGGAAGTATGCCTGCCAACACAGTGAAACTAATGAACACAATTATAAAAGATTCTTCACTTAAATAAAGGCAGATCTAAATAACTGGAGAAATATTGAGGCCAAAACAGCACAATAAAAATAACACTACCTAAGATAAATTACTTATTAAAAGCCACAAAAAATCAAACTACCTGAGAATTACTTTATAGAATAAGAAAAAATAACCAAATTCACCTGGAGAAACAAAAGATCAAGAATATCAAGGGAATCAAACAAAAAAAAAAAAAAACAACAAATCTAAAGGAAGGGGATCTAGGTGTACCAGATCTCAAACTATTATACAAAAAGAGTATAACCATCAAGACAATTTGATACTGAATAAGAAACAGAAATGTTGATAAGTGGAACAAATTAGATAAATAATATACAGAAGCAAATGTAGACAGTAATAGAGTATTTGGTAAACCCAAAGATTCTACCTACTGGGGAAAATTTACTATTTGACAAAAAACACTGACAAAACTGGAAAGCAATCCGCCAGAAATAAGAAAAAAAGATCAATATATCACATTGTTTAAATATAAAGAGTGATAAGTAAATTAGTGGAGCAAACAATTACCTATCGGATCTACAGATAGAGGAAAAGTTCATTACCTAATAAGAGTAAGAAATGTTCAGAGGCAGTAAAATGGATAATTTTAATGACAGAAAATTCAAAACTTTTTTAGATAAACAAAACAAATGCAGTCAAAATTAAAAGAAAAACAGGAGAATGGAAAAATATTTCCAGTGAGTTTTTCTGATAATGGTCTCATTTTGCAAATGTATAGGGAATTAAATCACGTCTGAAAAATAAGAACAATTCCTCAACTGATAAATGGACTTAAGCTACAAATAGGCAGTTTTCAGAGTAAGAAATCGAAGCTTTTAAAAGTCTTATTTTTTAAATGTTCTAAATCACTAATAATAAGAGGAATGTCATTTAACTATAAGTTGCCATCTCATATCTATCAAATTGACTAGATGACAAAAAAGGGAAATGATACATACTAGAGAGGATGTGGGAAAATGGGTACACTAATGCACTGTTGATGGATTTGTGAACCAAGCCAACCCTTCAGGAAAGCAATTCAGAACTATACACCCGAAGCTATAAAATTGTGCATACCCTTTGACCCAGCAATACCACTACTAGTTCTATAACCCCAAAGAGAATAAGGAAAGATGAAAAATACCAACATGGACAAAACCATCTACAGTTACTCTTTTAGCTGTAGGAAAGAATTAGAAACTGTGGGGAACAGTGAAGAAAATGCCTTTTTAAGTTATCAAATGGATACATGACCAAACAAGGTATAGAGAAGGTCACAGAAGATGGAATGGACACTTTTTATTACATAAACAGGTTTTTCATGAAGAAAACCAATGTAGCTAAGATGAGAAGAGAAACAGTTTAACTGGGAAAAGCCTCTTTGTAGCCAGTTTCTATGATAAAGTTTTCATATCCAACATAAATTAGTAACTGATTCAAACAAATGAGAATAAGAACTGTTCTCAGGAAGACAGTCAAAAAAAAATGAAAAGACAGATGTCAAAGGACCACATCCAAGCTATCAACAAATATGTGGAAAAAATGCTCCAAATTAGAATCAGGCAAATTAAAAACACTCTGAAGTTCTACTACATACATACTCATCAGATTGGCAAAGATAACAAAAGAAGAAAATTACACTAGCTGAAAAGTTGTGGGAAAACATTCATATTAACACATTCTTGGAGGAACTACAAATTTGTCCAGCCATTCTGGAAACCAATTTGCAGATATGCCTCCAAAGTCACTAAATTGTGTGTAGGCTTTGAACCAGAAATATCAATATTTGGCCAACTACCCCAAAAAATCAAAGAAAGAAGAAAAGGATTCATATATACTTAACCTCGTTAAACTGCAATTTTCTTATCTGTAAAATGAAGGTAAATAACATCACAGGATTGCTATTGGGAGCAAAGAATACAATGACTATAAAGTATTTTCAAACTCTTGAGTAACATACAAACAAACATCAGTGGTAAGGCACCTATCAGGTGCCATTTAGGTGCTCTGACTAGGTATATTGTGTTAGGTATTAGGGATACCAAGACAAAAATGACACCATCCCAGACTTAAGGGAGCTTATATTTCATGCACATTATTATATTATATATTATTATTATATAGGGAATTCTATTTTTTAAGGGGGCTTATATTCCATTAGGGAATTATATTCCTTACATATTATTATTATTAAATATTATATATATGATATTATATATAATGCATTATTATTATATAGGGAATTCTATTCTCTAAGTTAATTTATATTCCATTAGGGAAACAATATGTATTCATATGAGTATATAAAACAACATGTATGGTTTTATAAGATTACTCTCTGACAAAAATTAATAATATGTAAACAGGTTTTGAGTGATAATACATGTATAACCCATTGGAACTGCTTGTCAACTCCAAGAGGGGGGAAGGGAAAAGAGGAGGGAGATGACATGGATCATGTAACCTGGGGAAACTTATGTGTAAATTTGTCTCTGGAATAAAATGAAGAAAAACAATTTTTTTAAACACGTACGTATATACACACACATGTATATGTATATAAAAAGTAAATACAAGGTCATTCATGGAAAACAGGGAGGTATTAGCAGGTAGGGGAAATCAAGGAAGATGTTACCATCATTTCATTATCATTATTACCCTTTCATGAGCCTGAGGCTTTGGGAGTTACACTTGAAGTCATCTCCCAATTTCCTCACTATGTGGCAATCAATTTCTGTAAACATCTAAATTAAGTCCTAGCACACTATATTTGAAAGGCTGCCAACCTCTAGTGTAGAAATACCATTTTTGCTATTTAAAAATGTTTTGAAAATTCATTTTCTCTCCACCTTTAATTTAGACACAAAAACCACAATATTTCCTACCACCTGATATTCAGACAATTTCGTCAATAGACTCTGACAGGGATATATACGAAGTTGCCATCCCAACTAATTCCAATATTTTTGAAGTGCAGCCTAGCACTGCATTGGTTTAAGCCAACAGTTTAATAAAACCATCTATAAAACAGAGAAGCCAGAAAGGAAAAAAAAAGATCCACTGAACTTAGAAATAGTTATCCTCAACCTGTTGTTAGGAAAAGCTACTCTGTCAGAGTTTAGTCCGGTGATGGCAAACCTATGACATGCGTGTCACGTGTAGCCATTTTCAATGACACACGGCCACATGCAGCCACATACAGAGAAGTATGGGGTCTCGTGCCGAGGATGAATCATTTGCTGTAGTGTAGTGTAGACACTCTGTGCACTATAGATGACAATTCTACCTAGATTAATTTACCTATTTTGGTTTATTAAATACAGTTATATATTACAATTATACATTTTTGTTATTTAAACTATAAATATTGTGAAATTATGATTTTTTTTTGAAGTGACACACCAGCCGAGTGATGCTCATTTTTTTTGGCGAATTTTGACATACCAAGCTCAAAAGGTTGCCCATCACTGGCTTAGTCCCTACGAGGAGGAGAAAAATTCAGCGTAATAAATAAGCATAGAGATGGCTACCAGTCTTGTTACATTTGCTGAATTGACACACAATACCTTGAGATCCAGGGGAATGGACTCTTGAAGTGTATTATGGCTCAAGGTATATTTTTCATTCTAAACATTTGTTTTTCTTCTCAAGAAAAGCCTTTTGTGTGGTAACCATATTACCTTGATCAGATTTGAGCTGTGACAGAAAGAGTGAATAAGGCACACTGGCCTCCTTTGGTTTCATTCATTGTAGGCGCTTGTAGGGCATCACTGCAAATGGCATGGCTATGCCTGCAAGCAGAAGCCAAAAGTCCCAGGTGGTATTATAGTCAAAAGGCTAAGACAACCTGAGATGGAAGCTCAAAAGTTCACTCAGGCAACCCCCTATTATTGACTTACCAACCTAGGAGCAAGAGTACAAAGAACCTATCCTTAAAAGATAGATGCCCGTTACATTACCAGGGAAGACTCACTGTCAGTATAGGGAGGAAGTGTTGGTGATCAAGGGGGAGTATTATAACCAGAAATTACTCCAGTGGAAAAATTAATGTATGAATAGGCCATAGTCCTATTCCAAGTCAGGGAACCAGCTTGTTTTCTGATTTGTGGACATCAGCATGGCCAAAAAGACATCGTTTCCAAAGCAGAAGTCTCCATTACTGTCTCAGACGAGCACTCTATTGCTATAGCTTTTAAAGGCAAAGTAATACAGTGGCCTGATTGTCAGATTTAGAGTCAGGAAGGCCTTTGTCCGACTCTAGCCCTTGCCACTCTTTTTATCTATGTGACCAAGGGTAAGACCCATGACCTCTCTGAGCCTCTGATTTTTTTTTCTATAAAGTAACTATAATCATAGCCACAGAAGCTTCCTCAAAGGGTTGTTACACTCTGAAAACTTTTAAATGCTATATAAATGTCCCTTATTAGTATTCCAACCTTCCATTGCCTATTCCCTCAGTTAAGTCCATGAGCCATTGGCTCTCTTTGGGTTCTAAAAGAAAGAATTCCAAAGGAGGGTTGCAGATAGGGTTCCCTGCCACAAAAGGTTAAAAGAAATTCAAGACAATGAAGGCTACATACAAAAGGCAATGAAACATTGCTCTCCTTAGTCTCCACTCATGCTATAATGCTCCTGATTTTTCCAAAAGTAGCATAAATATATCCGCATTAGGCACCACAGGATTTAGGGAGCCTTGGGCTAGGCATGCATAGAATCATAAGGCCAGCTCTATTCAGGCTCTCCAACCCACTGCATTAATAACAATAGTAGTTCCCATTTCTTTTGACACTGTAATGTTTATGCAGCATGTTTCTTATAGTAACCCTATGCTGTGACATGAAAGAGTACTATTATTTCTATCTTGCAGATGAGGAAACTGAGGCCTAAAAATCTGAAATAATTTGTCCATGGTAACAAAGCCAGTGTTGGAGGTGGAATTAAATACCAGGTCTTCTAGCTCCAAGCCCAGTTATCTCTTGACTCCCAGTCCAGAGAGAATGTAGTCAAAAGAGCATTCAACTTGGCTGCTAAAAATTCCTAAATGTAAAACTATCACTTCCTCAAGGGCAAGGACCTTCAGAAGGTCCTTTATGTAACCTTTCAGCTAGATGATGCACCAGTCCTAGAATCGAAAAGATCTGAGTTCATATATGATTTCAGATGTTTTCTAGCTGTGTGACTCTGGGC
>NC_058136.1:23639974-23664875 GCF_016433145.1 Gracilinanus agilis | reverse complement strand
CCCTCTCTTCCCCTCCCCTCCCCTCTTCTCTCTCTCTCTCTCTCTCTCTCTCTCTCTCTCTCTCTCTCATATTTTCCAGATCACCAGTCATGGAGGGAAATGTTTCCAGATAGTTTCTAATTTGGGTATAACTGATCTATTCTAAACAAGGATGAAACACATACACTTTAAAGGAGTCAGTTCATTTAGATACAGACTTAGAAGAACAATAGAAATCATCTTTTATGGGTAACCAATTTGGAATTTCTAACAAAACAGTGAATGGTTTAAGGGATATAACTGTTTTCTGCCTCCAGAAATGAAAGCTTATATTTTCCAATATGGTTAGCTTTGAAAATCTTCCCTCAGATTTCACTCAATAGGTCTTTAACAGCTTCTATTCTACTGGCCTTCATTATGTTCCCCACCCCATTCCCCATAAATACATAACCCCCTCCCCACCCGACCACCAAAAAAGAAATCTAAACTCATTGATAATAAGACCTAAGTGCCTTCATGGACAAGATTTCCTTTACAAAAATGCATGGGCCTCTACTTTAGATGTTTCTGCTTCCTGGTCCAATTGATATAGCTAATGTTAAATTCAAGAGGCCTGTTTTTCCCATGGGCAAAATTCATGTCAACTTCTGGGAGTCATAACACACATTCCCAAAAGTTGTATTAATCTACTATGGTAGACTTGTTCTCATTGTTATCAGGCAGTGTGGTTCATTGGAGAGGTTTGGCTTAGCCTGAACAGGCTTTCCTGGCAGCCACAGCCTAGATCCTTCTATGAGCTCAATTTCTGTCTGTACAATGCAAAAATAACACATAATGATACAGACAAAAATTGAGCTCAAAAAAGAATCTAGGCTGTGGCTGCCAGGAAAGGCTTCAGAGAAGAAGGCTATAGAGAAGGCTTTCTCTCATCCAGGGCCCTTCTGTATTTCTTTGCTGGC
Organism: Gracilinanus agilis; assembly: GCF_016433145.1. Lineage (NCBI taxonomy): Eukaryota > Metazoa > Chordata > Mammalia > Didelphimorphia > Didelphidae > Gracilinanus > Gracilinanus agilis. The sequence goes on along the minus strand of NC_058136.1, from coordinate 23,663,937 downwards.
AGATAATCAATCAATTAATCGACAAACATTTATGAAGGATTTATACTATGTGTCAGTCACTATAATAGGTCCATTTCAATAGCCTAACTCCAAAAAATAATAATTCAAAAAATTGAAAGCCACAAAACATGGATGCTTTACCTCTTTCAGTGACTTTCCATGGGATCTTAAGAAAATCCCTTTCCTACTCTCAGCCTTACTTTCTTCCTCTAGAAAATTAAGGGGTTTGGTATAAATGATCTCTCTGTTTTACTTCCAGGTCTAACAATCAGGGTCAGGGAAGGCTGGATAATAACACAGGAGAAGACATTTGGGACAGGCTGCATCTTGTAAGGCAGTGGTCGGCAACGTATGGGCCTCAAGCCATATCTGGCTCTTTTGAGGAGGCTCTTTCTGCAGGAGACATAAAGTCAATTTTTTTTCAGGTGCTGTTACAGGAGCGCGCACTGTGAGCACTGACAGATGAACCGCGGCACAGTAACTAACAGTTTACGCATCACATCGTGCATCACATGATATGTCAACGTCATGACGTGTAGTGCAGAGGTACAATCAACCCTGCAAAAGGCTAACTGCAGAATTTCTGGCAGTTGAGAGGGTTTAGAACCCTGACTAGAGGCAGTTGATCCGGGAGGCTCGGTCAGAGCAGAAAGGTCAACTGAGCTCGGTCTTTGGGCTGAAACCTGGCCTTGAATCTGTGCTTTTTCTCTTGAGATTTTATAGCTTAGCTAATTCCTCTGGATCTCCCTGACCTTCCCTATTCCATTCCCCATTTCCTTTCCTAATTTCCTGTGAGTTTTGGGAGAAGGGTGGATTTGGGTGGTAGCAATCAAACTTTGAAGACTTAGGTTTTCCCCATAGACAAGTAGGGCTTACCCTTGATACAAATTATCTCCTGATTCATTGTGTATAACTTCCCTAACCTTAAAGGCAACAAAGCCTCCCGGGCTAAGTGTGAGCAGGCTCTTGCTCAGTTTGCCCCATTCCTGTGTCCCTCCCCCACCTGAAGCTTCTCCCTAGGCGGTTGTTAGAGAAACCTTGTATCCCTCTGTCCTTTATAATCAACCCTGAAACTTAATAAACCCTGTTGTTATTTAATCAAACCTTTTCCTAAATCATTGGTTGAATGATAAAAGAGGTATGAGGAGAGAAAGGAATAGTTTCTCTTTGGGTCCTGAGAGGAGTTGGAGGCATCCATCTTGGAGGAAATGGTGATCTCTATACTTCCTCTGAGAAGCCCTTCTATTTCACAGACAGGGCACAGCCTTGGGACTCCTTCTTTGTGAACTTGAGAAACTGACTAGAAAGCCCTCTAGTTAGTTTCAAACCATTTCTGATTGGCCCTAACCTTTTGTCTGTAGAAGTGCCCTTCCAACCCGGAAGGGTTCAGCCTGTTTCCCTTCAGTGTGCTCTGTCTCAAGCCTGTGTACCCAGTCTGTGTCTCCCTGTTGCAGCTGCCTGCCCAACTACCACATCCTCTCCCCTTGCCGCTCATTATACTTCAACGTCTTATATTTCCCTAAACTCAGCCATTCCCTTACATCTCTCCTACTACCTGAATCTACTACCTCTACTATATTGTACCCTCATTTCCCACCTACTGACTTAGGGACCCACAAACCCCAACCATGTGCTTTATTCCCTTATTACAGACATCACGTGTCACGTACCTTTCAGTACCGCGACTATCTTCTAAGACAGAAGGCTCCCTCATTGATATTGCCGCATGAGACGAATCCTGGTCTTTAGTTCGGCTTGGTAGGTGTGCTGTGTGTTCCTCCTTCTGCCCTCCTTTTACTCTTTCCACACCTGTTACTGACATCTTGGGGTTCTGTATAGTGATTGATCACTTTTGTCTACATTCTCTACCCCTCTGCCTCTCATTTACATGGCTTTATCTCAGTGCATTCGTGGAGTCTGAACTCCCTATTTATGGGATTGTTATTGTTTTTAACTTTTCTACCTGCTCTTAAACGGGAACTATAGTCAGATCACATCTTTACATATGCTTCATTAGTGAGAAGCATTTCTCCCCAGTAGTTGTTTCATTTGATACAGAATGACTGAGTAGGCAGCACTGATAAAACCTGTACAAGGAAATGAGTGTGATGTGTCCTGGCCAGTTTTCCATGAAAAGGTACTCTCCTCCCCCACTACTTACTAATGCCTGCACACAAGTCATGTTATTTTCTGTAATCTCCTGATCTCCTACTTAATTTATGTGACCAAATGGCTTAACCAGCAGGCTGGCAGCTTTTTCTTCTCCTGTTGCCTGACTTGAGAGAGGGAGAGGAAAAAGTATTCTTCCCTGAATTTTTTCTCTTTATTTCAGCAATTTTCTTAGTGTAAAGGAGTTTTATATGTATGTGTGCAGTTATATCAGTACTATAGTGCCCCATTAAGTCTTGTTTTTGATTAATAAAATAGCTTGAATTGGATGTTTTTCTTTCTTTTTGTTTTCACAGCTGGAGAAGGGGACAGGTCCTTGCTGGTATTTAACTTCAAATTTTCTAATTAAACTGAACTGCACTTTCCTTCCTTTTAATAAAGTAGTCAGCTAACTAATTGCAGAAACCCTTTTATTGAAGATGGCTAAAAGAAGAAAAGGAGTATTAAAGGATGACGAGTATTGTACTTTTCAGCAGAAATGGACAGAGGAATTCGCCTTTGTGGAGAGAGCAGGTTCTGCAGTGTGTCTAATATGAAATGAAAAAATTTCATTGATGAAACGGTCAAATATAAAGCGACACTTTGACCTACGCCATACTACATTTGCATCGAAATATCCTGCGGGGGACAGCAGGAAGAAAGCATGAGAAGAGCTACTGGGCAGAGTGCAAGCTAGTCAGCAGCAACTCCGTGTTTGGACCCAACAAGGTGACTGGAATTCGGCTAGCTTTGCTGCTACTTTAGCAATTGTGAGAAACGGAAAGCCATTCACAGATGGGGAGAATGCCAAAACATTCATGCTTGCTGTTGCCAATGAACTTTTTGATGACTTTTCAGATAAAGACAAAATAATCAAATGAATAAAAGGCATGCCTCTGTGGGCAAAAACTGTTCAATCGTATGATAATGATGGCAAATCAAATTGAGGAAAAACAACTGAAGGACATAAATGCAGCACTATTCTTTTCTCTCGCTGTGGATGAGTCAGCAGACATAAGCCATTTATCCCAGTTCAGCGTGATTGCAAGGTATATTGTCGTTGACACACTATGTGAGGAAAGTCTTGCTGTTTTGCCTTCGAAAGGAAGGGACAACAAGAGGGAAGGATTTATTCAAGTCTTTCACTGAGCTCGCTAATGAAAAAACTCTACCAATGGATAAACTTATTTCAGTGTGTACTGATGGTGCTCCGTGCATGGTGGGGAAAAACAGGATTCGTAGCGCTTCTTCGTGAACATGAAAAGAGACCCATTCTAAGTTTTCACTGCATCCTACATCAGGAGGCACTTTGTGCTCAGATGTGTGACAAGCAGCTTGGTAAGGTGATGTCGCTGGTCATTCAGGTGATCAATTTTATTGTTACCCGAGTTTTAAATGATCGCCAGTTTAAAACACTGCTGGAAGAAGTTGGGAATAATTATCCTGGTATGCTTCTGCACAGCAATGTGCGTTGGTTGTTAAGAGGGAAGGTGCTCAACCATTTTGCAGCTTGTCTGAGTGAAATTTGGACTTTTCTTGAAATGAAGAATGTCGAGCATCCTGAGTTAGCCAACACTGAGTGGCTCCTGAAGTTCTACTATCTTGTAGACATAACTCAACATCTGAACCAGCTCAGTGTGAAAATGCAAGGCGTTGGAAATACAGTCTTATCCCTTCCACAAGCAGTGTTTGCATTTGAAAATAAGCTAGAACTCTTCATCACTGGCATTGAAACAGGTCGTTTACTACACTTTGAAAAACTGGGAGAGTTTAAAGATGCATGCACAACAAGTGACCCTGCTCAGCATCTTGATCTTCAGCAGCTAGCAGGCTTCACATCTAATCTCCTGCAGTCATTCAAAGTGCGCTTTGGAGAATTTTGTGAGTGTAAGCAACTTTTTAAGTTCATAACCTATCCACACGAGTGTGCAGTGGACAGTGCTGACCTGAGTTATATCCCCGGTGTCTCTGTCAGAGATTTTGAGCTTCAGGCTGCTGATCTGAAGGCCTCAGACATGTGGGTGAATAAGTTCAAGTTACTGAATGAAGATTTGGAAAGACTTGCATGACAGCAAGCAGAGTTGGTGAGCAATCACAAGTGGGGAGAAATAAAAAATCTTCAACCCATGGATCAGCTGATTGTCAAAACTTGGAACACCCTTCCTGTCACATACCACACACTGCAGTGTGTGAGTATTGCTGTACTGACAATGTTTGCCTCTACGTATGCATGTGAGCAGTCTTTCTCACATCTAAAGAACATTAAGACCAACCTAAGATCACGTTTAACAGATGGGAGTCTCAATGCCTGCATGAAGCTTAACCTCTCCACATATCAACCAGACTACAAATCCATCAGCAAAACCATGCAGCACTAGAAGTCACATTAATGGTAAGAAGTATTTTATTCATCATTGGTTAGCACATAATAACATTATTAAAAATAGTTCGGAGACTTATTGTACTTTAAAAGTGTTGTTCTTACATAAAATGCACATATTTACTTGTATTCAGTGTAAAACATATTGTAAGGCTCTCACGAAATTACATTTTAAAAAATGTGGCGTTTATGGCTTTCACGGCCAAAAAAGGTTGCAGACCCCTATTGTAAGGTTATAGCAGTTACATAGGACCCTTCCCAAAGATAAAAATATTATTCAACTATGAGCATCTTGTTTAAATGTGGAATAAATAATGGATGGCATTTCTATAGTCCTTTAGGGTTTTCAAAGCACTTTACATATATCATCGCACTTGATCCTCCAAAAACCCTTTGAAGTAGGGTCTATTGTTATGTCCATTTGACAAAAGTAGGACACTGAGACTTATGAAAGCTGTGTGACTTGTCCAGGCTCACATAGCTAGTAAAAAAGAGAGGCAGAATTTAGCTCAGGACTTCTAGATTCCAAGTCCAGTATTCTAGCCACTATAACAAGTTATCTCTTTTGTCCTTTTAAAAAATTATATTTATTATTTATTTTTAATATTATTCTTGTTTTAAATTTTGAATTTCAGATTCTCTCCCTCCCAATCTTCTCCCACCTACTGAAAAGGCAAATATTGGTTATACGTATGAAATAATGCAAAATATATTTCCATATTAGTTATATCACCAAAAAAACATAAAAAGTGGGGTGTAGAAAATTATATTTCGATTGTTGCTCAGAGTTCATCAGTTCTCTCTAAAGGTGGATAGCATTTTTTGGTAATGAGCCCTTAGGAACTGTCTTGAATCATTGCATATCATAAGAGTAATCTCGTCTTTCATTTCAACACTGTTGTCACTGTGCATAATCTCCCAGCTCTTCTAATTCCAATTTGTATCAGTTCATATAATTCTTGCCATGTATTTTCTGAAACCATTCCTCTCATCATTTCTTATAGAAAAATAGTACTGCATCATTAATGAGCATCCCCTTGGTTTCCAATTCTCTACCAACACAAAAAAGGCTGCTATAAATATTTTTGTACATATAGGTCCTTTTCCTTTTGGTATAGACCTAGGGGTGGTATTGCTGGATCAAAGAGTCTATACAGTTTTATAGATCTTTGTTGCATAGTTCCAGATTGTTCTCCAGAATGCTTAGACCAACCAGTTCATTATTCCCACGAGCAGTTTATTAAGGTACCTTTTTTCCCTTCATCCCCTCCAACATTTATCATTTCTGATAAGTATGAGGTGGTACCTCAGAGCTGTTTTAATGTCACTTTCTCTAATCTAATCTCTTATATCTACTCTAAAATGTTCTTAGGTCTAATTTTGTTTTTGCTTTATCTGTGATCATAACTGCCACCCTGCCCTCTTTACTTCAGCAGCAGCATAATAGACTGTTCCAGCCCTTCTTTACAACTCTGTGCGGGTCTTTCTGTCTGAAGTGAGTCTCTTTTACATGACATAGTATTAGATTCTGGTTTCTAATCCATTCTGTTACCCACTTCTGTTCTATGAATAAGCTTATCCCATTCACAGTTATGATCACTAACTGTACATTTCCCTCCATCTTTTTTTCTCTGTTAATCCTTCTCTCATTTTTTCCTGTCCCTCCTCAAATGTCTGTCTTGTTTAGACTACCATCCTCCCAATCTACCCTTCCCTTATGTTCCTCCCTGCCTGTCTCTTACATCCTTCCTCCCCTACCTCCCTATTGGGTAAGATATATTTCTATATCCAACTGAGTATGAATATGTATTTGTCCCTCTTTAACCAATTCCAATGAGACTGAGGTTCAAGCATTGTCTGCCACTACTCCCATTTTCTCCTCCACTATAAAAGCTCTTTCTTGCATGCCTCCTTTATGTGAGAAAATCTGTCCCATTCTACCTCTTCCTCAAAATATCTCTTGTAATAAGAGGTAACATAACTAAATAGTACCATTCAGTATGATAACTTTGGGAAGCTCTTTGCCAACTTTTCCCTACAATAATGCATTCCAAAGCATGCAATAGGAGCTAGTGAGGCAATTAAGACAGGTAGATAAGAAACCACATCTAGGGTTACTAGAGCTAATTTATGGGTACAGATCTATTACAGAAGTAGCCTAAGCTAATTCCTATTCTCTAGGTTGGTCTTAGAAGAAACTCAGCTTCTCAAAGGATCATTTCTTGCTAGTAAAGGACAAGGGATGTCTTGTGCCTGGGACAGCTTTAAATGTGAGCCGGGAGGGCAATGACAGTGCCATGCTAAAAAGACTTAGAAGAATGAGCTAGAAACAGGAAATGAAAATAACTTCTATGATTCTGAGCCAAAAAAGACCCTGGAGAAAGTTAACGTCAATGAGCCACAAGGCCTTGCCTACACTCTTTCCCCTCAGCAGGAATAATCCCTTGGAATGGTCTGTCAGGAGTATGATTTTTCACACCCACTATGGATTTTGGCAGCATGCCTTGGCCTATAGTAACCTTGTTCAGTTACTCAGATCCCAGACTCACTGCTAATGAACAGGGGTCATTTAAAAAACCTTCAGCAGCTGTGAAAATTTGTATCAATGGCAATCCATTTTGTAGTGATTATTTCTGTGTTTTCTTTTTAGTTTAGAGGCATCATGCTATAGAGCAGTGGTCCCAAACTTTTTTGGCCTACCGCCCCCTTTCCAGAAAAAATATTAATTAGCCCCCTGGAATTTTTTTTTAATTTTAATAGCAATTAATAGGAAAGATAAATGCACTTGTGGCCATCACCGCTCCCCCTGGATCACTGCAGCACCCACCAGGGGCTGTGGTGCTCACTTTGGGAATCACTGCTGTAGAGAATGGTAGGCTTCTCTTATAGTCAGGAAGGCCCAGTTCCAAGTCCTGCCCTGACATATATCACCCATGTGATCAGAGGCAAACTATCTGACTTCTCAATGCCCCATGCAATTCCAAAATACAGAGGAATTGCCAGATGGAGAGTTTTGTGCTGGGAATTCCACAAACTGAGGAAATCAGTTGGAACAAACAAACGAAAACTCAAGAGGAGTTAATGAGGAAGGATCAGAGTATTATGGGAGCAACTAGCACAACAGACCACCCAAAGCATGAACTCCTTGGATAGCATCCCCGACATGCATTCATTCAGCATCCTCTTTGATATTTTTAATGAACACTAAGACAATTCTGAAATAGTTGTAGGCTTTCTGAATCATATGCTAAACACTTCAAAAGGAAATCATATAACTATGATGATGGGACTCACTAAATTATGTTATAGCAACTCAACTAGATCCTTACTAATGTACCCTATTTTACTGCCCATTGCCTTCACCAGGTATCCCAAACTTCCTCTTCATTTCTCTGTCTCCACATATCATCTGTCTTCTAATTCTCTAGTTAGAAGACCTTACCCGTATCAAGGAAATAGAGGTTATTTGTACTAAATTCCTTTATCTCCTCTATCCCATACTTAAAAACCACTCAATATCATCTTTCATTTTCTCTTCCTTTACTTCAGCCTCTGAGGAAGAGGTAGTTCTTTCTGCCCAGGCCATACTCTCTACTTCTGTTCTTTACCTCATTCCATCTCGTCTCCCACTTCTTCCTCCCACTGTCACTCTCTTTCTCTTATCTTCAGGCTTTCCTTATCTACTGAATGCTTCCCAGTGGCCCACAAACATACCCCCTTCTTAAAAATAGTCATTTGGCTCTATCCTTCCCTCAAATTCTCCTTCTATATCTCATCTCTCTTCCAACAACAAACATCCAGAAAAACTCATCTATTCAAGATGAAGGCATGAAAGAGTAAAATAGAACCTGTTTCTACCATATATACTCAAGTGAATATATAAAAGGAAGCCATATAGAATAGTAAAACCAAAAAGAAATAAAAATAAGTACCTTTATCCAGTCCAGGATTATAAAAAATTGCCCAAAGGCTGTAGAGTGGTCTCACTAAGGAAGCTAACATGAACTCCAGTAAATACACTCTGAATGAGGATGCTCCAAGATGTTGGAAGTCAGCATCAGAACAGATAATTGGTCCTGAGGCCAGAAAGATCTGTCAGAACAGAAACTAGGGAAAGAGCCAGACCTCAGAGGTCTTTTCACAGGAAGAAAGTACCTAGCTGTGCATTTCTTAGAACACTGAAAGTCACAGGAAGAAAAAGAACCAACTCAGCACCTGGGCACATATTAGAGTGACTTACAGGAGGCCTGAGACTAGGAGAATCTCCAGTATCTGAATGAGACCTGTCAGGGACACAGAACATAAAAGAATCAAATACTAATTTGGAAGAGTATGATGAAAAGGAGACAGAGATAGGACAAGGTCAATTGCCATACTGTACCACTATGAGATTGAGACAATTGAGACAGAAGTCAGGGGTTAAGGCAGATAAGTGTGGGGATAAGAGGAAGGGGAACTAGAAATAGCCACCTCATCTTGAACCAGAGAGGCAACATCATCCAGACTACAGAGAAGACTGGACCAAATATTATCTACAAAACTTACAAGTACAAGAAAGATGATCATCTCAATGAGATTGGATAGATATCTATGAATAAATATTGCAAAAGAAAGGAAAATGAGGGAATCCTTGATGGGGCTGAAGATATTATGGATATCCAAGGGAACATGGAACCCAAGCAAGATGTAACTGAATGATTTTAAAGGGAAATAAGAATTGTGAGAATAGAACTGATGGTCTGTATAGCAAAAAGTGATCAGAAGAGAAAAATGTTAAAGAAACAAAAGAGAGATTAACTGATGGGGAATTCAAATATACAAAAGTGAAGGACAATTTGGAAGAAAAGAAACAGAGAAAAAAAACCCAATAATGTTTAACAAAAACATTATCTCCAAAAAGTAAAATATACCAATCTCAAAGATGAGATATATAGAGCCAACTTAAGATTTATAAGTCTACCAGAAAAATGCAAGTTTAAAAAAAAGAAACCCCATAATTCAAAAAATATTATAAGAAAGCTACCCAGAGCCTCCAAAGAAAGGGAAAAATATCAGTTGAAATAAAGCACATATCACCTACTGCTGGGGGATGGACAACTATGATATAAACTCAAAAGGTTTACTTTTCATATTTTTAAATTTTTAATAATTTACTAATTCTAATGAAAAACCACATATTCTATAATGACTAGAAGAAAGACATTCAAATAAAAAAATAACAGAAAAAGAATTTCAAATAACACAAGACTATTCTGAATTCACCAGAAACCAAAGGAAGAAACAGAATAATGTGTTCCAAAGAGCTAAGAAGCACAAGATGCACCCCAACGTCATATACTGTATTAATTAGAATTTGGTCCCCGGGACTCTAAATCCCAGAAGTCCATTTACATGTTTACTTACATACTTACATAGGGAGGATATATTTTGAGTGTAGCTCTACCTTCCCTCTCTCTTTTTCTGGGAATGCAGTTTGTGGAAGTTTGGTTAAGTACCAGACAGGAGAATTTTACTCACATAGCTTTTACTCAGGCTTTTACTTTTTATTATTATTATTTTTCCTTGTATTGCAATAGAGTATTTGAGTTTTCTTTTTTCTCCAAATAGTGAAGAAGTCTTGGTAATGAAGCTATTGGCATTGGAGAAAAGGACTCTTGAATTCATTGCTCACATCCTGTCTCATATATTGTATTTGCTGATTGTTTTGCTCTAAAATTCAATTTTGTTTTTTAAGTTCACATATTGATCTAATCTATAATATTCTGTTACACCATAACATTTTTAGTTACTCTGTTTTGGCCATTAGCTATATGTTCTGTTACATTGTCTTTATTTGTACCCTCCCCCTATGACTGGCCTGGAGAAAAAACCATTGTAAAAGTCCATAAACAACTTGTACAAACCCTTTTCTGTGGAAAAACCACAGGTCCTCATGGATGCTGGGTTTGTCACCAGAGCTATCGAAGTCACATGTTCCCTTAACAGCCTTTTGTTCCTTTTTGCCTTTGTTAATTGTCACATAGATAATGATGGATGGACTCCATCAAACTGGTTATAACCTATATACAACCTTTGGAGAATTTAATGAGCTAAAAATCTCAATTGATTTTAAGGGGTCTTCAGAAGTAATTTTCAGATATTGAGTAGCACCATGCCCTCTGACTGATCATTTGTTTACCTTTGAGTTGTTTGTAAGAAGAGGTAAGGATCTATTTAACAGATGAAGTGAAGCACTATTGTATTCCTTACCTCTGCATTTATAAAAATGTAATGGATGAGACATCAGAAGTGATTTTCACTATTGTATTCCTCAACTCCACATTGCAATGGATGGGACACATAGGTGCATGCCTTTTATGGCTGTTACAGTCTCATACCAGAGGAGGGAGGGTTTCCCAAGGGGTCTGGTTACCTTGGACAGGTTTTTTTAAATATTTATAACTCTTCAGCTTACTCTACTCTTCCATCAGAATGATCTAGATTCTTGGTGACATTTTCGACCCAAAAGGTTTTCATCAGCAGTACAGAGGTGTTTTTTTTTTCCTGGGCTCTCCTGCCAAATTTTAGAATGATGGCTGTAATAGGCTTTGTTAGAAATATCTCAGCTAAAGTTGACAGATTGGCTAGATCTGGAGAACTCATGACAAGTATCCACAAGCTTCGTAGGTTTTTTTAAATGTTACACAGCAAGTGGCTATGAAGACTTGTGTGAATCCTAATGATAGCGGGTTTGTTTGCTATTGTCATTAACTGGGTTTTTTATGATTGGGGGATTTTGGTACTTCTTTTAATGTGCATTAGCTGTTGTACTACTGTTTTACAAAGCTGTTACTTAGTGAAAATCATGTGCACTCACACTATGGATCATGGCCAAGTTAAAAAGGAAATGGTTCTCATTTTGGGGGGAGAAACCTTTGTGTTGTGCCTCTGCTTGGCTAACATAGTGTTTCATTGATTGTGAACTATATATTTTTGATTTTTTAAAAAATGTTTATTATTATTTTTCCTTGTATTGCAATAGAGTATTTGAGTTTTCTTTTTTCTCACATTTCTTTGTACTTGAAGTACATGTTACCAGTATTAATATTTTTTTTATTTTGCACTAGGATAAATTTAAAATGTCCATTAGTCCTGTCAATGCATACCCAACAGCTTTAGACTATGGAAACCTACCATTGATTGTTAAATATTATGGGACTTTGATTAATGATTGAGTCTGATTCCAGGAGAAGGGATCACAAAAGTTAACCTGCACAGTACCAAGGAGCACAAGGACAAGGAGACTAACCAATACCAGTAGGATTGATGAGATTCTGTGCCAAGACAGGGTACTTGAACTTATTTTGGGGTTCAAGGAAGTGGCTGTTTGCAAAGTCAGATGCAGTATTCCCTCATGCCAGATCCAGACTTCTACCAAGTACCTCAGTTTGGCTGCCATTTTAGCTCCCCTATCCTTGAGAGTGATGGTAAAATCAGATCAGGGAATCATATTGCCCTTTTGCTTCAAAATCTAGTCCCTTTTTTTTCTTTTATGGTATGGCAATTTTCTGTAGTCCTGGCTGCTAACTGGGTAAGTGCCTAATTGCTACTACATGCTTGGGGGATATAAATCACTTTAATTGGGCCCTGATTCAAGGACCTGTTACATGTTTGTTCTTTCTTACTTGGAATTTTTACACATGAGACTTTGATATTTTATGTTTAATCCAGAAGTTACTTTTTTCTCTTTTATTTATTTATTTGATGTTTTTTTTTTATTTTCTTTTGACAATTGATCATACACCTCATAACTCAGTCATGTATCCCTGGGTGATCTGTATGTCGGTCAACACCCTTCCCAGGGGGATTGTATTATTGTCATAAAATTCTAGATTTGTAAAATTTTTCTTGTTTGAGAGTAATTTTAGGATAAGAAACTTGCTACCTCCCTGAATCAAGAAAGTGAACTGTTTGGAGAAGGTGCCATGAAGAAGCCTGCAGAAACGACATTCTGCACCAAAAGATCCAGAATGAACTTTGGGATTTAGTGAATTGAACTGTGTGTGTGTGTGTGGGGGGGTATTGAACACATTTATTTTGAATGTAACTCTTATGCCAAAGGGGACTGCCCCCTGATTGGCTTTATGTCAATGCACCTAGCAATCACTGGTTTTGTTGTCTTTCTCTTTTATTTCCCTCTTATCCCCAAATTATTGTAATTTCTCCTTAGAAAGTACAATATTATATGTACCTCTAGTTAAAAATCTTTAGAGATATAAGTTGATTATGTGTACTGATTCATTAGGGAAACTAGGCATGTAAATCTGGGAGATTTCTACATGCTTGTTTCCCAATAGAATCACAGTGAGGATTGCATAATTAGAATTTTGCTCCACAGGACTCTAAATCCCAGCATCCCATTTACATGTTTACCTATGTCCTTACATAAGGAGGATATATTTTGAGTGTAGCTCCGCCCTCTCTCTCTCTTTTCTTGGGAACGTGGTTTGTGAAGGTTGGGTGAGTGCCAGGTAGAATTTTACTCACATGGCTTTTACTTAGGCTTTTACTTTTGCTCTTTTATTTCTTCTACTTCAAGTAATTATTAATAAACTTTACAAAACATAATACTTGGAGTTATTGGATATTAATTTAAATCTAACAATACCCTGCAAACTTGGGCCAAAATATTAATTTAAAAAATGTATGTTTAAAAAAAAGATGCATTCCAAGCATTCCTAGAAAGAAAAGCAAACCTGAATAAATTATTTGTTTTTCAAACATTCCTCAAAGAAAATTCCTCTTAGAGACTATGATTAAGAAGAGACACAACAGGAATACTGGCATGGTCACCAAAAGATACTACTGTTTGGAAGAAAGAGGAGAAGATGGTAAGTAGCACCTAAGGAATGTTCACTGAACAGAAACTGAACAGAAACAGTGTACGTCAAGAAATCTATTCCAAGGACAGTCCTCTTCAACTATCCCTTTAGTAGTACAAGTTAGAGGTTTGGGATCATGATGCTATGATACAGAAGGAAAGTTCATTCTTCCTTCATCCTAGCAAAATGCTCCTTTGGGTTTGGCAACCATTTCTGTTTTTGTAGTTTTGATAGTGAAATAATCTTCCCTACCTATGTTTGCATATTTCTATATGCTGTGGACAAAAACATTCCTTATTAGAGGATGTATATTTTATGATGAGAATGTGTATCTATTCTTTTGGATATAATCAGAGAAATGAAAAATAATTCCAGTCTTTTTTTAAGAATTCATGTTTTGTCACTGAATCATCTCTAATGGCCCCCTTTTCATTGATCATGCCTAAAAATGAACACCATAGGTATTAAATATTGTACAGTAATGTAAACTTTTTTTAGAATCCCCAAAACTAAAATAAAAAAACAAGCAAATATAACAACCAAGGGCAACTACAACAAAATAACAGGTAGACAAATAAAAGATATTTTTTTCTAAAAATTGGCTGGTTTGTTGGTTATTGTCCTTCACTCAAAGATGATCAAAATGGCATCACTATGCTGAGGTCAATCAGTGTGTCCAACTGTGTCTGATCAGACCACTATGAGCTTGGGAAGCTCTACCACAGATTGGGTACAAATAGTCCATTTAACATTTGGGATGGAGATAGCTCTAAATTTACAAATCTCACATTTCTTTTGAGCTACTTCAATTTCAATTTTACACATAGAACATAGTGAGTTCTTTAATGCATACATACCATACTGGATGGTCCTGTGCCAGTGTCTCTCCTGTATCACAACTGATACCACAACTTCAGAAAGACCTTGGGAGTGTCCTCGTATTGCTTTTTCTGTCCTCTATGTGAGTGCTTGCCTTGTGTGAGTTCTCTGTAAAAGTGTCTTTCCCTGTATGTTTGGCATTCAAACAACATGACTAGCCCAGAGGAGTTGCATTTTCTGCAGTAGAATTTGAATGCTTCATAGTTCAGTTCAAGAAAGGACATGGGGACAGCTAGCTGGCTCAGTGGATAGAAAGCCAGGCCTGGAGATAGGAGTTGAGTTCATATCTGACCTCAGATATTTGCTAGCTGTGTGATTCTGGGCATGTCATTTAATTACCTATTCCTTACCATTAATCATTTAATTTCCTAATCCTTACCATTTTTCTACCTTAGATCTAATATTTAGTATTGATTCTAAGACAGAAGGTAATGGATTTTTAAAAAAAGGAAAAGACCTTAGTGTCTGGTATCTTATCTTGCCAGGTAATCTTCAGAATCTTCCTAAGACAATTCAAATGGAAAGGACTATATGATACACCCTAATCAAATTAAAAACTAACAGTAAAGGAAAAGTAACTCCTATAGTTTCTCAGAAAGAAGAGAGTCTATGGGAAAATGGGAGAAGAGGAAAAAAGAAAAGTCTGAAAAAGGGAAGAATAAAAGGAGAAGTCTTGTTTTAAGTGATGGGAGTGGGTACCAGCAATAAGCATTCCTTGCAGGGGAAAAGATATATTCTATAAAGGGAGATTGAGTACAATGTATATAATATACACTGATGTATTGCTTGAAAAGACCATTCAGTCTGTCTCAGGAGAATGAAAATCAGAGTTTCTAGAGTTTCCACAAGAATAGAAGGGTATGGACCCAAAAAAGATACTTCACTGGATATGGAAATAAAATGACAGTGGGGAAGGTAAAGATTAAAAATGAACTATACAATAAGAGATATAAAAAATTCCTACTAAAGAGCAATATTCTCTCATCACTTAGAGGAATCAGAATTTCTAAGAGTGAGGCACAACAGAAAAGGTGGTGAAAGGTACAAGATAATAAGGCAATAACAAAGCAGAGAATCCCAAATAGTTACCCCAGAAGCTTTAATTTCATGAAGAATAAAGACATTAAATAAGGACTACATAAGTATAAGAGCCACAAATCAAAGAATAAAAGTTTAAAATAGATAGAAAAAGAAGTTAAAAAATTAAGAGATTAAGGGAAAGAAATCCTTTTTTAAAAGATTCAGAAAGTGAAAAATAGTTAACCAATAAAACAAGCGAAGGAAGGATCTTATGTGATTATACAACTGAAATGGAAACAGAGTAGAATAATTAAATAACTAGATTCAAGGCTGAATAAAAGGAACTTGTAAGTAAAAGTCCAAAACTAGGGGAAAAGGTAACAAAGGGAAAGAGAAGCTGTGAGAATACAGTTACCTTAATGAACAGGAAGCAAAAATAACAGAAGAGTCAAAATAGTGTGTTTATAGAGGAAAAGGGGAAAATGCTAATTTAGGGGAAAACATTAAAGATAAATGGAGAGGACTTATAAATATAAAACTTTAAATGTAAATGGATTAAACAATCAAATAAAATGAAAAAGGGAAATAGATTAGGTAAGAAAATAAAAATTAATCTGTTGCTTATATTTTTATATTTTATATAACACATTACATTATTTATATTTGCTTACATTTTAAAAAGAAAGCTATGCAGAAAAAAAATAAGCAGCTAGAATGAAATTAACCATGAATCAGGTAAATTCAAAAAAACCAAGAGATGAAAGCATGCTATCAGACAAAAAAGAAACAAATATTCACAATGTAAGATAAACAAGGAAACTGCGTTATGCTAAAAAAAAACACAGAAAACAAACCAATACCAATATTAAACTTAAATGTTCCAAATGTCTTAACACCTGAATTCAGAAAGGAAAAATGAATTGAATTACAAGAATACAGTCTTTTTTTTTAAAGTGGCAAAAAAATTTTCATGTTCCTTTCACATTTTTAATTCCTTCTAGATTTGTATTAAGTTTGATATTTGCTCTGACAAATTTGTGATAGGATTATAAATAGATAACTGACTGAAGAATGACTCCCACATTTGCAACAAGTTGTTGGTTGTCTGTTAAAATGAATTAATTTTATTTTATTTTGCCGTTCAATTCTAAATTCAATGTCTTCTGATTTTATTATCAAATTACATACTCATGATACATAGGCAGTAGGCATCTATGTAGTTCAGCAGTCCTTAGCATACCATACACCTTTTTTGAACCATATTTTATTTTTTAATAGTATTTTATTTTCCCTCAATTAAATGTAAGCCAATTTTTTAAACATTCATTTTTAAAATTTGGAGTTCCAAATTCTCTTCCTCCTTACCAATCTCCCTCCCTCATTCTCTCTGATCCCACCCCTTCCCTGAGATTATAAGTAATCTGATACAGATTTTACATGTTTAATCAGAACCATGTTTTCTGAGATATATTTCTCTAAATTTTCTCTTTTTCCCATTTTTTGCACTAAAATAAATAAGTATTCACATATATGTTGACTTAATTTTGTGGCTCTTCTTAAGTTCTTCATAGAGTTTCTATTATCTTTTCATTCTCCTCCACATATATTAATACATAAGCTACAATTACTTTATGGTAGTCTTTTTGGCAAACATATACACTGTTCTGAAACTATTTTGGACCCACTTGCAAGAGCCAACTGTTTTCAATGTGAGCAATTACATCTCAGAAATTAGCAAACACGTCAGATCAGGATTTGATAGTACTGTTTTATTCACTGTCTAGACTTATGAAAGTGAAGGAGAAAAACTAAGTTTTAACTGTTTTGAAAGAAGTGATAAAAACACATTGATAGAAAGGTTGAGGAAATGAAATTGTCAGGCTACAAATGGCATTCGAGACAGTCAATATCCCAATAAAAACTCACCCAGACAGATATCAAGATTAACCATCTATCACTTCTACATAGTCAACCTTCAGCTATCCTTTCTCTGAAGGAACTCCGTGGGATTCATGAAAGCTCTAGTGACAACAAGAAACCTATCCCCAAAGCTAACCCTAAGCTTCTCTTAGGTTGGCTCGACATTCTCTTTCACCTACAGGTATTTGTTTTGAGCAGCCAAAGGGGCTATACTGTACCAACAAGGCACTGACCAATAACCCTTGAACTGTCAGTGGGACCAGGTAGAAAAACTCAACATAGAGCTTCACAGATGGCATACTGGGGCACACATGGAATGGGAAGAGGATTATTATTTTTAAGAGCTTGTTATTATATCAGAGTTTTTCTCGTTAGGCTTAAAGCACACAAGTCATAATATCTGCTATTTCTGTAGAAAATGTGTCAGGAGAGAAAAGGATAGCACCCTCATGACAGCATCTGCTCTGAGGATCCATTTCACCATTAAGCATACAACTCAATGAGAAAAACATCTGTGCCTGGTACAGCAGATGTAGTCCCCAAATCCAAATGCAGGAAAGGATGGAAATTCAGAAGAGAAGGGCAGACAGAAAGAGGCATTGCCTGTCAGCCTCAGAAATAGGGTTTGGAACTGGGCTGCTTCACTGAATGGTATATAACCTCTACTTTCCAAATGTGCCACCCTCTGTGGAAAACAGCAAAATGTCATGTAGGCAAATTATGTAGTAGATGTTGCAATTAAAAATGGAAAAAATAAATGAAAGGATAGCAAATGGGGGCACAATGATCCATTACACTTCCAAATCTCTAATAAATATTGGCAGCATTTCATTGTTAAAGCAGATGATCCTAAGAAGCTCATGGGTTATGCATTTTTCAAACTGGCAAATACCCAACAAGCAGGGGGTGTTTGGGAATTGCACAAAACTCTACAAATAGTTGAGAACACCAGCTTGAAAGCATAACTGTGATAAAGAAGGATATATTTAAATACTGATTCAGGGAGCTGAAAGCTAAATGCTGATTAGCCATCTTTTCCAAATGCTGCTGGGGAAGAAAAGAAACACCTGCTTGACCTTAGAAGTGACGTTTTGCATCTCCTCTGGAAACAAATCTCCAGTGTAAATTCACTTTTTATTTGACATGCATTGGGTAGTGAGGGAACGGAACCCAGAGAAATCCTAGAACTGGTGCCTCCCTCAGAGGCTCTATCACCTGAAGGAATAGGCTAACTAAAAAAGATTTTCCGTGTTTTACTCTTCGGGTGCTTAGCAGTCCCTTTCCCCAAAGTAATTTCTTACAAAGGGAACTAATCTGAACAATTCAATGATTCAAAGAAGTGATGAGCTCCGGTGGAAGGCCTTAAAGCGGTGATGGCAAATCTATGACATATGTGGGTAGTCATTTTCGATGATATGCGGCTGCATACAGAGAGGTATGGGGCCGCATGCCGAGGATGAAACATTTGCTGTAGGGTAGTGTAGACACTCTGCACACTATAGATGACAATTCTACCTATAGTAATTTACCTATTTTGGTTTATTAGATACAGTTATATATTACAATTATACATTTTTGTTATTTAAATTATAACTATTGTGAAATTATGGTGTTTTTCTCAAAGTGACGCACCATCCGAGTGATGCTCAGTTTTTTGGTGAATTCTGACATACCAAGTTCAAAAGGTTGTCCATCACTGGCCTAAAGATTCAAAATCAGATACCAAGATTGAATAACTTAAGTTTCAATACTTCAAATGATCCATTATCTTGTTATTGAGTACTTGTGATAAAGCAATCACAACTCATCCACACCCTCTAATCCTAGGTGATTCCTGGCCAAGTCCTAACATTTATTCTCTCCATAGAGGATCAACCCAATGTGCCTCATACCTTTCCTTCCTCTACCTCAGGTGTTTACAATATTTTTGGGGTCCTGATGTCTTTAATCTGATGACATCTATAGACGCTTCTTTAGAACAAAATTTTAAATGAATAAAATGAAATAGGCTTACGAGGGTGACCAATTATTGAGAAATATATTTATTGAAATTTTTTTAAGTTCATAGAGTCCAGGTTAATAACCCCTGCATCTAGGTCTTTTAATACTCTGTGGTTACCAGTCCATTTGGGTTCTACTTGTATGATCCCTTGTTCCCGCTCTCTTAACCTAGTGAAATAGCAGAATGAAATCTTTTTAAAGGGAAAGGTGATTTCTTTCATTTTGACCTTTGTAAATCCAGAACCTAACACAATGCCTTGCACATAATAGATACTTAATAAATCATTACTAAACTGAATTGAGTTGGCTGGCCCAACTTCTTTGAATGACTCAGAAAATAAATAACATGTATCTACAGAATGCATTTTAGCTATAAATAACTTTATGTGTATAGATTTCAATCTATCTTCATAATAGTTTCTGTAAGGTAGGAAAGCAGTGTTATTGTGCCCATATTATATGTGAGGAAACTGAGACAGAGATGTTATTTGACTTGCACAAGGTCATATAGCTATCAAGCAGTGGTGCAAATATTAGATCTCAGATCTTTGGGCAAGAAGAGAGCTCTTTGCTGTTCTTCACTTTCATAAGGAATTGACAAATATGTAACACCAAGAAATATCCTCTGGCCTCGGACACTTCCTAGCTGTGTGACCCTGGGCAAGTCACTTAAACCCCATTGCCTAGCCCTGTCACAAATAAAATTAATATAGAAGGATATATATATATATATGATATTAGGGTTTAAAAAATTTTAAAAAACACTTAAAAAAAGAAATATCCTCCAATAGATAAATGGTCAACAAACATGAATGAAATTGTTTTTTAAAGAAATGAACAATACAAATGATCATTTGAAAACATACTACAAAATCACTAATAGGAAGAGGAATGCAATTTAAAATAACTATGATACACAACCTCACAACTAGCAAACTGGCAAAGGGGACCAAAAAAACATACAGTTGATACTGGGAAAGCTATGAGAAGGCAGGCTTGCTAATATGCTACGTCAAGCTACAAAATGATTCAACTACCCTGAATATGCTTTTTTGATTGTTTTCATTTTTTTCTGAGTTAGACATGTATTACCATGCAAAAATATTTCCATATTTTTGCGAGTAATCTTATAAAACCAAAACTCCAAAACATATACCCAAATAAACTAGTGATAAATCATATCTTTTCATCTATATTCTGACTCCAACAGTTCTTTTTCTGGAGGTGGATAATATTCTTTGTCATAAATCCCTCAGAATTGTCTTGGATCTTTGTATTGCTGAGAGCAGCTAAGTTGATCATTCCACAATATTGCAGTTACTGTGTACAATGTTATCCTGGTTTTGCTTATTTCACTCTGCATCAGTTCATGGAGGTCTTTCCAGCTCTTTCCGAAATCATCCTGCTCATCATTCCTTATAGCACAATAGCATTCCATCATTATCATATACCACAATTTGTTCAGTCATTCCCCAATTGAGGGATACCCTTTAGTTTCCAATTCTTTGCCACCACAAAAATAGCTGCTATGAATATTTTTGTACAAGTAGATCCTTTCCCATTTTTTATCTCTTTTCTGAATATGCTTTTGAAATTTTGTAAGAAAAATGTCCAAACCCCTTGACCCAGCAAACCCACTACAAGGCATATACCATAAGGAAGTCAAAGACAGAAACAAAGGTGTGACATATCCCAAAATATTCCTAGCAATACTCTGTGTACTAGTAAAGAAGTGGACACCAAATAATAGTCCAAAGATTAGGGGGGTAGATGACTGAAAAAAATCAAGTATATGAATTATGAGAATACTATTGTGCAATAAATGTGGGAAACTTTACATAAATGGATGCCAATTGAAAAAAATGCAAAATTAAAAGAATAACATGTACAAAGATTATAATAACATAAATGAAAAGGTCATTAAAAGGAAGTCAAACTCAGCACAACTGAAAGTCAGTAAAGGTCCCAGAAAATTCCTTAAAGCATGGGAACAGAATATTATTGACATTGTCAAAAGCAGTCAATGCATGCTTTTTCCCCCCATCTAATTGCTTTCTTTGTCAAAAGCAGTTACAGTCTATAATTGGAGGATAGGTGGAGGAGTTTTTTATCCAGAAAAGATGAGATATAAAATCAGAAGGTATCAATAATTTTTAAACAAGATTTATCATACACAATGTCAGGAGTAAGGGGACCAGAGATTGACTATGTCCTATATAATATTACAAGGTAACTATCATATTTCCTTAATTATGCCAGGAAATACAAAGCACGTAAAGGTGTGCTATTTTTAGAGCTTTGCAAATTTGGAAGGTATAAAAGCTAAGTAATAGAGAAAGATGAAAGTCCCATTCAGATTGAATTTATGGCACATAAAAGGTAAACCCATTTCAGCTTTGAGTGGATCACACTGGATTCTTTATATAGGAATGCAAGGTTTTGAGTAGTTCATTTTTGGAAAGTTTATCCAAGTACCTTTTCTCCAACCATGAATTTGGTTGGAGCAGCAAGAAAGACTTTTTTAAAAAATTTGGAAACTCAAAGCCTTAGAGCTATTTGATGATTATTGGGCAAATGTGTTTTGCCTGGTTATTGACTAATCTGGGGAGATGAACATTTTGAAAATGTCCTGACTAATCACTATAAATAAGTTAGGATAAAATCTCTCCCCAAAAGGATCAGTTCTGTGCCAGGAAAAACTGTTGAAAGGAAAAGCTAAGTCTAACAATATTAGCTTTCCAGCATAAAATCATTCTTTCGCCTCTAGCCTGGGAGGTGGGCATCAGAGCCAAGACTATAGGTCTGTCATGGTGAACCTTTTAGAGACAGAGTGCCCAAACTGCAACCCTCACAATGCATGTAAGCTGCGCCCCCCCCACCTTACTTCAGACAAGGGAGGGAGGAAGCACTCCTATTGGGCTGCTGAGCAGTGGGGCGGGTTATATGAGAAATGTCCTCAGTCACATATGAAGAGGGGGTAGGGAGCAGCCTGCTTTGGCATGCTCTGGCACACATGCCATAGGTTTGCCAACATAACTATAGGGGAACTGACCTGGGAAGGCTTTGACCAGTAAGGATCCTGATCTTCATAAAAGGGCATATAACAAGCAGTATATGTGAGGAATGCAACTGAAGTTGAAGATGGAGGCAGTGATGACTAATATCAAGGAACAAAGCCAGGTAGGCCATGAAAGAGATCCATGCAGTAAAAATGTTCTGTGTATGTAGAGCAAACCCATTCAAGCCCCAAAGTAATCTGCCAAGCACAGTTGCCATACCCAGTAAGAAACAGCATGGGGGCAGCATGAAAAAGAGATAACTGTAGAGGCCTACAGGTCTAGAGACCTCACTTCCAGTGTACTCAACTTAGATGATTCTTTTTCCCATTGGATGTACTTATGGGAAAGCGTTTGCCAAATTAATGGGAAGAATGCTTTGCAGTTACTGTTCTTACTATGCCATTTTAGAAAAGAAATCTTTGTTATGAGTTAATTAGGTCTATTGACTATGAAAGGTGTACATACCAGGGGAGGGTTGTGAGCTATAATTTTAGGAGTATAAACCCTTAAATTACCCTTTGAATGTTGGGATAGTTAAGCTACCATTTGAGTTAGAATGAGTTGGGAATGGGGAGGATAGCATAACCTACAGAGAGAGCATTATTAGAAAGAAGGAAAAAGAATTTATTGACTTACAATGTGCCAAAATACTTTACAAATATAATCTCATTTGATCTCAAAATAACCCTAGAAAGTAGATGCCATTATTATCCCTTTTTGAGTTAAGGAAACTGAGGCAGTGTGTGTTTTAAAATTTTGTACCCTAGGGACTTCATTTCCCAGCATTCTTTACTCTTCCCTGGGTTCCCTTGTCTTGTGTCCTGGCATTAAGCCTGGAGTGAGTTCGTTTATAAATTTGCTGAAACCCATGTTGTGGGGCTTTTGGGGCTTTGGCTTTGGCTCAAGCATGGTAGGCTACTGGGTCTCTGGCTCTTTGCTCTGCTCACTTGGCTGAAGGAATCCTTTTTCTCTCTCACTTTGTTGTTATTAAATCCCATAAATTTAAATACTTGGAGTATTCATTCATTTTTAGTCTTACAGCAGGCACAGGTTAAGTCACTGGCCCAGCGTCACACAGACAGTGCCTATCTACGTCATCATCAGCTATCCACAGGCCATAGGACGACAGTTTTCTAAAGTAGACCAACTCTGTCCTATAGATGTCTTTATATTTAACTTAGCTGTGGGCCTTGACAAAACACTCAGTATTTTGGATTTTTCATGCTGGCAAATTAATATCTAACACTTTAACCATACTATTTTAACTTGAAAAAATCATCTCTCTCTCTCTCTCTCTCTCTCTCTCTCTTTCTGCCTTTCTGTCTCTGTCTATCTCTTTCTCTGTCTCTCTCTGTATGTCTGTCTGCCTCTGTCTCTTTGTCTCTTTTCTATTTGTTCTCCTCTCACTCTGCCTGTCTCTTTCTCTATCTCTGTCTCTTTTCTGTTTATTCTCCTTTCTCTCTCTATGACTCTCTGCCTCTTTTCTATTTGTTCTGTGTCTCTGTCTCTGTCCATCTCTCTGTCTCTGTTTCTGTCTCTTTTCTGTCTGTTCTTCTCTCTCTGTCTCTTTTCTGTTTGTTCTCATCTCTCTGTTTCTGTCTCTTTCTGTCTCTTTTGTTTGTTCCCCTCTCCCCCATCTGTCTCTCTGTCTGTCTCTATCTGTCTCTATGTCTCTCTATGTCCCTATCTCTTTCT
>NC_058136.1:23584949-23619989 GCF_016433145.1 Gracilinanus agilis | reverse complement strand
CATGGGTAGGGGGGGTGCGGGGGGGGGTTGAAGGGGAAAGGAGGAGCATGAATCATGTAACCATGTTAAAAATGAATATTAATAAATGTAAAAAAAAAAAGAAAGTCTACCCCATCTTCAGGAGCTAGGGTGATGGATGGAGGGGGGGAAGGGGGCTGAACACGTGTCCCTTCATACAGTAATGATTTAGGTAAGAAGTGCGCAGAGTTCTTTATCCAGTTGTTTACAAATATCTCCCCTTGTTATTTTCTATTCTGTCTTTCATCTTGCCAGCTAGCCCTTTTACAATCTATTTGATTTTCTGTTTACTTATTTATTCATTCATTCATTCATTCATTCATTTGTTCATTTATTTATTCATTCATTTATTTGTTCATTTATTTATTTATTCATCCTTTCATTCATTTACTTATTTCTTCCAACTTATTTATTTACTTGTTTGTTTGTACTAATTCATTCCATGTCAAGCTCATAAGGCAGCATTCTTCTGGATTGCTTATGAATGGCTCAGACATGCAGTGGATGGGAGTTCAAACTCTAAGTCTGGCCTTGACCTGCCTTGCCTGTAGAAAATGTCTCTACTTTCTTACTTCAACACTTCAAGGGCCTATGCTTACTTAGAGTGGGGTAGCTCCCTCTTCCTTTGGGCAGCTTAGTAAAAAAAGTTGCTCTGAATGAAAAATTCCTCACCCCGTCACCAATCTAATGCTGAGCTTAGTTAAACTAGTCTTTATTTATTTTTTTGGATTGAATGATAATTTAATTTTTATTTATTTATTTTTATTTTCCAAGTACTTTTTATTTTATTTTTTAATTTTTATTAAAAAAAAATTTAGAATAGTTTCTATGGTTAATGATTCATGTTCTTTCCCTCCCCCCACCTTCCCCATAGCCAACGTGCAGTTCCACTAGTAAACTAGTCCTTAAACAACAGTCAAACGGTCTCTTACCAGGTCGATAATCAAACACTTTCCAGCTTTAGAGTATCTGTCAGAGCCTATCTCTCTGCCATACTAGGATTACTTCTATAACACAATAGGTATCACTTTAGAATTCTAGTGGAAGGTTACCTATTTTATCATTTTCTTTAAAAAAAAAACTTTACCTTCCTCCTTAGAATCAATGCTATGTATTGGTTCTAAGGCAGAAGAGTGGTAAGTGCTAGGCAATGGGGGTTCAGTGACTTGTCCAGGGTCACCTACCTGGGAAGTGTCCACTGAACCACCTAGCTGCTCTCATACTTTGTCATTTTCAAAAGAAGATGCTAACAACAAAAAGAATTACTTTGAACCTGCTTCTGTCCCACAGGGTGAACTTAGTTAACTGAGTAAAAAAAAAAAAAAGATGAATCACTCCCTGGTTAGACATCACCTACAGCATTTTGTTCAGTCCTGGAAGCCACCTTTTAGAAAAGAGCCCACCTAGAACAGAGGAACAGAGGAACAACAATGGGAAGGGAACTATAGACCATGTCATATAATGACTGGGTGAAGGGATATTTCGGGATGTTTCAACCTGGAGAAGAGAGAAGGAGGATTAGGAGGAGGGGGAGAAATAATTAACTGTCTTCAAATATTTGAAGGGCAGTCGTGTGGAGTGGGGATTAGATGCATTCACTTGGCTCCTGAGAACAAAAAAGGGAAAATAGATGGCAGTTGCATGGAAGCAGATTTCTGTCTTATGTAAAGACAAAACCAAAAAAGTACCCTTTTTAAGAGTTAGAAATGTTCAGATGTGAAAAGAACTGTCTGGGAGAAGGACGCTAAAGGTCATCATTTTGCTCAAATACAATTTCTACTACTAGATGGTCTCTAAGGTCCCTCCCAGTTCTGAAATTCTGCCTAGACATGGATAACAATAGCCAGCGAGGGTTCAGCATAGTATCCCACAAAAGTCAGCCCTAATGCTTGGCAATGACCTTTAACTGCAATCTGAAATGGAAAAAAATAATTCCGAAGGTTATCACCCCAAGGAGAAAAGAAAATAAAGAGCAAGAAGAAGCCTGAGCATCATGCACAAACTCCTTAGAACTTCTCCTTTTGTAATACCCACACAGCAACGTTAACTATGAAAGGCGAGAATGGTGTATATTTACATACACATTAGACACAGTGCTGGGCAACCTTTTGAGCTCGGGGTGTCAAAATTCGCCAAAAAAACGAGCATCACTCGGCTGGTGCGTCACTTTGAGAAAAAAAACCATAATTTCACCATATTCGTAGTTTAAATAACAAAAATGTTTAATTGTAATATATAACTGTATTTAATAAACCAAAAACGAACTATTTAACTTATCTCCTTAGTGACTTCTTTGTTGTTTTGGCCTACAGACCTCTGGCACAGAGCATCTACACTACATTGCAGCAAATGTTTCATCCTCGGCATGAGGTCCCATGCCTTCTCTGTATGCGGCCACACGCGGCCACGTGCCATCGAAAATGGTTACGTGTGTCGTGTCATAGGTTCGCCATCAGGGTCCTAGCATGTACATCTAAGTGAGTGCTCCTCTTCCAAGTTATATTCTGGTTATAAACTGGAGGCTACGTGAGGTGTTCAGGGAAGACTAGCACCTCTGACGGGAGGCCTCACTGAGCCCTTTTCAGGACTGCTTTCCCCCTTTGGTGTCCACCTGCCACAGAGCTCTTACCCATGGCTCCAAGAAGGTGTAACATCCTCAGCGGCCACAACCCATTTAGATAGGTGGGGTAAACCAGGTTGAGAATAACAGACAGGTCTCCAAACCACTGGTGAGTTGGGGGGAGGGGGGTGATGTCTACTCCAAGCATAAGAAGACTTCCTCCAGTGGAAAGGGTAGAAGAGAATAATTTGTTCCAACAGTCATGAAGGTGGTGGAGGCAGGCTTTGTGGAGTTCTTCATGGGTTATTAATTATTAATATTACACTATTATATAATAATACAATAAAATTAATTAAAAATGCATCCCAGACCATCACCAGTCACTTTGATATTAGTCTCGCTACTAGACTTGGATTACTCTGGAAGAGAGAATAAGGGTGAGGGCTTTATGCAACTTTTCCTCACTTAAATCTAATTTACACAAAAGTCAAGCCTTTGCCCAATGACGCCATTGGTTCTCTTCAAAATGAAGGGCAAACAACAACGACTGGTTCCAATAGTTCTATTAATGCTCAACTCACATTTGGACTCTTCTACAGAAACTGTCTTCGGTGCTACTTGCACAAGCCACTCAGAAGTAGTAGTGTTCTTGCCTTATAATCACAGATCATAAAATTAGATAAGAGTCGATTAAAAGAAAATCAGGTCAGTCAAAAGAGAAAGCAATACATTTGGATTATACACTTAAGAGCCATAAGGGATTGTAGAGGTTACTTAGTCAAGAACATTTATTTTACAGAAAAAGAAACTGAGGCCTAGAAAGGTTAATCGTAACTCACATTTACATAGTACTTCAAGGTTCCAAAACACTTTCCTCAGAGCCCTCGTTGAGAAAGATAGTACAAATATTATTATTCTTGTTTTACAGATGAGGAAACTGAGGTCCGAGAACAGAAAAGGACTTGCCCAAAGCCACTCAATTAGTAAGTGGTGGATCTGGGATTAGAAGTTTTCTTCAGGCCTTTTGATTCAAAATCCAGGAGCCTTTTCATTGCGTCATACAGCTGGGCTCATCTCCCATGTACCCTTTGCAACCTGACTGTTTATCCAAAATATTACTAGTCTAAGGAAGCAACTGGTTTCTTAAGTGCCCGCACTTGGGGCTTCATGTGATTCATCTTGGCATCCTGATGGATTTTTCTTCCTCAGAGTACCCAGGCTTCAACAAAGCTTTGACCACTAGCATTTTTCAAAATGATGACAATGATTTTTAATCCACATTTGCACAAAGTAGCCTATTAGCCACTACTTTAGTTAGCTCTGCTTCTAGGGGGGAAAAAAAGCAGAAGTCATCTGCTTCAAAGCCAGGACCCATACTGGTCATTTCTTAAATATCAGTGCTATACCTTTATGTTCAGTTCCTCTTGGCACCCTCAGCAAGTGAGTACTGAAGATTTTCCTCTGGTTTTCTAACAGCTCAATTCTAGTGTGAAGTGCTCAATTATCCCTTGCAAGTCTGCTGTGCACATTAGTGGCTTGTTTTATTTTCTCCTCACAGGTTTGGAGGTTGGCATTATTTCCCAGAAGTTGTAACTTTATCTTGTCCGTACCCTGCTATAAAGCAGTTTCCATCTCATTAATTTGTTCATTTTTTTCCGTTCATGAGCCTGAACAGTATTTTTAACGTCAGAAAAAGAGTGTTAACAAGAAATTAGAGTCACCAGAAATTCCACATTCTCTGAGCAGTCACATTACACTGTGAGTTTGATCCCTGAAAGGCAACTCAAACCATTTGAACTTTGGATTAAAAAAAATTGGAGTGCAAATTCCAGCCTCATTATTTACTGTGTCTAGTGTAACCTATATAAATTCCATTTTTCTCATCATTACAGTGGCCAGAATAATATCTGAGTAACCCACCTATCATCATAAAATAAGATAATGCACGTATTGCTATGGCTGTCTCTCTATATGTAGCTTGGGGTGTCTCGGTGTGCCTCAAAAGCTAGTCTCTTCTCTCCCCCCTCACATACTTCTTCAAAAGAAATTTTAATTCTTGCCAGGAAGGGAAGTAGGCAGTTTGGGCCAGAGACTGATCACTCTGTTCTTCTCAGAGACATGGGGGATGAGGCCAGAATTCTATCAATCTGCTCCCTCTAACTTTTGTTAATTTAGGGGATGTGATTTTCAAGTTTAAGCTATCTTTTAATCCAGTGGTTCCCAAACTTTTTTGGCCTATTGCCCCCTTTCCAGAAAAAAATATTACTTAGTGCCCCCTGTCACATACTATCACCGCCCCTTACAGTTATTCACCGCCCCCAAATGCACCTGTGGCCATCACCACCTCCCTGGATCGCTGCAGCACCCACTAGGGGCGGTGGTGCCCACTTTTGGAATCACTGTTCTAATCACTGGGCATTTGATAAGGGTAAGGGAGGACTTCAGGCTTTATATCAAAGACTAGATTTCCTTCATATACCAGTTCAATAGAAAATACATATAGCAATTAGAAAAGAAACTCACTTAAATAGCAAACAGAAATTAGATAAATTCTACATAAGAGAGTATATACCAGCCAATACAGAATGAAAGAGCTTTCTAAGAGGGAGTGAAGTAATTCAACTCAACTGAGAGAGAGAGAGAGAGAGAGAGAGAGAGAGAGAGAGACTGTCTCTTATAGAGAGAGAGAGAGAGAGACAATTCTCAGGTGAGAACCCAAAGAGAAGTTCCCAGAAGTCTCTGGCATAGCAAATTGAGGTTAGGGACAAAATGAAGACTGCCAGATCCTTTCATCAGTTTCTTCCCTGAGTCTTTTTCTTTAGCAACCCAAATTGGGGTTCATATCTTCCATCCTCTTTCTCAAAACTAGAAGCCTTCTAGAAGATCTCAAAGCAGCTATGGAGTCCAAAGCGACTCAAGCAGATTTCAAGATTTAAAGATGCTGAAGAGCTTTTCTCTGTGCCACAAACTCTGCTGTGTGTCTCATGAAGGCCCAGGATACTGGCCTCTGCCAATGAAGAGAGTTCTATAACACAGGGCTTTGAGACACAGGTCACTTATATGGATGTACTTTAAAAAGTAATCTAAATTTACAAAATCATTATTTATTTTGGTCATAATAGCACAACTGCATCTTTTATTCTTCTTCATCAATAGCAATGAGGTAAGGTGAAGAAGTCTACCCTTTCTAAAAGCTGTAATTGTCTGTACCTGGTTACAAAAATAAACATGCACAGCGATTTCCAAAAGTATTCCAGGTGCCTGGTGCTCCAGGTAAAGGATGAATAGATTATCCCCAAAAGGCAGAGAAAACATGAAAGAAAACATGACAGAATTCCCATGTGACATGAAAACCCACATATCTCATTTATGGCTAAAAATAACCTTGCCATGATGAAGGTAGTACAAATATTTTAAGGTTCACTCTAAAGATTAAAAAATGAGGTTCATAAAGGTTATGACAGAATAACTTGAGATCCCAGTGCAAGGAGGAAAACTTAACCTTATTGAAACTTGGTGGGATAAAATGAATGTCTTGGATAAGTCCCTAATTGTGCATGATACTCCAAAAAAATAGCATAGTTAAAGTGGGATGGTATAGTAACACAGACTAAGAAAGTATATTTATTGGTAAAGAACTGGAAACTGAAGGAACATCCATCAAATGAGGAATGGATGAGCAATTCGGGGTATATGGTTGTAATGGAATACTATTGAGCCCTAAGAATTTATTGTAAAATCTTAGTTTGTTGTTGAGTTCTTCAGGCATCCATATTGCTCTTTTCTCATTACTTTTATCCAGTGGAATTATTTTCCTTTTTGTCTTCGGAATTTCATTCTTGAGTCTCTACTAACTCTCCTAGGCTAAATTTCTTTGTAGATTTTTAATCTCTAGGAGTCTGCCTGTTCTTTTCTTGACCTCTGAAATATACTTTTTTGTAATCTAGGGTATCCATAAGACTATTCCTATCTTTCCTTCCTATCACATATTCTAGGAGGAGGTATAAAATCTCACTCAAGAAAATCATGCCATAAAAATTAGAATTGGCAAGTGGCAGCTAATGACTCCATGAGCAATCAAGAAACAATCAAAATCAAAAGAATGGAAAATACAAATGGCCTGGAAAATAAATCAAGGAGAGATAATCTAAGAATGATTAGACTACATGAAAGCCATAATTAAAAAATGAGTTTAGAAATCATCTTTCAAGAAATTATGGAGGAAGCTACCCTGATATTCTAGAATTAGAGGGTAAAATAGAAATAGAATAAATCCACTAATCCCAAATAGAATAAATCCACTAAGATCCCAAAAGGATAACTCCAAGGAATATTCCAGCTAAATTCCAGAAAACTCAGGTCAAGGAGAAAATATTATAAGCAGTCAAAAAGAAATATTTCAAATATTGTGGAGCCACAGTCAGGATAACACAAGATTTAGTAGCTTCTACATTAAAGAATAAGGAGGCCTAGAATGTGATATTCCAGAGGAAAAAGAAGCTGGAACTTCAACAAAGAATCATTTACCCAAGAAAAGTGAGCATAATCCTTCAGAAGAAAAAAATGGGTATTTAATGAAAGAGAGGACTTACAAACACTGCTGATGAAAAGATCAAAGCTGAATGCAATATCTGACTTTTAAATATAAGACTCAAGAGAAGAATAAAAATGCAAACAGGAAGGTGAATCAAAAGTCATTCATTGAAGTTAAATTGTTTCTATACCTACATGGGAAGGTAATTCTTATAACGCCTAAAAACTTTATTAAGGCAGTTAGAATATTTGTGTGTGTGTGTGTGTGTGTGTGTGTGTGTGTGTATCTTAAGGCATAAGAAGAAGGAATGCATTAGGAGAGGTAAGAAGGAAAAATAGAATGGGGTAGATTATAACACATAACAGAGGAATGAAAGAGCTTTTACAGTGGAGGGAAAGATAGGCGAGATGGGGAGAAGAGCACATGAACCTTACTCTCATTGGAATTGGTTTACCATACACGATTAATTGGGTACAGAAATCTATGTTACCCCACAGGCAAGTAAGGAGATGGGGCTGATAGAAAAGAGGGCAAATAGGGGAGGTGATGTTAAAAAACTAAACAGGGAAAAGGATGGACGGCAATACACAGTAATCAGAATGATGTAAAAAATGTTTACAAGTCTCTCTAATAAAGGCCTCATTCCTCAGATACATAGAGAAATGAGTCAAATATATGAGAATACAAGTCATTCTGTAACTGATAAATGGTCACAGGATATAAGCAGGCAGTTCTCAGACAAAGTAATTAAAGCTCTCTATAGTCATGCAAAAATGCTCTAAGTAATTATTCATTAGAGAAACGCAAATGAAACAGCTCTGAAGTACAACTTCAAAACTATCAGATTGACTAGTATGACAGAAAAAGAAAAACGGCAAAACTTGGAGGGGATGTGGGAAAACTGAGACACTAATGCACTATTAGAGGAAGTTGTGAACTGGTTCAACCATTCTGTAGAACAATTTGTGCCTATACCCAAAGGACTATAACACAGTTCATACTCTTTGATTCAGCGATACCGTTACTATGTTTGTATCTCAAAGAAATAAAAAAGAGGAGGGAAGGACCTATATGTACGATAATATGTAAAGCCGTTCGTTTTTGGGGACAAAGACTTGGAAAGTAAGGGGACACCCATTAACTGAGGGAATGGCTGACTAAGGTATAGTATATGACTGTAAAGGAATACTATTGTGCTGTAAGAAATGACAAGTAGGAAGAGCTCAGAAAAACCTGGGAAGACTTACATGAACTCAAGGAGAGTAAAATAAGAGGAAACAGGAGAACACTCTGACAGGAATACTGTACAATGAACAAATGCAAATAACTTGGTATTCTCAGCAATACAATGATCTAAAACTATCCCAAAGGACTCATGACAAAAAATGCCATCTGCTTCCAGAGAAGGAATTGAGGGAGACTGAATCCAGACTACAGCATACTTTTTTCACTTTCCTTCTCAATTTTTTTGTTCATGTTTCCTTCCACCAAAGGATTAATGATTTTACATGATTGCACACGTAAAATATATCTGAGACTGCCTTACCAGCTCAGCAGGGATAAGAAAATGTACAACTCAAAATTCTTTTTAAAATGTTGAAAACTGTTTTTATATGTAATTGGGGGAAAATTAAATTAAATCATTTTAAAAGAATAAAATTTGAAAGAACAAACTCATATCTCTTCCTGAATTTAAGTCCAGTCTCAGACACTTACAAACTGTGTGACCCTGGGCAAGTCACTTCACCCTGTCTGCTTCAGTTTCCTTATCTATAAAATGAGCTGGAGAAGGCAATGGCAAACCACCCTAGTATCTTTGCCAATAAAACCTTAAATAGGGTCACAAGAGTGGGACATGACTGAAATGAATGAACAACCAAAAAAGGTATCTACTATGTACATGGTATTAGAGATAGAAAGACAAAACAGTCTTGTCTTCAAGAAGCTTACGATATCACCAACCTCCACGTGACTGCCAATAAACTCTTCCAAAATCACATATCTGACCTCATTTTGGTCCCCCATCTTTTCCTCTCCAGCTTTCCTAGGGGCCTGGACCAGAAAACATAGCCTTTCATCTCTGGAATTTCTGCTTTAACTTATAATATCCCCCATCCTGGTTGGTGAGTATGTCAGAGTCCATTATTTTAGGCCAGGTGAACTTCAACCATACCTCACTTGATTCCCAGGCCATATTCCCAGGTATCCAAAAGATTAGATTACATGTTGAAGCATTAGACAAAGTCGCAGCCTAAATGAACTGTCTAGGTTACATTTTCCCCAGACTGTGGGAAGTTAAACTAAGGTTTTATAATTTAAGGTATTTTGATTTTAAAATCTCACTGTGGAGCTACAGACTATATGAGAAGTCCAAGTAAACAAATTAGCAAGAGGAAGCAATTAATGTCAACACAGAATTTTAAATGAACTCAAAATTTTCTTGTATATTGTAACCATAGAATTTTAATGCTGGGAAGGGACATTAGATGTTGTTTAGTCTAGCCTCATAGTTTTTCAGGCTTAAAAAGGTTCCCCAAAGGTAGGGACTTATATAAAATTCCATAGCTAGTTAAGGTCAGAGTTAGGACTAGAACCCTGAGAAGCACTGTCATGTGTGCTAAGGTCCCTGGATTTTGCAGATGGAGTACTTGGGCTCAAATCCCGGCTCTAACATTTATGAACTGTGGGAAGTTTAGCAAGGTTATTTAATTTCTCTGGGCCATAGTTTTCTGCTCTATAAAATGAAGAAATTGGACTGGGTGATCTTTAAGGTTCATCCAAGATCTAAATCCATCAAACCCAGTTCTAACTCATATTCTTTCTATTAAGCCATAGTGCTTCTCTACTAAAAAACTTCCATCTCATTCATGGCAGATGTTTCTTATTTATGAAATTGGTATATTAACAAGCTTGGTGAGTTGTATGTAAGAAAAATCTACAGTCAAAGAGAAGTCATATTCAGTTGTAATAGAGCTCAATCCTTACAAGTTGTTAGTTTTATTCTAATATAAATATTTAAATTTGAGCATTTACCTGAATGCTTGTAAAATTAATTATCTTCTTTGAATAAAATTTTATCATTAGGTAATACTCATTTGTTTATTATTGTTCATTCTCAGATGGAAAGAAAAACCAGATGGAAAATAAATTCTGAAAATGAAATCTTTCCAAATCAATATAATTAATTGCATCTGGGCATTTGGCTATTTCCTTGTGTTAAATATTTTTGAAAAATAAATATCAGATCCACTTGCATCTTTTGAGAACTTGCTTTGTTCTAATTAATTAAATATCATAAGCTCAAAAGGAGTAACATCTTTCTCACCAACTTAATAAAAGTTATCTATATTGCTTACCAGAAAATTTCATGAAAGTTCATTAAGAATAGAAAAATTTGCTTTCATTTTGAAGGCTATTTCTTTCAAAGAGAGCATGAATAACTCCTATAAGAACTGGACCATAGATTCATATCATATAAAAATATTAAAAGTGATGGCAAAGCGATTAAACTGAATGACTCAACTTTAACTTAAGACAATTTCCCTATTTTGCTGTTTAACTATTGATTAGCCTTTTAAAAACTCCTCTGCCACCCCTTCTTCATCCTTATACCTGTCATCTACTTAACTCTAAGTCATCCTTCCAATTTTTTTCAATTGTTGTGGTACCCAGTTCAGGGTGTCCCTCTCTGTCACATTCCCAAGAAAACAGAATTACTGAAAAATATTCGTTGCTTTTATTTTTAAAAAAGGGAGATTATTGAATTAGAACCCAGATCTGAACCACAGTATGAGACAAGGCCCCAAAATTCCTACAGTAGGTGAGATCTAGTCTTAGCTTCCACATCTAGGGCCAAGCAAAGATTGCTCATTTCAATAGGAAAGGAGTGCTGTCCGATCCTAGCACAGATCTTGAATCCAGTAAGTGAGAGTGGGCATATGAGTAAACAAAAGGAAAAATACAATGAAGAAATGTCTTGGTCTGAAAGAAACCCAAGGTATAAATGAAGAAGAAGAATGCCCCAAAGAATTCAAGAAAAGCTTCAGAGAAGAGAATGTCTGGGCCAAAAAAAATACAAGAGTATCTGGAAGAAATAAAATGAGATGTAAAATGTAAAGATAAAGGAAATTACAGCTAGAAAGAAAGAATGACACAGAGAATTAATAACTTAAGATAGTGGTAAACTGTACCCAAGAATTATATTACCTGAAAAATAGAATGGACCAAAGACAAAATAAGAAATACTAAAAGCAAAATCAAAAGATGAAAAAGAGAGGAAATATAAAGCATATAATACAAAAAAATCTGAACTGGAAAAATAAGTCAAGGAGAGGTAGGTAATTTAAGAATCATTGGACTATCTGAAAGTTGTGACTCCTCCCAAAAAAAATCTTTGGAGACCATTCTCTATGAAAGCAAAAATTAAAAATGTCCAGACAAGTTAGGACAAGTAGGCAAAATACAACATAGAAAAAATAATCCAACAGGCATCTATTCAAAGAAACCTAAAATTAAAATATTAGGTGGCATCTGGATGGCTCAGTGGATTGAGAGACAGGTCCAGAGACAGGAGGTCCTGGGTTCAAATCTGGCCTCATACACTTCTTAGCTGGACAAGTCACTTAACCCCCATTGCCTAGCCCTTGCCATTCTTCTACTTTAGAAACAATATATAGTATTGATTCTAAGATGGAAGGTAAGAGTTTAAAAAATATTAAAAACATCACAGTCAAATCCACAATTTCTAAGACGAGAAAAAAAATACTGTAAACCAATAAAAAGAAATTGTTCAAGTACCAAGGGGCCACAATCAGGATCACACAACACTTAAAAAGAAGGCCTGGAGGGGGCAGCTGGGAAGTTCAGTGGATTGAGAGCCAGGCCTAGAGACAGGAGGACCTAGGTTCAAATCTGGTCTCAGACACTTCCCAGCTGTGTGACCCTGAGCAAGTCACTTAACCCCCATTGCCTAGCCCTTACCACTCTTCCACCTAGGAGCCAATACACAGTATTGACTCCAAGACGGAAGGTGAGGGTTTAAAAAAAAGGCCTGGAATATGATATTTCAAATAGCAAAAGAAAAAGGTTTACAACCATGAATAGCTTGAATCTAGAAAAAAATGAGTATATTTCTATAGAGAGGAATGGATCTTCAATTAAACATGAGAGTTTGCCTATTTCTCATACAGATATGGCATCTTTACAAAATGTGACTATGTATAAGAGTATAAAAATCACACACAAAATGTTGAAGAGAAGAAATATTAAACATGCTTTTATTGGCCATGATGGACTAAGAATTATATTAAAGGGTCATTAAAGAAAGTGTCAAAAAATTAAAAAGACACTAAATAATCTAATCATAAAGAAATGAAGACTCAGAACAAATCATAGGGGAAAAATGGATAATTTCATCAAGCATAATAACAATAGGACAACATACAAAAATTTGGAGGAATTGGCCAAAAAAACCCCAAAACAGTCCATAGGGGAAAAATGATGTCTCCAATACTTGCATCAGCAAAAGAGAATCACTGAAATGCATACACAACTTAGCCAAAAAAGTAGCAAATTTCTAAACTTGAATATAACACCAAAAAAAAAAATCTGAAAATCAAAGAAAAAAATTAACAAAACAATGCCAAAAAGCTAGTAAATGAAAAGATAAAAAACTAGGAGGTATGTTTTTAAGTATCAAATTAGATGTCAGTAGCTGGTTTAATTTTTTCAAAATAAAAGAGAAAAACCAAACCACCACTCAAAAATGAAAATGAAGAACTCAACAAGTGAAAAAAATGAAGAAAATTATTAGAAATTAATTTAGTTATTTATATGCTGAAGAAACAACTTAAATGGAATAGATGTATACTTCCAAAAATTAAAATGCCCATGGGAAAAAAAAAACCATCTCACAAAAAAGAAACTAAAGAAGCTCTAAATCAATGATTCGCAAAGTGGGTGCCACCGCCCCCTGGTGGGTGCTGCAGTGATCCAGGGAGGTGGTGATGGCCACAGGTACATTTGGGGGAGGTGAATAACTGTAAGGGGGCGGTGATAGTATGTGACAGGGGGTGCTAAGTAATATTTTTTCTGGAAAGGGGGCGGTAGGCCAAAAAAGTTTGGGAACCACTGCTCTAAATAAACTCTCAGAGGGAAAAAAATAGGACCTGATAGATTTACAAGTAAGTTTTATCAAAGATTTAGTGAAAAATTAAATCTAATATTATGCAGTTTTCAAAGACAGAAAAAAGATGATGCCCTTCCAACTATCTTCTATAATACAAATATAGTCCTGATACTTGAACCAAGGCAAGTTTAAACAAAGAAAACTATAGTTTAGTATTCCTAATGAATATTGGCACAATTCTAAGTAAAACATAAGCAAAATGATTATAGAAAAATATAGTATATGCCAAAAGTTATACTGAGAACACAAGGATGGTTAAATATTGTAAAAACTACCAACATATGAGTTGATATTAATAACAACAATAAGAAAAATCATTATTACATCTACAGATGTAGAAACAAATTTTGACAAAAAATGCATTTCTGATATTAACACTAGAAAACAGGAATAAATGGACTTTAAAAACATTATTAAATAGTATCTATTTAAAACTAAGAGCCAGAATTATATACAATTAAGATAAAATAGAGGCCTTGCAACAAGATCAAGAGTAAAGTCAGAATGTCCAGTACCTCTTACCAATTGATATACCTAGAAATACATACTGTAGATACTAGATATAGTAATGTAGATAATAGAAATGTATAATTATAGCAGTGAGACCAAAAAAGAGAAATTTTCTTTGCATAGGCAAAAACCAAACCATCGCTTTTTGCAGATGATATAATATACTTAGAAAACTCTAGTGTCAAATAAAAAAATTAATCAAAACAATTAAAAATTTCATGAAAGCTGCAGAAAAAAATCTATATAAAATACAAGCCTTTCCATATATTACCAACAAAATGTAGCTAGAAGAGATTGAAAAAGAAATTCTCCAGCCTTATTAAAAAATAAAGTTAATGATGGTCAAATAGTGCCAATACATATACATGTCTTCATCTGACATGGATAAAGTTAAAAGAAAATCACCCTAACGCCTAGCCCATATAGAGTCAGGCTGGACATTATCTAAAGAGAAGAGTAATGAAGGGAAGAGCTATGGGGCAAAGTGTTCCACAACACCTCCCTGATGGGTCCTTTTGGTACCACCTATGCAGATTTGAGAGACAAGGTAGGAGGAACAGACAGAAGAAATATGTGAAGAATAACCGTCTCTAGCAAAGATCAGTCTAAATTAGCATTCATTATAGCAGTAATGGGGAACCTTCTAAAGGACTGCGGGGCCCATCCCACCACCCAGACCACGTGCTGTGCTGGTCCCCACCCCCCCCCCAGAGACAGCATGCCCTCTCCCCCATCAAGTGTTGGGGGCATCCTGCCCACCCCCCCTAGCTCTGCCACCTGTAAGCCAGCCACTTTACCCCCTGTGCCCTCCCATTGGCTGCTGGGTAGAGGGGTGGGGGATGTGAAAAAATGTCCTTAGGCATGGTGGAGAGGGGAGAGGAGCAGTTCTGCCTGAGTCCCTCTGCCTTTCTAGTAAGGAACGCTGGGGGGTGGGGGTGGGAGAAGGGTAGCCATGTGCCCAGAGAGAGTGCTCTGCATGACACCTTTGGCATGCCTGCCATAGGTTTGTCATCATGGTACTATAATCACCAGGCAATTTCCTAGGGGGTACACATTCTGAAATCAGAAACAATTGAACAAGTGCTACAGTGTTTCAGGGCACAACAATAGAGACATCAGGTTAGTTGAAGGGTCTAGTTCTCAAAACAAATGAATGGGCACAAGGGAAAAAATCTTCTGGCATCTTAAGGCAGAGGAACAACTACTGGCCAGATTGAGGGCTATAGAGTCAAAATGTGATTAACAGGGGAAGAGGAAAGGCTGAGGCAGCTGACAGCAGGAAAGCAGAGCTGGTTGTATTCAGTTGAGGAGGCAAGAAGCTGCCCAGTTGTTCCAGCAGCAATTCTAGACAGCCCTGAATTCAGTTTCTCCAGAACATGGGCCCTCCTTTCCCACCCCGTGGATTAGGTAATTTTTCCTTATTGGTACAGGAACCTGAGGAGTGGGTGGCCGAGGTTGTTTTTCTTCGGAGTGAGAGTTTGGGAACAATTTTATCCCAGGGGGCTTCTGATATTTTATCAATATGGTTCCATTAAATGCTTTAATATTTGATTGTCATCATTTGCCGGGTCTCTGAGAAAAATCCGCACGGGACAAAGACCGAAGCCAACGATCTATCCCTCTTCCCCCAGACTCAAGCTAAGCATAACATTGGGAGGGGGGAGAGAACTCACAGAGAAGAGGGAGACATTCCTATTACATGTAATTACAGAGCAGCCTACTTCAGGGAAGCTCTATTTAACAAGGTTACCATCAAGTCCCAATTGAGAGAAAAACGACAAGACTTGATGATATTCTTGCAAACCGTTTTAAGGACATAAGTTCAAGAATAAAAAAGAAATTGCTTCTCAACATTTGCGTTCTTCCAAATCAGCGCAAAATACTTCTGAATACTGATAATGTCACCATAAATGTGCTCAAGCACTCCCCCAAGCCTTAAGGATTCTGTGCACTGATTTATATAGAATTTTAAAACCTTTAACAGGGCCTTGCCAAGTCCTTCCATTCCTTTCCACTTCTCAGAAGATTCAACCTTTCTATTTAAAAAAAGCCTTATTTCATCAAAGCAAGCTTCAAAGTCATCAAGATTCTATCTCTGACCCTACCACTTGACACTGTATAATAGCAAAGTTAAGTACTGAGACTGATCTTCATCAGGAAATTCGGAGAATTGGCAGTGATTCAGGGTCTAGGCCAGCGTACGATTTACAATCTTGGCATCCCACTCAGGAGAGCCTCCGACTTCCTCCTGGTATCCTTGGCACAAGGAACTCAGATGACTCAAGCTCTCGCCCCTCATACACTCTCCCCCCTCCCGCCCTCCCCCCCCAAACAGACCCAGACACACACACTCACACACATACACAGAGATGCTGGCCAACAGTTACCATAATATAGCCAACACTTAACAGCCATCAGGGGTCACTCATGAAGTCTGCCCCAGGCTATAATTTGCATTTGACAAATTCCTCTTAGTCCACATGCCCTCTCGCATTCTTTTTCTGAATCATTATCGTTTAGAAAAATCACTGCCAATACTGTATGAGTCCCTGTAACACGTGATTACCGTGGCCTGGGAATGACTCATTTCTCCTAATCTTTGTTGGTTTTTTTTTTTTTTTCAGAAACGAGCAGGCCTTTTCTTATGAAAGAACTACTCGTTTCATTTTCTTTTGTTCTGTTTTTCTGTCAGAATAGTATGTTGTTGAATTATTTGTTTTTTATTCCTTGCTAGGAAAATCTGTGCAAAGGATTTCAACTTTATACATCAGATTCTGTTTGAAATATCTAGCTCTTACTAAAGATTATCAAAGATTTTCTAAACAGCGTGAAATTTTGTAATTTGGTATTGCTGAGCAGTGGCCAGGCAGGGATATATATATACAGGGGTGGCTCAGTGGATTGAGAGCCAGGCCTAGAGACAGGAGGTCCTGAGTTCAAATCTGACCTCAGACACTTCCCAGCTGTGTGACCCTGGGCAAGTCACTTGACCCCCATTGCCTACCGTTACCACTCTTCTGCCTTGGAGCCAGTATTGGCTCCAAGACAGAAGGTAAGTAAGGGTTTAAAAAAATTAGTCCTTCAAATTTTCCTTTGCCCATGTGACAGTTGGGGCCAAAGTGAGAGAAAAAGAGGAAAAGATAGATAGCCATAAATACCACAGATCCCAGCCAAAATCTGGATCTCCCCAAAAGACTATTATCTCTATTTTATCAACCAAGTCCAGAATAAAGGAACTTAATCATTAGTATCACAAAATATTGGCTTTGGAAGGAATATTCTCCCATTCTATAAATAAGGAATCTAAGGCACAGAAAAGGGAAGGGACCTGTCAAAGGTCACAGTGAAAGTTAGTGTCAGAGATAAGATTAGAAAAGAAGAGACTCTTTTTTAAGGCAAATAGGTGCCTAGCCCAAAGGCACACTACTAGTAAGTATCTAAGGCTGGATCTGAACTTGGGTTGAGGAGTCTTCCTGACTTCAGGCCTGGCCCTCTAGCCACTGAACCCCCTAGCTGCCTGAAACACAGGTCAAGTCAACGGAGAAAAAAATTCTGTTACAGTAGCCAAGGATTTTCTTGAAGGAGAAGCAACACAAATCAGGAGTTGAAAAAAAAATAGAGGAAAGTTTTGGGAGTTAGTATAAGGGCAGCTGGCCCACGCCCAAGAACAGGATGCTCAAGTTTTAGAAATAACCTTAGCACCTTCAGCTTATCTTCTGGCCTGCATATTTTTCTCCAGCATTTTCTTACAAGAAATTCAGATGCAAAAAAAAGAATCCTTTAGCAGAAACTCGGACTGGACACACTGGACATCATCGGAGAGGAGAGCCATCCCTCTGAAGGCCACGAGAATTTAAAATTAGCAGAGGCTTGGTTATAAGAAACCGGGTTGAACTGTGGCACCTGATACACAACCTTGATAAGACTATAATGTTGAAGCAGATCCACAATGCCAATGCATGTATCAGTGATAATGAGGATGAAACACAAAGGGCCATTTTAGAGGCAAAGCAGGCATGCCTGAGAATGTAATGAGGATAGGACACAGGGAAGAAGTGCTTTAGTGATTAAGGAGCCCTGAATTTACCAAAAAAAAAAGTGGACATTTTAGTTATTTCATACATTGCGGGCTTGTTCCCAACAGCTATTGGCTGGACCAAGAACATATTCCTTCTTTCTTCTTTCAGCATTACTAGAAAATCACAGAGGTAGGGTCAGAGACCAACATACTTGCAAATATCAAATCAGAAACAGACAGGTGCAGAGGGGGGCGTACAGAATCAGATTTCGGAGGAATAGAAAGCCATCACAGTGGTCAAAGACCACAGCAAGGGGAAAGAAAGTCCTTTGGTTACAGGCAGATGAGAGCAATGAGTCCATCGAGGACTTGGCACACTATTTTAGCAAGGTTTTCGTTTCTTCAGCCTCTTTTCTGAAGGCCCTTTAGCCCCATCCGTTCCTTTGGGTGCCAGTATATAAAGAAGCCCCCCTGAGAATAGAGTGCTCCTTCAGAACAACTTGACCCCCATAAACGTGCCTTGTCTGAACTGGGCTTTATCGTGGCATAAAGGGTTGACCTAAGTCAATGTCTCCTGGAGCGAGTTGCTGATGATGTTTGGTCTAATTTCTCGCCAGGCAATATTTGTCCCCTTCTCATGCAATAGGGCATAAGGAGATGGAAAACGGGGAAGGAACGACATTCAAATGGGTGCCCCGCAGAATGTGTCAATGCCTATGTAGCCAGAAGTAAAATGTCAGCAGGGAGGAAAGGGAGATTGTGTCTAAGTGGCTGAACCACTCACTCTTTAATAGCTGGCCATCATAAATGGTAAAGAAACACTCCAGTTCTTCCAGGCATTTCTGCATAATAGATATTTACTAGGGTTCATTGTGCCAATGAAATCATGTGTTCAGGGAAGGGGGAGGGAAGAGGAGGAGGAACGAACAGGAATCTTGTAACCATGGAAAACTACTCTAAATAAATAAATACTCAACTATAGCTTAACAGTGTCCGGTTAATATTGTGGGATCATTTGGATTCTATTGCATAGGTAAATACTAAATGTTTTTTTCCCCTCTCTTATTAGGAAGATCACACTATAACATAGAATACATCCATACCGTAAGCGTAATAAAAAAAGACAACCTTTGGAAAGAATAATCAGTAGACAGTGGAGGTCACAGACGAGACTCAAGCACCATAATAAATAGCTGTTATCTAGCTAAAGCATATCACGGATGTCAAAAGAAAGAAGAAACAGATTTCTCTGACAGTGGAGGCTATGCTAATTTTAA
Source organism: Gracilinanus agilis (assembly GCF_016433145.1). Taxonomy (NCBI): domain Eukaryota; kingdom Metazoa; phylum Chordata; class Mammalia; order Didelphimorphia; family Didelphidae; genus Gracilinanus; species Gracilinanus agilis. The sequence continues at coordinate 23,600,885 of NC_058136.1, read as the reverse complement.
AACCCGCAGTACCCACCAGACCTCCCGCTGCTAATATTCGCATTTTTCTTACCCAGAATAGATAGAAATTGTTTTTTAAAAGTTCCTCAGATTAAATACACATGATGAAATTGAAAGTAATGTGATCCCATCTCAACAGTGAAAGGACTCATTTGTATTTCTGATGTGCTCCCCCCGTACCTGACAGGACGCTAACAGCACCCCAGCAGTAAATTGGTTGTGATGGTCCATTAATGGCAGCTCTCATGTCTCTGAATGTCATATAAACAAAAAGAGCTGTACCTTTCTGTTCCTTTCAATCCCCTTTTCAAATGAAAGAATATGGGCATGAAAGCCCAGCTTCCTTCCTTCCCATTAGTGCCAACAACGGCACTCCTCTCCTTTCAGACTTCCCTCTCAGGAATTCGAGTTGTAAGAAGCCTTTTGGGCACCCAGCATTTTCACTGTTACAAAAAGCTGTGATTTTAGTACAAGTGCAGCCTCAGAGCTGAGTTTAATGTAGTTAGGAGGGAACAGAGAATAGCGAAATATCCCTAAGCATTCTGTGCAAATCACAGCTTTCGGGCAATAATTAGGAGTTTTAAGGAGTGTGTGTCCTCTCTGCAGAGGCCAGCTTTTCCAGGGTGGCCTCTTTTCAAGGTGGAGGAGAATGTTCAAGGTTGGAAGGAGAGTCTACCAAAAGTGGAATACGATCACAGACAACAAAGAGAATCTACTTCTAATTCGAATACGTGAGCATTTCTCATGCCTCGAAGCAGGGCAAGCGGTAGGGCCCCAGACGTTTTGAATACCTCAGCAGCTCCGTGATTTCACTAAAGTAGGTGCTCTTTCTCTGGACGTAGTTCACCATCTCTTTGTACCTCAGTAGACAACCTTAACGATGCTGACGGCAAGAAAATGACGGAATCATAGGATGCGATAGTAGGAAGAGACCTCGGCAGCCATTCAGGTCAATCCATACACTAAAGGAATACCTTCCATACTAAACTCAATATTGATTTGTGGCCATCCCTCTGACGAGGAGGCTCACTGAATTTTGCTACAGTGGTCCTTGCGTCTGACAAAGAATTCTGAAGAACGGATTTACAGAGAGACAGACTGAATGAAATTATCTCTCAATTTCAGACACGTAGTGATAGTGCCACCAGAATTCCCTTAATTGCCCCTATGTGTTATATAAGGCTCAAGCGCTTACATCATTGAATGATACCTGTTATATAAGATCCAGCTACCAAACTGGTTCCCAGACAAAGAATTTGAGTTCATACAAAAAGTAGGAGGCAGTTAGGTGTCTCAGTGGTTACAAGGCCAGGCCTAGAAATAGGAGATACTGGGTTCAAATCTGGCCTTGAATACTTCCCAGCTGTGTGACCCTGGTCAAGTCACTTAACCTCCATTGCCTAGGCCTCACTGCTCTTCTGCCTTAGAACCAATATACAGTATTGATTATAAGACAGAAGGTAAGGATTTAAATACAAAATAAATCAAAAGTAGTTCTCTGATCTAGATAAGTGAAGTCATGGGCCTGAAAGGTCCCCAGTCAGTGTCCACCCAAAAGGATGCTATCTGGGACTCCCCCTGTCATGAGAAATGTAAGCTATTCTCTTATCTTTTCTATCACTTTATTCAAATTCTTTTTGCTAGTATACTGTGGCTCTTGTTTCCATGGTGTTTCCCACGGTCTCAGACTTAGGTCTTTTGCAGTTTACAATCCTAGGAAGACTACCAAGTTTATGGGTGAAAGACTTCTAGCTTCAAAGGGCCTACAATTGTGCAGACACAATCTTCAAGAACTCAGTCATTTCCACCGCACAATGAGCTATCAAAGGAGGAGTGTAGTAGGAGAGACACATCATCCCTGACAAATACAGAACAAATCTTGGCTTTATACACAGTTGCCATGGTAGCCCTAGGGCCAGAGGCGAAGGAGAATATAAAGAAAAAAAGGTATGAGTGGTGTTTTCCTACCTTCTTCCAATTCCAGGACAACCCATGACCATAGGGCATTTCCAGATAAATGGGAGGGAAACATTGGACACAGGATGGTGAACTCTCAAATTCATCAAGTCAGATGACTCATCTGTGCTCATGGAAGAGAAGCAAAATAATGGAGAGCTAAGAAGAAATCAAGAAAATCAAAACTAACTCACAATGAGCACAAACAATTCAACCATCATGGACAATGAGGATACAGGCATTTAGGAAGCATTTCCTAAGAGACAGGTTACTGTGCTAAGTGTTGAGAATTCAAGGACAAAACCGTTTCTGCCCTTAAGGACTTTCTAAAAGAGGAGACAACACACATGTAGTTAAGTACGAACAAAGTGCATACATAAAGGGAAAATTGAATTGACTTATAGGGCCATCCTAGGGAGTATGCCACTGAAAGTCCTCTGGAAGCTTCCAGGAGCTCCAAGGATATGTGTGATTCAACATTTGCTCACATCCAAGATGACAACCTCCTTGGCTACTTGTGGCCATGTTTTAACTCAGCACCAAAAAGACTTGGCATTTGAGTATGAGGAGCAAACCTTGAGTTGTCCCTTAGTCCTTACTCTGCTCATGAAAGAAACAGGAGGTGGGGTGCTGTGCCAAAAAGAAGACTCAGCTTCCAGCTAGTCCTCTCTTCCTTTGGCTCTCCAAATGGGTGGGATCACAGAATTTCAGAAGTACCAATGAGGGGAAGGAAAGGGATGGCTTGCACCTGGAACTTTCCCATTTTATGTTTGTTCCTTTCTCACCTTACATGAACGAGTCTCTTGTTTTTGGGTGAAGTGTCCAAGATCAGAGGCGACCCTGTGAGCTTTGGCGTTCTGGAGGTCCTGGATCCATTGAGTAAAGTTGACTGTGTCAAGGGATGTTTCTTCATCAAAGAAGATGACCACGATTGGCTACTTTGCCAGAGGAGTACTTGGAGTTGTTTGGACACTATAGTACCTAGGTAAAATAGAAAATGTCTAATTAGCAATCTTATAAACTACTTTATGTTCCAATGAGGTTTAATCGAAGGTGTGCTGGAGGTAGCTATAACCAGCTTATAGAGAGCCCATTATTAAATTTTTGAGGCTCACGTCACTTCATAAGTACTCACACTTATTCCCCAGAAATTGCCATTCTCTACAAATCAAGGCTTGATTTATCGCTTAGCTGATTGTCTGCACTTTAAGAAAGTGTTAGTTAATGCATATTAAACTTAAAATTGGGGCAGCTAAGTGGCTCAGTAGATGGAGAGCCAGGCCTAGAGACAGGAAGTCCTGGATTCAAATCTGGTCTTAGACATTCCTGTGTGACCCTGGGCAAGTCACTTAGCCCCAACTGCCTAGCCCTTACCATTCTTATGCCTTGGAACCAACACTTAATATGGATTCTATGATGGAAGGTGAGAGTTTAAAAAAAAGTGTAGGCATACTTTACACACACACATACAAAGGGCCCTGCTGTTAAACATTTAACACCATACCTCTATATTTTTCTATAAACACTGCTTGAGCTCAGCAGAAGTAGAGTAGAAGGATCAAGGAATGAAGTCATCACCATACTGGAAGTTCAGCAACTACAATGCAATAATAATAATTAATAACAATAACAGACATTTATTAAGCAATACTTTAAGGTTTGCAAAGGGGTTTCTAGCCATTATTTCATTTGAGCCCCACGACACCCCTAGGTTTAAGAACCAGCCTTCTAGCAGGTTTTATATATATATATATATATAGTCTTAAGTTACTGAATCCTGCTTTTAAGTTGTGCAGTTACCATGTGCTATTAGCCTTTTATATTTAGCATTCTTTTTTCTCTAGAAAATAAATATCTCACCCATATCTGGTTCATATTGCACATTAAGTCCCTTCTGGCTCTGCTGACACCATCATGGGTTCAATTAAAATCCATACAGATGACTCCCAGGTCCAGCCCTGGTGTCTCTCTTGAAACCCAGTCCTATAATACCAATTACATGGCCTGTAGACATCTCAAATTTAACATTTATAAAACAGAACTCACTATTAATATCTCTCCCTCTCAAAAGAAAAGCCACACCTCTTTGCAACTTCATTATTTTGATCACGGAATCTACTATCCTTCCATTTTTCCAGGTTCTCAATCTTGGGGTCATCTTCAGCTCTTCACTCTCACTCATCCCACTTATCCTTTCAGTTGCCAAATTGTGTCACTTCTTTATTGAATACAAGGAAACTCGCAAAACTTATCATCTTCTTCTCTGCTACTTTTTTTTATAGAAATGTTTTTGGGGCAGCTGGGTAGCTCAGTGGATTGAGAGCCGGACCTAGAGATGGGAGGTCCTAGGTTCAAATCTGGCCTCAGACACTTTCCAGCTGTGTGACCCTGGGCAAGTCACTTAACTCCCATTGCCTACCCTTACCACTCTTCTGCTTTGGAGCCAATACACAGTATTGACTCCAAGGCGGAAGGTAAGAGTTTTAAAAAAAAGAAAGAAATGTTTTCTCTTTCTCTTTGGAGTATTCATTAAAATCAAAATAGAAAAATAATTAAAAGAAACATTGCTAAATATATCATCCAAAATATGCATCACGAGATAAAAAAATAGGTGAAGCAGTCATGTAGCAACAGAGAGAATAAATGAACACTCCACCTGCTGAAGTGATTCCCATGGAACATTAAATGCATAGAAGAAGGCCTCTAGCATCTTAGGTAACTCCTCCATGGAGGAGTTTTGGAAGGATATAAACAAGAATCACATAGAGGAGGAGAAGGTGTGGAAGACTTTGTGATCTGCACTGATGGAGGGAGTACCCACTCTATTGAAATATCACATAAAAATTAACAAGGCACTTGGGGGTCAAAATACACAATCACAAGTGATCCTCTCTTTATCTGAAAATCACTATATTCCTATGCTAAGAAACTTGACAGACACTCATATGGACATTTCTTTCGTTTACTTTGGTAGCTTTAGCAGATCCCTATCCACTTGCTCCTTTCCTTTCAGTGGCTTAATGGGGAACTTCACACACGTTTATGTCATTCCAATTTTGTTACTTGACACATAAAAGGCTTTTATAGAAAAGCAAAGGATACATGACAATATGGAACATTTCTAAATTACAGGTTATGTGAAAGTCAGGCTGCCATTTTAGAAACACAAACATTAGAACCAAAGAGAATAGTAGAAATTATAATTGGAGAGAACTGTATAAATATTTTTCTTTCTTCTATTGCTGTTTGTAAGTAAATGTTTTTTCACTGAAATATACTGGAGTTGCACAAAATGTTGTGGCAGGAACAACTGTCATACTGTAGAGCAGTGGTTCCCAAACTTTATTGGCCTCCCGCCCCCTTTCCAGAAAAAATATTACTTAGCCCTCTAGAAATTAATTTTTTAAAATTTTAATAGCAATTAATAGGAAAGATAAATGCACCCGTGGCCATCACCACCCTCCTAGATCTCTGCAGCACCCACCAGGGGGCGGTGGTGCCCACTTTGGGAATCACTGCCTGTAGATCCTTGGGATCAAAGTACATTAGTGCTGGAGAGGACCTTACATGTCAGGTGTGAAATGACTTGTCCATAGTCATATGAGTAAGCAGAAGAGCAAATATTGAAATCCAGGTCCTCATACTCCAAATCCAGTGCTCTTTGTATCATATCAGGAATAAACTCCCTTAGATACAAGTATGATGGGAGCTTACGGTTGCCAACTTTTCCATATGTCCTGTGAGTTTTTTTAAAAGCCGAGAGCTAAATACTGTGTAACTTGACCCACTTGAAAGAGAAATTTGCTAATAGACTGATAAATATCAGAATAATATCTAATACATCTGATATAGCCCCATCAGAGACAGATTATTCTGTCTTTTGTCATTTTTGCCAATGTGATAGGTAAACGGTGATATATTAGAGTTGTTTAAATTGAATGTCTCTGATAATTAGCAATTTTTGAACACTTTTCAGACAGTCATTGGGAATTTAGGTCTCTGCTTCAGAAAACTATTCATATACTTTGAGAATTTATCTATTGAGGAATGGCTCTTAATATTATGCATTTTTATCAATTTCCTGAAGATTTTAGATGTTAGACTTTTGATGCAAAGATTTTTCCTGTGGGTAGTTCTTGTTTATTTGTCCTTAATTGTGGAATCTGAATGTTAGAACTAAAAGAGCTAATATTTATTTTACTCTTCAACTGGTTAGCTCAGCTGGTAAAAATAACATCGCCTAAAGTTTACATAGTTCAAAGACAAGTGTGTAGCACAGTGGATAACAGCACTGGATCTGGCATGAAGAAGATCTGATTTGTTTGTGGTCTTAGATTACTTCCTAGCTGCATGACCCTAGACAAGTCACTTGCCCTCTATTTGCCCAAGTTTCCCAATCCTTAAAATGGGCATATTAATAGCACCTACCTCCCTAGGTAGTTGTGAGGATTGAAATGAGATATTTATAAAGCACTCTGCAACATATAAAACTGATTGATAAATGCTAGCTTATTATTATTTATTGACAAAGCCTGATCATATCATTTGTCTCATTTGATTCTCATAACAATCTTATGTGATGAAAGAACAGGCATAACCTACATCAGTCTATTCGCCAGCTCAGGGAATGGAGACAGGGGATGGAGATAGAAAATCTGAATTTTAAAATGTTAAAAAATAATCAAAAATTATTTCTAAATGTAACTGAAAAAATGGGGGAAAAATCTGATGTGATATATTTCCAACATTTTATAGTCCTTATAGTGATATATCAGGTTGCTAAACTCCACAGTCTTGACAGTATACTTTTTAAAAAATCTTACCTCCTGTCTCAGAATTGATATTAAGTATCATTTCTTCTAAGAAAGAAGAGCAGTAAGGGCTTAACAATGGTTAAGTGACTTGCCCAGAGTCACACAGCTAGGAAGTGTCTGAGGCCACATTTGAACCCAAGACCTTCCATCTCCAAGCCTGGCTCTCAATCCACTGCGTTACCTAACTGACCCTAGATCAGTGGTTCCCAAACTTTTTTGGCCTACCACCCCCTTTCCAGAAAAAATATTACTTAGCCCTCTGGAATTTTAAAAAATTTTAATAGCAATTGATAGGAAAGATAAATGCACCTGTGGCCATCACCGCTTCTCTGGATCACTGCAGCACCCACTAGGAGGCAGTGGCGCCCACTTTGGGAATCAATGATCTCAAATATAATTTTTATATAATAAACCAAGCCACTTCATTAGTGCCCTGGCCAAACTAATCATACTTGTTCCATTCAATTTATTATGAGGTGTTTGGACAGCAGGGAGAAGGGCAGTGGCGATTGGGAGCAAGAGCTCTGACCTATTAAGTACTTAAGACACATCCACTGAAGTGGAATTTTTTGTTCTGATGCTGTACATGGATTATCATCTGGTAAGGATGAAGAAACCATCACTCCGCTCATGTCCAGAGTTTCTCTCCTCCACAAACCTGAGCCCAGCTTCAGGAAGCTTGCTCAAAAGCACTGTTCGGTACAAATTCATCCCCACTGAAGGAAAAAAAAAAACCTCCAAGAGCATTTTAGAGAAACATAATCTAAGGCCCTGGGAGGAATCGGGTGTTCTAAAGCACACAGGTAATAATAACTAGCAGAGGCCTTCCTACAAATCCAGGGCCCTTACCACTCCATCCTAATATACTAGGACAAGAGAGTAGCCTATCCAGAACCCAATGCTATCCATACATGCTAAAATGGTATCACTGTTAAGCAACCGCTCTCTTTTAGTAATGAGCCATCTTCCTCGTGGTGGATCAATAAAAGCTATATTCATATGCATAAGCCATCTTATAGAACAATTCAATATATGGCTGTCACTTTTCTGGAAATGCAGGAGACTGGGAAAGACATTCACATCTTAGTCACTTCTCTGTAGAGGATGAATATCCTTTGGATGAAAAACTCACATCAGGAAAAGACAGAGAAACTCCTGCAAGGTTAATCTGAGCTATTTGGAGTCACTCACTGTAGCAGGCAATTACATCCATACCCACAGCCATGTGGCTCAGTCTTAGCCATCCTTAGGGAAATGCCCTATGTGGCCTATGGATAAAGGACACTGATCTGTATGTAAAGGTCACTGCTCTCATTGATGACTGGATGATCGCAAAGAGAATTGCTACAGGAAAATGGGTAAGACTGCATGGCTGAATTTCATCTCCTCTAGGAGAAAGGCTTGCCCTAAAAGTTAGTTAATAGTAAGTGTAGTGAATAATTGAAGGAGAAAGTAAGAAGGAATGTGACTACTCACCTGCCCTAGGAAGTGCCTCCAACTGGCTCAATGAAGATTCCTACAACCAGAGGAGAATGGAAGGTATCAAGAATGGGGCAGCAGGAGAAGCAATAAAAACAAAACAGATAAGAAGTCAGAGGAAATGGCTAGAACCACACACAAACAACAGAGCAGCTGGGAGGTCCAACATTCCTTGAGACAAATTAGGAAAGTGTGAAAGTTACAGTGGCTCTTTTGGATCAGCCTCAGGGTAGCAGCTGCCATATTAGCCATGCCAGGGCAGGGAGGCAGAATGATGTCATTGCACCATACATGAAAGAGCCCTCATCTGCAGGCGATAGAAACAGCCTTGAGTTGGGACTACGGTACCTGCCTGGCTTTGGGTAAATTCTTTGCTCCTTCTGGCCTCTGGTTTTCTTATCTATAAAATGACGGGACTGGACCAGATTACAGAATCACAGAGCTGAAAGGGACTTCGGAGGTCATCAATCCACCAACCCACGCCTTAGAGAGAATCCATCTTCCGATATCCTTTACAAGCGGGCATCCAGCCTCTGCTTGAAGCCCTGCAGGGTAGGGGAACCACCACTTCCCAAAGGCAGTCCATACTACGTGGAGCCAGCTTCAGTTAATAAGATGGCTTTTTCTTCATTTCAAACCTAAATCTATTAAGCATTGTTCCTAGGCTATAAGGCCAAAAAGAACAATTAACTAGTCAAAAAATCTGATTCCTTGTCCATATGGCAGATTTTAAAATATCTGAATACAACAATCATATCACCCTCTAAATCAGTGGTTCCCAAACTTTTTTGGCCTCCTGCCCCCTTTCCAGAAAAAATATTACTTAGCCCCCTGGAAATTAAATTTTTAAAAAAATTTAATAGCAATTAACAGGAAAGATAAATGCCCCTGTGGCCATCACTGCTTCCCTGGGTCGCTGCAGCACCCACCAGGGGGCGGTAGCACCCACTTTGGGAATCACTGCTCTAAATCTTCCCTTCTCCAAACAAAACATCCTCAGTTCCTTCACTCGACTCTGATAAGATATTGGCTCAAGGCTCTTGACCAGCCTCACGGACCTCAAGTGCACACTCTCCACCTTATAAAAAAATAACTAGCACATATGTAGTCTTTTACAGTTGGCAAAGCATTTTACATACATTATCTCAAAAATAATGTAGCCATTATTTCCATTTTACAGATGAGGATACTGAGGCCCAGATATGTTATATGAATTGCCCACACTCACAAAGCTATTGATGTATTGTAGGCAAGATTTGGATCCAGGTTCTCCTGATTCTAAGTTCAGGACTTTATCCATTACATCATTACTTCCACTATAATGCCCTTTCGAAAATATAGGACCCAGATATGACTACAATACTCTAGGTGTAGTCCAAGTAGGGAAGAGTACCACAATACTATCACTTGCCTAGTCCTATACTCTAAGCCTAGCTAAATGGAGACTAAGGTTGAAAAGGGGATTTTTTACTTGTTGTTGTTGTTAACACATCACTTTAACACTGTTGTTGTTAACACATTACTTACTCACATTAAGCTTATAACTCACTAGACCTCTCAGTTTTCAGAACTATTGTCTAGCCGTACAACTCCCATCTTGTAAATGTACAATTGATTTTTAGGAGCAGGGTTTAAGGCTAGAATTTTTAAAAGGCTAAATAAAGATGTGTCAGGTTCAGCCTGATGTTCCAGCCTGTCAAGACCTTTTTGGATCATGCCTATTATCCTGTGTGATAGCTGTCCCTCCCAGGTTTTTGTCATCTGTAATTTTGATAAGCACACCATTGATATCTTTAGCCAAAGAACTTATCAAAGTTTTTAAATAGCCAAGCACAGCATCCTGGAGCACTCTTCTGGAGACCTTCTTCTAAGCTGACATTGAACCATTAATCAGTACATTTTGAGTCAGTGCTGAATTCATCTAATTATGCTATTGTCCAGCCTCCATCTCTCCAGCTTTTTTGCAAGAAGAGCATGAGAGACTTTATCAAATGTCTCACTAAGTGAAGGGAAATGGTATATTCAAACAATCTGACAAAGAAGAAACAACCAAATAGAAAGACTTTGGAAAGAAACAAACAAACAAACAGAGAGAGAGAAAGAAAATCTTGTTTTGACTCCTTGCACTTGTGTCCTTGGCTTTTTCTTATATGGCTTATAGAATTATGATTCTAGATACTGATCTTTGGTACCCATTTCTACAACCAAAATAGCATTATAATTAAAATTACAGGGAGAATTAGGTGGTTCTGAAGGTACACATCTAAGGGACACTATGCAGATCACACCCCCTATATAAATTCATAGCTACATTTGTGTGTGTGTATTTATTAACTTTATGTTTGTACTGTATACTTTTTAAGTATGCCTGTCAATTTGTCTTTTATGTTCTTGTCAACATTGCATTCTCTCCTCTTCTATCCCCAGCAACTAACACAGTATGGGGCAGATGGAAGGTTCTTAATCAATAGTTAATGATTGATTGTCTTAGGGAGTTTCTTGAATCTCAGAGAGACTAGACAGAAGCAGGATTTGGAGCCCTAAGCTTCCCAACTCCAAGTATAGTCAGACAGGAAACAATAAAAAGAATTGTATGCAGCAATGAAGACCCATCTGACTTTTGATCACATACATTTATTGCAGAGCCCATTGACATGACTGTATGACTTTTTCCAGTATTGTTTCTGTTTGTTTTGTCTTTTAAAACCCCTACCTTCTTAGAATCAATACTGTGCATTAGTTCCAAGGCAAAAGAGCAATAAAGGTTAAGAAATGAGGGTCAAGTGACTTGTCCAGGGTCACACAGCTAGGAAGTATTCTGAGGCCAATTATGAACCCCAAACCTCCTGTCTCTAGGCCTGGTTCTCAATCCACTGAAGCCACCCCACTTTCCTCTTTTCTCACTATTGTTAAAAAGCACATGAGTACACCAGAGAAGGCAGATGGTGGTGAGTTCCTAGGATTCAGATTTGGAAGGGCACACATGACCATGGTACAAAGAATTCAAGTTTTTAAGAAAAGGGAAAAGTGTATAGTTGAACTGATCAAACATATGGATGAGTCTAGGAAAGAAGGAATAGGAGATCAGAGACAGGGAAATAGAATGGCAGAAAAAGATCAGGGTAGGAAAGGGTTGTAGGGCTCAGTGAGAGTAAAGAAAATAGGTTTAAGAATGAAGCAGAGCAAGAATTAGATGGATAAGAGATTGTAGTCAGAAAAGGGAATTGTAGAGTTGAAAATCAGGGAGATTAGACCATTATGGTTGAGAATGAGATTTTTGGTGTGCCCATCTTTGTGGGTGACTGAGTTTGAATGAAGATGCAAGCCACTAGAGTGAACTTAAGTTGCTAGATTTCATTTTTTTATATATTTTAATTTATTTTTGTTAAACATTTCCTAATTACATGTATATTTTTAACATTCATTTTTTTAAACCCTTGTACTTCGGTGTATTGTCTCATAGGTGGAAGATTGGTAAGGGTGGGCAATGGGGGTCAAGTGACTTGCCCAGGGTCACACAGCTGGGAAGTGGCTGAGGCCAGGTTTGAACCTAGGACCTCCTGTCTCTAGGCCTGACTCTCACTCCACTGAGCTACCCAGCTGCCCTAACATTCATTTTTTTTAAATTCTGAGTTCCAAATTTTCTCTCTTCCATCTTCCCCAACCTGACCTCTTGAGAAGGCAAGCAATATGATGCCAATTATATATGTGAAGTCATGCGAAATCTTTTTCCATATCATGTTGCTGGACTTTAGAGGTCAGCATGCTTGAATGGACATGTGTGTGTATATTGAAATCTCTAGGTATAAGGACAAGAGTTGGAGAGGAAAGGAAGATGCAGATACTGAATTTGAAGTCCAAAAAATGGCATTGTTCAATCTTTTCAGTCATATCCTACTCTTCCTGATTCTACCTAGGGTTTTCTTGGCAAAGATACTTAAGTGGTTTGCCATTTCCTCCTCTAGTTCATTTAATGGATGAGGAAACAGACAAACAGGGTTAAGTGACTTACCTAGAGTCACACAGATAAGTAGGTGTCAGAGAATAGATTTGAACTTAGGCCTTCCTAACTCCAGGCTCATCACTCCATCCACTGTGCCACCTAGAAAATACAATAAAGATACAGGGTAGGTGGTGATATAGAGGTGAAGCAGGCAGTGAGGGGGTAATAATAGGAACAAGATCCTTATTTCTGACTAATTAGCACTAATCAAATATAAACTACAGCAATAGTCAAGCATGAACTGCAAAATCTGTATTGTTGATCAGTTATACTGGATCTGTAATATTCTATACTGGGCATCAACTTTGTGCCTAATCTGTTGTATTAATTACTCATATTGTTCTTTATTTACTTTAGTTCAACTATATGACATAATTAATTACCTGTAGTGGTCCTCCAATGTACCGCATCCCGCCTCCTCCCACTGATTCTCATTCCAGAAGGGCAGCGAGACCTCTCCCACATTGACAAAAGATGACAAGGTGGACAATGGGGGAACACGGGACCTGCACATTGGGGACTCTGCCTGCACAAGCTCCTGATTCCCTATGATATTCATGTCAAACCCCCAAACACAACTCCACCTGAATTTGGCCATGCCCATTTTCCAGGGTTTTCAGGAAAGGTGAAGACTTCACTGCAATGAGAGATGACTAGCCCCCAGACCCTAATAAATATGCCATCCCTGGGAAGCTGCCAGTCTACAGTTGGAGCTGCTGCTCCGCACCTGGAGACCTGCTATGTCATCAGCTCCAGAGAGGCTACTCTACTAGCCCACTAGCTAATCCATCAGCCTTAGAGCTACCTGATTAGCACCCAGACTGGTCCACCAGCTATTGGGTTATTATACCACCATAAACATTATTCTTCAAATAAAATCCTTTTCTTACTTCTGGATGGAACAGAGTTTGAGTCTCCCATTCTAGGGGCGAGACCCTCTACAAATTCGGATGTATTTCTCCCATAACAGATGAATGGAGTAAACATCAAAGGAGAGGAGGCGGCTGGGTGATGGTGACAAAGTGGGGGAAGTAGTAGTGAAAAGAAAAAAGTATATTTTTCTTCTGGGTCCACTGTGCTAAAGGGAAAACAGATAAGGGAACAAGCATCTGGGACTAGACACAGTCAGGGATGCTGTGTCTTCAGAAGAGAGAGAGAGGTATCTGTGAGTACAAGGAGCTGTAAAGTGTGTGCTGAACCATGATGAAGAGATTATAAACAATAGAATATGGGTTCTTAGCAGGGACAACAAAGCAGGAGAGCAAAGAAGGGCACAGAACATGAAGATAAGCAGATCAGGAGAAGAGTATGAGGAGAGATAGCCTCAGTAGATAATAAATCCTAAACATAGATGTAAAGGGAGAAAGAGGTAGGCATGTAGCAGCCTTTGGATGAAAGAAGAACAAGTTGATCAGGGTCCCTACCCTCCAGGGTCCTACGACAACTGAGCCTGGCCATCAGGTGTGATTCAGTGAATAGAGGGGACTGGACTTGGAATCAAGAAGATCTGGATGTAAATTTCCCTCTGACACTAGTTGTGACAATGGACATTACTTAGTCTCTCTGCGTCTCAGGGAACCCTCTAAGCCAGTGATTCCCAAAGTGGGCGCCACCGCCCCCTGGTGGGTGCTGCAGTGATCCAGGGGAGTGGTGATGGCCATAGGTGCATTTATTTTTCCTGTTAATTGCTATTAAATTTTTTTTAAAAATTTAATTTCCAGGGGGCTAAGTAATATTTTTTCTGGAAAGGGGGCGGTAAGCCAAAAAAGTTTGGGAACCACTGCTCTAAGCATTATCTACTAAATTATAAACTCATTCAGTGGGAGGAATGGCCACTTCTTGAGGTATATGTTCTCTCATATCACTGAAACTTGCCCCGAAAATAGCAATGATATTCCTGAGGCTTCTATCACTTTTTGCATTTGTCTTCATACAACACAAAAGCAAATAGCTACACTAATAATTTTCATCACAACCATATGTGCAGTGTAGACCAGAATTCATCTTAGTGAGTTATCAGCATTTGGAAGGGACCATTTTCCATGTATTTTAATAAAAGTTCAAATTTATTCAAGATTGTGGATACACTGGTTTTCTTTTAGAGCAGTGGAAATGTTTTATTTTCTTTTTAATAAAATTTGAGTCATAAGACCCACAAGATTTATGACTCAACATATATTTCAGATCCTTGGCATATTTCAAATGATTCATGTTGGTAAATCTCATTTCTAAATGTTTGGCTGATTGCCCTAACAGATAGCAGAGATCACAATCCCAGCATGCTCTGTATTTTCTTTTTAAGGAGAAATATAGCACACTTGGTTTGGAAATTTTAAGTAATTGCTCAAATTTAATTAGAGCAGTCATTGAAGGTAAAAGAATTAAGAAAGGTCACTTTGTGTATTGATTGTGGTGAGTCTTAATTTGGTCAGATTCAGACACTACGGCTTTACTTAATATCACCATCCCAAATGAATGACTACATTTAATCAATTCTGATAAGAAAAAACCAAGAAAGTGTTCCTGGTAAATTAATTTTTAGTGAAGAAATCCTGTCACCTCTCATAACTATCAAAGCAAACTTAGGCTCAGGAAAAAAAAATTACTAACGGCTGCAAATCAAAAAGGTATTAAGATATCAATCACTTCTCTGTATAATTTTTTCTTAATTTGGGAAGATCGTGGATCAAACAAAAGGAAACGACATTACAAGAGCACCATTAAAGGGACCCCTACCTGTTTGTCATAATAGAGGGAAATAGTTTTTTTTACAAACATTAAGTTTTCACATTGTTTTTAATTACAGCACTACATCTTTCTCTAAAGCAATTATATGAGAGAACTATGAATGCCATTATTCCAGAAGCCACTCTTCGAATGAGACCATTATTGGATTTCTTATTAGTATTTTGACCTATGAAGCTTACAGATCTTGCTGGCTAAGTTGCAGTAGAATGTATGAACATCTGGAGTTGCGATCCATCAAGCCTCACGGCGCCAAGAGGATCAGGTCTTCTAGAGAGGATTAGCAAGACCAGGTGCTACCCACAGTAGATTTGGAGTCTCAAGACTTGAACCAGTCTGAGTTTAACACACTTAAGTAGTCAGACGCACAGTTGTGAGATTAAATATAAAGTTGATCACTGATCATTTAAGGTCTTTAAAACATTCCATTTAATTATACAAATTTATGGGTACTTTTGTATTCTTTCCCAAGGATCTCAGCTGTGATGGCAGTTTAGCACGGTAGACAAAGGTCATCCTTCCCTAAACAAAGTTCATGTTTGGAGCTGCCTCCTCATGAAAATATGCTCTGGAATTAGCCCCTTTTCTTGGAGATATTAGGGTGGTACCTCACACACCCTCTAGTAGCTTAGCTGATGCTGCTAAATCATTTTGTAGGCTTATTTGTTCCTGGGTCTGACTTTATTGCCTCTATCTTCATCTATTCAATTTCTCAATGCACCAAAAAGTGGGAAGCTCAGTCCCACTTTATTCTGTCTCCAAGGGGGCCTGCCCTCCCATCGAAATCAGCTGGTAGGCACCACTATTCCTAGACAAATCATCTGAGAAAGAAAGAAGGCTAATGGGAAAAGCTGGCAAGCCAACCAAGGGGCTCACTGATCTCCCACTGTGAGAACAGCATCCTAGTAGGTTCTTACAGGATGGGGGTGGGGGTGGGGG
>NC_058136.1:23556273-23584876 GCF_016433145.1 Gracilinanus agilis | reverse complement strand
GGGGGTGGGTGGGAGATGAAGAAACAAAAGAAAGTGACCCTAGCCTTGTGGGGCCCAACACGGCCCCAGAGCCACTCCTTTTTAGTCAGAGGTTCTTCTTGAGCCGGAGAATAGCATAGAATTATTGTTATTATTGAATTATCATCATAGGTTGTGAGCTGTATTCCGACCGCTTATTGACCACTGGATGTAGGGGGGGAGGGGCGGCCTAGAAGTGGATGGAACCCTGGCGACGTGAGAGGGGAGAGGTGGAGCGGAAGTTGATAGAACCCGGCCATGCGTAACCTAGCAACGTGTTTATGAAGCAGGCAGTTAGAACCAGTCGCCTTCAGAGCCCTTGAGGCTCAGCTGCTGAGAGGACCAAGTCTCAATCTGGGGCCCAGAGACGCTCTTGAGACTGCCTGAAAATGGCAAACGAGTCCAAATGGCGCGGGGAATCCAAAAGAATCAAGACTGTCTCTCTGGTGCCGATTTCGCAGGCGATCGAAAGAACTAGGCGCGATCGGGAGGAGCGGCAGAAGATAGTCCTGTGGAAGAAGCCATTGACTACTTTGCGGTACTTCTTACTAGAAACTGTGATTAACTTGAAGGTGTGGGCCTACAGAGTTTGGTGGTGGCGCGGCATCCTGCTGTTAGCTTTTCTGTTGCTGGTCACGGCTGGGACGCTCTGTTACATCGAAGGACCTCACCAACTGTATGTGAGTTATTTAGAGAAAAAGATACTGTGGTGTGGTTACTGGGTTGGTCTCGGAATTCTGTCCTCTGTTGGCCTTGGTACGGGTCTCCATACTTTTCTGCTCTACTTGGGCCCTCACATTGCTTCGGTTACCCTGGCTGCTTATGAGTGCAACACTGTTAACTTCCCAGAGCCACCCTATCCTGATAGGATTACTTGCCCCGATGAAGCTATCCCTGAAGAGTTTATTTCCTTATGGGCCATTCTCTCAAAGGTCAGGCTTGAAGCCTGTATGTGGGGTGCTGGCACAGCCATTGGAGAACTGCCCCCTTACTTTATGGCCAGGGCTGCCCGATTGTCAGAGCTTGAACCCGATGATGAGGATTATGAGGAGGCTGAAGAGCTGGTGGAAGATCCCGATTCTTCTCAAGACTTTGCTTCTTGGGCTAAGAAAACTATACAGACCCTGGTGAAAAAGGTTGGATTTTTTGGAATATTGGCCTGTGCTTCAATTCCAAACCCTCTATTCGATCTGGCAGGGATAGCATGTGGACATTTCCTGGTTCCCTTTTGGACCTTCTTTGGTGCAACCCTGATTGGAAAGGCTATAGTAAAGATGCACATCCAGAAACTCCTTGTTATTATGGCCTTCAGCAAACACATTGTAGAACAGATGGTGGCTCTCATTGGTGCGATCCCCACTTTAGGTCCTTCTCTCCAGAAACCATTCCAAGATTACTTTGAGGCACAGCGGGTAAAGCTTCATCACAAATCTGAGATGAAGAACATGTTGGAGAAGGAAAACTGGGTGTCCTGGGTGTTTGAAAAGCTGGTGGTTGTCATGGTAGCCTACTTCATATTATCTATAATCAATTCCATGGCCCAGAGTTATGCCAGACGGATCCAGCAGCAAATGAACTCAGGAGAAAAAATGAATTAAAGCAAAGTTTAGCGTGTGCATTCACAGAAATGAGGATTAATGGAATCAACTTGAAATGGACTATTATAGAAAGAAAAGAAGAAACAACCTCTTTGTCCACACTAAGGACTTTTTTCCTATGGGGCTCGAAGAAAAACACTGGGTTTGAAAGCAATTAGACCATCCTTGTCATCGACAGAATCGTATGTGAAGTCTACGTATATACTCTTCATTTCATTGGGTTGGGTTTTCATAGAGAGATGTGGACTTAAAAGTTACTTTCCAGGTGAATGCACAGTGGCAAAATTAAAACTCAGCCACCTCTGTCTTGAAAAAACAATCATTCAATAAACTTTGTCTTGACATTACTGAGTGTTTTGTTGTCTAATTCATAAAACAGAGATATAATAACTGAAATATGGGATTGTAGCATTTGCAAAGAGCTGTACAATCATTCTTGTCATATAAATGATGATAGAGAAGTCTAACACATCTATCATGAAACATCAAAGACAACATTTTGTTGTTAGCTGCATTGTAGAGCAATTGGTCTTTCATATTTTGAGACAGCATAAGCAAAATCTGGTTGGTGCCTCCTGAAAGAGTCCATGCCATTTTTTGTTCTGTATATTTAAGATGAAGTCTAGAAAAATGTTCTAAAGTCATGTTTGAATATTTTAAAAAAATATAAATGGAGGAGGTGAGAAACATGCTGCCTAACAAAGACAGTTCATTATAGCAAAGAATAACAGACTGTTAGAGCAAGAAAAGGTCTTAGAGGGGACAGCTGGGTGGCTCAGTGGATTGAGAGCCAGGTCTAGAGATGGGAGGTCCTGGGTTCAAATCTGCCCTTAGATACTTCCTAGCTGTGTGACCCTGGGCAAGTCACTTCACCCCCATTGCCTAGCCCTTACCACTCTTCTGCCTTGGAGCCAATACACAGGATTGACTCCAAGATGGAAGGTGAGGGTTCAAAAAAAAAAGAAAGAAAAGGTCTTAGAGATAATTTATTCAGCACCCTTACCTCTCTGAGCTCAGAGAGGGAAAGGAACTTAGCCAAAATCACACAGATAGTAAATACCAGAATCAGATCCAGAACTCAGGTGTCTTGATTCCCAGTGTTTTCTTTCCACTACCTCTGAATTCTACTATCTTTTCATAAAAATAACATGTTTAGTAACAGCTAATACTATATTCATACCCTAATGTAGTAGATATTTGTTTCTCTACAGATTTAAATAACCAGATCTTTCAGTCATGAAGTAAATGAGCTAAATTTCATATTCCTTAGAAAGCAGTAATGGAGAAAAGGAAAATACCCTTGCCCTAAGAGTATTTTATCCATTCCAAGTGCACAAATATTAAAAATGCCATAAAAAGAATCAGGGGCATTCTTAACTATTTATTCTTAACTTAACATTTGCTATTTGATGGAAGCTTCTAATGTGATTGGCAATATGAATTCCAAAGCCTTGTTAAGATGTTTTTATTTTGAAATAAATACATTTACTTAAAATTGCATTTACTTGAAAATAAGTAAATAAATAATTTAACATTTCACCAAAACAAAGCTCTCCGTTATTTAAGATCAGAGATAACAGATTCATAAAACATTAGAGTTAGAAATCTCTTCTATATCACTGACTGAGGCTGTTGAGCCTCCTCCTGATCTGCAGTGAAGACCAGCACAAAGGGAGAAAGCCTCCAAATTCTGGGAACTTTATTTTGTTACTTCCATATTTTATATAGCTACTTATGGCTCATTATGGTTAAGAATCCCTTGCCTATAAAAAGAAAGCTTATGTAAAATTCAAGGTATGCCGATATTTTCAGATTTTTTAAAACACCAAATCGAGGAAATTACTTAAAGGAAGCCCAAAAAATCCAGAAAAGGGAAAGCATTAGGAAAACGAAAGGGGCAGCAACCTTGGTTCAAATCAGGTCTCAGACACTTCCTAGCTGTGTGTCTCTGGGGGAGTCACTTAACCCCAATTGCCTAGCCCTTACCTCTCTTCTGCCTTGGAACTGATACACAGTAGTATTGATTCCATGACAGAAGAGACCTTCAGAAAAGGGAAAAGGAAAGCATAATGACAGCTTCTTATCATTAAGGTGACGAACACTTTGAGTTTCTCTATAACCACTGAATCACAGAGAAGTTAAAAAGGCATATATTAAAGATCTACCAGGTCTGAGTTATGCCCATTTTGGTGCAGAAGAGAGGTTGTTTTGTTTTAGTTTCTGTAAGAGATCTCGAAACGAAATTGGAATCAACCCATGTCACACCTCTAGGTGGTTGAAATGAATGGTATATGTAGAACAATAAGACTTTCTTCAATAGTAAGATATGGTGATATAATTATATTAATGAAAAGCTATTTCTGTAACAGTTTAGGACGCATACTGTATTTTCCTCAACAACACCATGAGGTAGACGGCACAAGTATTTTAACCCAAATTTACAGATGAAAAAACTGAGGCTGAGAAGGGAGATCAAATGTCCACAATTGTCTTCTCATATCTACACATTATCAGAGCCAGGACTGAAACAGGTGTTATGATTCCAAATTCATTCCTCTTACCATTCTGCCATTACAAAGGAAACCTACAAGCATATATGTTCTATGTATATATACATTTGTAATTAATTATGGTAGTAAGTATAGTCTACAATGGAATTAATAGACTAAATCACTCAATTAACAGACTAAAGAGTCCTTTAAATCCAGAGAGAACCTTAGAGATCAGCTAATCTAATGTTGCCCAGCCCAAATTGTACCAAAGACTAGTAAAAGAACTAATTCTGTACTGTGAGTTATATGGCTCTTCATGGTAGCTTCAGTTCAGTGACTCTTACCAGCACAGGGACAGGAAAGGAACAGCTGGTAAAGATGGAGGAATCAGGATGCGGGAGGGGCAGGATAGCAGGCATAAGGAGCTGTCTAAATTCATAGCTTGTAAGAAGTATGAACCTTTTGTAATAAAAATTGTTGCTGACCAGAAGTAAAAAAAAACATAGATCTGTTTCTTGTCTTTCTCTAGCTGGCAGCTCTTTTTTCTAAAATTTTAACTTTATTTTATTCCAAAAACAAATTTAAACATAAGTTTTCCAAAGTTATATGATTCAGGTTGTTTCCCTCCCCTCTTCTCTTCCTCCTCCCAAAGTTGACAAGCAATTCAATCTGGGATATACATGTATTATCACTCAAAACACATTTCTATATTACTCATTTTTGTAAAAGAGTAATCTTATAAAACCAAAATCCCAAATCATATACCCATATAAACATGTGATAAATCATATGTTTTCATTTGCATTTCTTCAACAATTCTTTCTCTAGAGGTAGATAGCATTCTTTTTCATAAGACCCTCAGAATTGTCCTGGATCACTGTATTGCTATTAGTCTATCACATTTCATTGTTCTACAATATTTCAGTTACTGTGTATAATGTTCTCCTGGTTCTGCTTATTTCACTCTGCATCAGTAGGTCTTTCCAGCTCTTTCTGAAATCATGCTGCTCATCATTACTTATAGCACAATAATATTCTATCACTATTATATACCATGCTTTGTTCAGCCAATCCCCAAATGGGGGATATCCCTTTAGTTTCCAATTCTTTGCCACCACAAAAAGCACAGCTAAAAATAATTTTATACAAACAGATCCTTTCCCATTTTTTTTTATCTTTTTCTGATTTAGACCTAGTAGTGGTGTTGCTGAATCAAAAGGTATTTATTCCTTTATAGTCCCTTGGGCATAATTCCAAATTGCCTTCCAGAATGGCTGAATCAATTCACAACTCCACCTGCAGTACATTAATATCCCAATTTTGCCACATCCCCTCCCACGTTTATTATTTTCCTTTACTGTCATATTGGCCAATTTGATAGGTGTGAGGTGGTACCTCAGAGTTGTTTTAATTTGCATTTCTCTAATTAGTAGGGATTTAGAACACTTTTTCATATTATTATTGATAGCTTTGGTTTTTTTCCTCTGAAAAGTACTATTCATGTCTTTTGACCACTTATCAATTGGAAAATGACTTACAGTTTCTTATAAATTTGACTTAGTTCCTTATATATTTGAGAAATGAGATCTTTGTCAGAGAAATTTATTATAAAAATGTTTCCCCCGGTTTGTTGTTTCCCTCTAATGTTGGCTACATTTAAAAAACTTTTTAACTTTTTAATTTAATATAATGAAAATTATTTATCTTAAATATTGTAATGTAAATTCTTGCCTTCTCCATAGATCTGATGGGTAAACTATTCCACGTTCCCCTAATTTACTTATAATATCACTCTTTATGTTTAAATCATATACCCAATTAGATTTTATCTTGGTATAGGGCAGTGATTCCCAAAGTGGGCGCTACCGCCCCCTGGTAGGTGCTGCAGCGATCCAGGGGAGTGGTGATGGCCACACTTTTTTTGTATTACATTGTATTCTATTCTGAGTTCAATAAATAGTTTCATAATTTACAGGGCACTAAGTAATATTTTTTCTGGAAAGGGGGCGGTAGGCCAAAAAAGTTTGGGAACCACTGGTATAGAGTATGAGATGGTTACTGCTTTATAGTACAGTTTAAGATCTGGTACTGCTAGACCACCATCCATCACATTTTTTATTAGCTCCCTTGATATTCTTGACCTTTTGTTCTTCCAGATGAATTTTGTTATTGTTTTTTTCTAGTTCTATGAAATAGCTTTTTGGTAATTTGAAAGGTATGGCACTGAATAAGTAAATATTAGCTAGGCCTACTCATGAGCAATGAATGTTTTTCCTATTGTTTAGAGCTAATTTTATTCATTTGAAAAGTGTTTTGTGATTGTGTTCACATAATTCCTGTGTTTGTCTTGGCAGATAGATTCCAAAATATTTCATTTTGTCTAGAGTGATTTTAAATGGAATTTCTCTTTCTAACTCTTGCTGCTGACTTTTGTTGGAAATATATAGAAATGCTGATGATTTATGTGTGTTTATTTTGTATCCTGCAACTTTGCTAAAATTACTAATTATTTCAACTAACTTTTTAGTTGATTTTCTAGGATTCTACACGTATACCATCATATCATATGCAAGAGTGATAGTTTAGTTTTCTCACTGCCTAATTTAATACCTTCAATTTCTTTTTCTTCTCTAATTGCTACTACTAAAATTTCCAGTACAATATTAAATAATGGAAGTGATAATGGGCATCCTTACTTCACTCCTGATCTTATTGGGGAGGCTTCTAACTTGTCCCCATTGCAGATGATACTTGCTAATGGTTTTATTTATTTAGAATATTTTCCATGGTTACATGATTCATGATTTTTCACCACTTATTATCTTGAGGAAAAGCCTTTCTATTCCTATACTTTCTAGTGTTTTCAATAGGAATGGGTTTTGTAGTTTGTCAAAGGCTTTTTCTGTACCTATTGAGATAATCCTGTGATTTCTGTCAGTTTTGATTACTGATATGTTCAATTGTGCTGATGGTTTTCCTAATATTAAACCAGCCCTGCATTCCTGATATAAATCCCACTGAATGATCCTTTTGACATTTTATTGTAGTCTTTTTGCTTAATTTTATTTAAGATTTTTGCATCTATGTTCATTGAAGAGATTGGCCTTTAATTTTCTTTTTCTGTTTTCTGTCTTCCTGGTTTAGGTATCAGCACCATATTTGTGTCATAAAAGGAATTTCGTAGGACTCCTTTACTTATTTCGCCAAATAGTTAGTATAGTAATGGGATTAATTGTTCTTTCAATGTTTGATAGAATTCACTTGTGAATCCATCTGGTCCTGGGGATTTTTTCTTGGGGAGTTCATTGATGGCTTGTTCAATTTCTTTTTCTGAGATAGGCCATGGAGTCGTGAAAGGACCCAGGACCTCAAAGGGTGGGTCTGAGGTGCTCCCTTGCTGGTACAGCCCTTGTCCAGGGTTCTGGATGTTGGCCCATACCCAAGTTCTGAATTTGGTGTGGTAGGTTGGGTGGGTGATCAGCCAGCACTCCTCTATTTGCAGTTTTCCTTCTAGTTCCCCCTTATCCTGTGAAAATAAACTCTCTCTGCCTATCTTTCAAATTGTATTCAGTGAGAGAGTCCCTTCACTTGTCCTGCTTTGACTCCTGTTGTTTTGAAGTGTCTTCTAAAGATCAGTTTGGAAGGATAGTCAGGGTGGTTTGGGCTTTTGCCACTACTAAGCCACCATCTTGGCTCTGCCCCCAATCCCAAGTCTTCTCTAGCTGGCATTTCTATAGCCTTTTAAGGTTTGAAAAAGACTTTACACATTTTATTTCATTTGATCTTTGCAACAACCTTTGGGAGGTAGGTGCTGTTATTATCCCCATTTTACAGATGAGGTAGACAGAGATGAGGTAACTTGCCCAGGTTCTCACATCTAGTATCTAAGGCTGAATTTGAACTCAAGTCTTTCTGTCCCCTGATATAGCATTCTTTTTGCTACACAGCCTAGTTGCCTCATCATTTTCTAGGTGAGAAAACTGAGTAACAGCCCAAGGTCATATGATCATAGGATCCTGGATCTAGAACTGGAAAGGACTCCAGAAGACAGCTAGTTTAATCCCTTTGTTTTACAAAGGAAGACACTGAATGAAGCTTAGGGAGGCAAAATGATTTGCCCAAAGTAACATAGATAGTGTTGGAATTGAGACAGGAATTCAGGTCCCTCACACAATCAATTATGGGCAAAACTGGGAATAGACCTCTTATCCTCATGCATATATACCTGAGTCAGGGTTGAAAGGACGCTGTTCACTAGATAGACAACATTAAAAGTACTTTGTTCAGTTGTGGATTCCTAATATTAGAAATGACACTGATAAGCCAGGGTAAGTTGAGAGGAAGGCTCAAAATCATGCCTAAAAAGGACAGTATGCATTAACTGAGGATGTTTAGCCTGGGGTAGAGAAGAATTGCTGCAGGATGGGAAGGGACAGCACATGATAGTTATTTTCAAGTATTAAAAGAGCTGTCCCTCCCTTAGGAGAGAGATTAGACTTGTCATAAATTCAGAGAGGAAGACTTAGAAAAAACTTCCTAACACTTAGAACAATTCAAAAGGGGAATTGATTGTCTTAGGAAGTAATGGACCTTCCTTCTCCCATGGAAAGTTGACAAAAAGAGACTGAGTGATCAATCAAGTCTTTTGTAGAGGGAATTCCTGTTAAAGTACAAGATTGACTAGATCAAGGAAACAAAGGTCTTTCCTAACTTTGAAAAATTCTGTGCTTCCATTATTTCTGATTCCCTACTCAATACTCTTCTTTTTTTTCCCCTATGCTTCTTTAAGTTCATTTATTTATTTGTTTTTTTAGAATATTTTTTTTCATGGTTACATGAATCATGTTCTTTACCTCCTCTCTTCACTTCCCCCCTCCCATAGTCAATGAGCAATTCCACTGGGTTTTACATGTGTCATTGATCAAGACCTATTTCCATATTATTAATATTTGCATTAGGGTGATTGTTTAGAGTCAGTATCCGCAATCATATCCCCATCGACCCATGTGATCAAGCAATTGTTTTTCTTCTGTGTTTCTGCTCCCACAGTTCTTTCTCTGGATGTTGATAGCATTCTTTTTCATAAGTCCCTCAGAATTGTCCTGGATCATTGCATTGCTGCTAGTACAGAAGTCCATTATATTCGATTGTGCCACACTGTATCCGTCTCTGTGTATAATGTTCTCCTGGTTCTGCTCCTTTCACTCTGCATCAATTCTTGGAGGTCATTCCAATTAACGTAGAATTCTATCAGTTCATTATTACTTTTAGCACAATAATATTCCATCACCAATAGATACACATTAGTTCAGTCATTTCCTAGTCAAAGGGCAGCCCCTCATTTCCCAATTTTTGCCACCACAAAGAGTGCAGCTATAAATATTTTTGTAGAAGTGTTTTTCCTTATTCTCTCTTTGGGGGTTCAAACCCAGCAGAAGTATGGCTGGATCAAAGGGCAGGCATTTAATGTCCTTTGGGCATAGTTCCAAATTGCCTTCCAGAATGGTTGGATCAATTCACAACTCCACCAGCAGTGCATTAATTTCCTAATTTTTTTTATTTTTTTATTTTGTAAACACTTATTAATATTCATTTTTTAGAAAAGTTAACATGGTTACATGATTCATGCTCCTACTTTCCCCTTTACCCCTCTTCCTCCCCCCACCCATGGCTGATGCGCATTTCCACTGGTTTTAACATGTGTCATTGATCAAGACCTATTTCCAAATTGTTGATAGTTGCTTTGGTGTGGTAGTTTCTAGTCTACATCCCCAATCATGTCTGCCTCAACCCATGTGTTGAAAAAAAGCACCTGCTTTTCTTCTGTGTTTCCACTCCTGTAGTTCTTCCTCTGAATGTGGGTAGGGTTCTTTTCCATAAATCCCTCAGAATTGTCCTGGGTCATTGTATTGCTGCTAGTACAGAAGTCCATTACATTCTATTTTACCACAGTGTATTGGTCTCTGTGTACAAAGTTCTTCTGGCTCTGCTCCTAATTTCCTAATTTTAACACATCCCCTCCAACATTTATTATTTTCCTTTGCTGTCATATTAACCAATCTACTAGAGTTGTTCTGATTTGCATTTCTCTAATTATAAGAGATTTAGAACACTTTTTCATGTGCTTACTGATAGTTTTGTTTTCTTTATCTGAAAATTGCCTATTCATGTCCCTTGCCCATTTATCAATTGGGAAATGGCTTGATTTTTTTGTACAATTTATTTAGCTCCTTATAAATTTAAGTAATTAGAACTTTGTCAGAGGTTTTTGTTATAAAGATTTTTTCCCAATTTGTTGCTTCTCTTCTAATTCTGGTTGTTTTGTTTTTGTTTGTAAAAAAACCTTTTTAATTTAATTTAATCAAAATTATTCATTTTACATTTCGTAATATTCTCTATATCTTGCTTGGTCTTAAAATCTTTCCTTTCCCATATAGCTGACAGGTATACTATTATATGTTCACCTAATTTACTTATAGTTTCCTTCCATATATTTAAGTCATTCACCCATTCTGAATTTACCTTGGTGTAGGGTGTGAGATGTTGATCTAAACCTAATCTCTTCCATACTGTTTTCCAATTTTCCCAGCAGTTTTTGTCAAATAGTAGATTTTTGTCCCAATAAGCTGGGATCTTTGGGTTTATCACCCACTATCTTGCTGAGGTCATTTACCCCAAGTCTATTCCACTAATCCTTCCTTCTGACTCTTAGCCAGAACCATATTGTTGTTTGATGACCACTGCTTTATATAGTACAGTTTAAGACCTGGTATTGCTAGGCCCCCCTCCTTCACATTTTTTTCATTATTTCCCTTGATATTCTTGATATTTTGTTCTTCCAGATGACCTTTGTTATAATTTTTTTTCTAATTCAGTAAAGTTTCTTGGTAGTTTGACAGGTATGAAAATGAATAAATAAATTAATTTGGGTAGGATTGTCATTTTTATTATGTTAGTTTGTTCTACCCATGAGCAATTAATGTTTTTCCAATTGTTTAGATCTAGTTTTAATTGTGTGGAAAGGGTTTTGTAGTTGTGTTCATATAATTCCCGAGTTTGTCTTGGCAGATAGATTCCTAAATATTTTATATTGTCTAGGGTGATTTTAAATGGAATTTCTCTTTCTAATTCTTGCTGCTGTGTTGTGTTGGAAATATATTGAAATGCTGATGATTTATGTGGGGGGGTTTTGCATCTTGCAACTTTGCTAAAGTTGTTGATTATTTCCACTAACTTTTTAGTTGATTCTTTAGGATTCTTTAAGTAGACCATCATATCATCTGCAAAGAGTGATAGTTTAGTCTCCTCATTGCCTATTTTAATACCTTCAATTTCTTTTTCTTCTCTGATTGTTACTCCTAGTGTTTCTAGTACAATGTTAAATAATAGAGGTGATAATGAGCATCCTTGCTTCACTCCTGATCTTATTGGGAATGCTCTTAATTTATCCCTATTGAAGATGATACTTGCTGATGGTTTTAAATATATACTGTTTATTATTTTTAGGGTAGGCCCTTCTATTCCTATCATTTCTAGTGTTTTCAATAGGATTGAGTGGTATATTTTGTCAAAGGCTTTGTCTGCATCTATTGAGATAATCATGTGATTTATATTGGTTTGGTTGTTGATATGGTCAAGTATGTGGATGGTTTTCCTATTATTAAACCAGCCTTGCATTCCTGGTATAAATTCCACCTGATCATAGTGAATAATCCTTGTGATCACTTGTTGGATCTATGTTCATTAATGAGATTGGTCTGTAATTTTCTTTCTCTGTTTTGATCTGCCTGGCTTTGGCATCAGTACCATATTTGTTTCATAAAAGGAATTTGGTAGAACTCTTTCTTTGCTTATTTTGTCAAATAGTTTGTATAGTACTGGGATTAGTTGTTTTTAAATATTTGATAGAATTCATTTGTGAATCCATCTGGCCCTGTGTATTTTTTCTTAGGGAGTTCTCTGCTGACTTGTTCAATTTCTTTTTCTAATATGAGATTATTTAAGTATTCTATTTCTTCTTCTGTTAACCTAGGCAATTTATATAGTCGTAAATAATCATCCATATCACCTAGGATGCCATATTTATTGCCATATATTTGGGCAAAATAGTTCTTAATAATTACCTACCTTAATTTCCTCTTCCTTAGAGGTGAGGTCTCCCTTTTCATCTTTGATACTGTGAATTTGGTTTTCTTCTTTCCTTTTTTAAATTAGATTAACCAAGACTTTATTTTTTTCAAAATACCAGCTTCTAGTCTTATTTATTAATTCAATAGTTCTTTTACTTTCAATTTTATTAATTTCTCCTTTAATTTTTAGGATTTCTGATTTAGTTTTTATCTGGGGATTTTTAATTTGTTCTCTTTCTAGTTTTTTTAATTTGCTTGCTCAATTCATTGACCTCTGCCCTCCGAGATTTGTTAATATATGCACTCAGGGATAAACCTTTTCCCCTGAGTACTACTTTAGCTGCAACCCATAGATTTTGATATGATGTCTCCTCATTGTCAATCTCTTCAATGAAGTTATTGTTTCTATGATTTGTTCTTTAAACAACCAATTTTGGAGAGTCACATTATTTAATTTCCAATTAATTTTGATTTGCCTCTCCATGTATTCTTACTAATTATTATTTTATTGCATTATGATCTAAAAAGGCTGCATTTATTATTTCTGCTCTTTTGCATTTGTTTGCCATTCTTTTATGCTCTAGTACATGGTCAATCTTTGTGGATGTACCATGTGCTGCTGAAAAGAAAGTGTATTCCTTTTTGTCCCTATTTATTTTTCTCCATATATCTATTAACTCTAATTTTTCTAAGATTTCATTCACATCTCTTACCTATTTCTTATTTATTTTTTGGTCTGATTTATCTAAATCTGATAGAGGAAGGTTCGGGTCTCCCACTAGTATAGTTTTACTATCTATTTCCTCCTTAAGCTCCAACAGTTTCTCCTTTAAAAATGTGGTTGCTATACCATTTGGTGCAAATATATTGAGTACTGCTATTTCCTCATTGTCCATACTGCCTTTTATCAGGATTTAATTACCTTCCCTGTCTCTTTTAATCATATCTCTTTTTACTTTGGCTTTGCCAGATATCATCACTGAGACTCCCGACTTCTTTTTCTCAGTTGATTCCTAATATATTTTGCTCCAGCCTTTTACCTTTACCCTGCGTGTTTTTACCTGCCTCAAGTGTGTTTCTTGTAGATGTGGCAGGATTTTGGTTTCTAATTCACTCTGCCATTTGCTTCCGTTTTATGGCTGAGTTTATCCCATTCACATTCAGAGTTATGATTACCACCTGTGTGTTCCCCATAATTTTTTTTATTTCCTCTCCTAGTCCTGCCCTTTCTTTTTCACTATTTCCTACTACACCAGTATTTTGCTTTTAATCAGCCCTCCTAATCCCCACCTTTATTTTACTTCCTTCCCACCCTTCTTATTCCCCTCTTATTTTTCTTTAAGGTCTATTAAATTCCCTCTCCCCTCTCTTTCCCTCCCTTTTTAGTACTCCTCTCCAATCCTCCCCCTTTGGTTTTTCCCTCTCAACTTCCCTGTAGAGTAAGATAGAATTTGATAGCCCAATGGATCTAGATGCTCTTCCCTCTCAGAATTGATTCCACTGAGAGTAAGGTTTAAGTATTACCTATTAGCACTCACTTCCTCTCCTTCTTATAATAGTATTCTTCCCTTCCTCCTCCCATGCATCTCTTTATGTGGTAAAATTTATCCTATTTTTCTTCTTCCTTCAAGTTTCTCTTGGTGCCATCTTCTATTTCCTCCCCCACCTTTTTTGCATATCATCTTAAACCACTTAGTACTCTAAACTCCACCTATGAATAATTCTTCTAACTACTATGATAGTGAATACAGTTTTTGANTCTACCTTTTGCTACTCCCCACCCTATTCCCCCCCCTCCTTGGTTTTTCTCTCTCAACTTGCCTGTAAGGTAAGATAGAATTCAATACCCCAATAGATCTAGATGTTTTTCCCTTCTCAGAATTGATTCCACTGAGAATAAGGTTTCAATATTACCTATTAGCCCTCTCTCTTCCTTTCCTTCTTATAATAGTATTCTTCCCCTTCCCCCTCCCATGTGCCTCTTAATGTGGTATAATTTATCCTCTTTTTCTTTTTCCTTCAAGTTTCTCTTCATGCCATCTTCTATTCCCCCCCCTTTTCTTTTTTTTTTTACATATCATCTTAAACCACTTAGTAGCCCAACCTCTACCTATGAATAATTCTTCTAACTACTATGATAGTTAATACAATTTTTGAGAGTTACAAATATCATTTTTCCATATAGGAGTATAAACAATTTTACCTTTCTGAAGCCTTAAAAAAATTTTTTTGTCCTCTCTTTCTTGTTTCCCTTTTCATGTTTCTCTTGAGTTTTGTATTTGGACATCAAATTTTCTGTTTAGTTCTGGCCTTTTCTTTACAAATACTTTGAAATCTTCTATTTTGTTAAATGCCCATACTTTTCCCTGGAAGTATATAGTCAGTTTTGATGGGTAGGTGATCCAAACTCGGTTGTAGGCTAAATTCTCTTGCCTTTCTGAATATCATATTCCAAGCCTTGTGGCCCTTAAGATGTGGGGGCTGCCAGATCCTGTGTAATTCTGATTGGTGCTCCTTGATATCTGAATTATCTCTTTCTGGTTTCTCGTAATATTTTCTCCTTAGCTTGTAAGCTCTTGAATTTGGCAATTACATTCCTGGGGGTAGTCTTTTGAGGATTTAATGTAGAGGGTGATCTATGGACTCTTTCAATGTCTATTTTGCCCTCTTGTTTAAGAATATCAGGGCAGTTTTTTTTATTTCTTGTAGTATGATGTCAATGTTTCTCTTTATTTCCAGGTTTTCATGTAAGCCTATGATTCTCAGATTGTCTCTCCTGAACATGTTTTCCAAGTCAATCATTTTCTCAATGAGATATTTCATGTTTCTTTCTAATTTGTCATTCTTTTGACTTTGTTTTATAATTCTTGCTATCTTGTGATATCATTAGCTTCTACTTGCCCAATTCTAGTTTTTAAAGACTGGTTTTCAGCTATGTTCCTTTGATTTTCCTTTTCAGTTTGGTCTATCTTGCTTTTCTTGGCTTCTAGCAGGTCAATTCTGGACTTCAATTTGCTTATCATTTCATTTGATTTCTGAGCTTCTTTTTCCAAGTGGGAGATTCTGTCTTTTAAACTGTTATTTTCTTTTGAACTATTTCCCACTTTTCTTGCCAAGTTTCTTCTTTCTCACTTGGTTCATCATCTCAAAAATGAGTTCCTCAAGAGCTTGTCACCAATTTCCATTTTTTGGGAAGGTTTAGATGTGTTTGCTTGTTTGTCGTCATCCTCTGATATCTCCTCTGTAGTCTGGAGTTTTTCTCCATAGAAATTATGGAGGGCCAAGGTTTTTTTCTTATTTTTTTTGGTAGTTGTAGATTGTAGTTCTTGGGTGTTGGTGGACATTTCTGTGTTAGTTTTTCCTTTCCTTCCCAGTCAGAAGCCTGAGTGAAGAGGGTAGGCAGGTCTTTGTACTGAGCTACAGGGCAATTTTTGCCCTGAGGCTATTTTTCAGTCTCTGATGAATCTGCTGTATACAGCCTCTCTCTGCCCTATCTTTGTGCCAAATCCCCACACTCCTTAGCCTACTGGGATCCCAAGTCTCGCTGTTCTCTGGGGTAAGTCTGTGGTGTCCTCAGCCAGCCCCGCCCAGAGAACCTAGTGATTGTCCCACACTGCCTTTGATTTGGGGTTGTAGGTGGAGTGGGGGAGGGGTGAGCAGCTCATGCTTTGGTAGGAGTTATTTTACCCCCTTATACCTTAGATATGCCCAAACCCTGCCTACTTTCAAGGCTGTGCCCTATGGAAGAGCCCCTTCACTTGTCTGATTTTGGTTTTTTTCCTTTTGAGGCACTTTATATTGGTAAGTGGTGAGGAGAGGAACGCCCTTGCTTCTTTCTACTCATTGGCCATCTTAGCCCAGAAGTCTCCTACTCAATACTCTTTTCATGACACCATCCTTTAGGATATAATTATCTTGGGACACAAGTCAGAGTGGAGAGACAGAGACAGAGTTAGAATATAGATAATAAGAGAACATTTAATAAGTACTTATGATATGCTAGGACATGTGCCAAGTGCTAGAGATACAAATGCAAGCAAAAGCAAGCAAGACAATGCATGTCCTCAAAGGTCTTACCCTCTAATGGGAGAAAAGAACACATAAAGGGGTAATGAAAAGGATGAGGGGATACGTACTCTTGGATTGCATGGCCTGAGATGGCTAGTTAGTCAAACGAAGACCTGGATTTAGGTAAGATATGGTAAAAGTCCTATTATCTGTAAGGGTAGAGTATTGTGTATATTTTCTATCAATCATCTAACACATTGGGAGGGCTTTGTAAATAAAATATTCAATCAAAAATATTAAATAACCAGCACTGATAAGCCAAATAAGAACATTTCCCCTTTTTTCCTGGCATGCATCTGTCAAGAAGTAATATAGAAAGCTCAGTCCAACCAAAGGTATTTCTGTGATCTCTTTACAAGCAGAAGGATTTAGAAAAATGTATAACCTATAAACAGTATCAGAAGGGAGAGAAAAACAACAAAATGAAAAAGGGTTACCTGAATCCAGCTACAAAATAACAGATATAATAATCAATGTGATATCGACCTTAAAATACTCTTCAGAATGATTGTTAGGAACTGGCTTGGATTATTAGACCCATTGAATGGCTTCTTTGAATTTGTTAAGTACATTCAAACATTCCAAACCTATGACTCCTATACAATAGACACCTGGTACATGGTTATTGAAGGGAAATGAACCATAATTATAGCATCATGAAATCTCAGATTTGGAAGCCACCTTAGAGGTCATCTAGTCCAACCCATACCCCATCACAGCCATGACAAATACTTACTCAGCCTTTGCTTGAACACCTCTACTGAAGAGGAACCCATTACCTCCAAGGCAAACCTATTCCATTATGGGTTAGTTCTAAGTGTGAAGGAAGTTTTCCTGACATCAAACCCAAACCTTCCTTTTGTTCCTAGTTACTCCTCTACAATCAAGTGGAACAAGTCTAATTCCACTTTCATGCAATAGACCTTTATATACTTCAAAATAAAAGTTTAAAAAAACCCAACTCGCTAAGGCCCTATTATGTTCAAGGCACTGTGCAAGGCCCTAATAAGGGATAAAGACACAAATGAAAATCACTCATGTCAACACAGACAGGAAAGAGTGCTGTATCTGGAGTCAGAGGAACTAAATTCCAATCTGAATTTTGCTACTAAATGCATAGCACTGGGCAACTTATTTGACCCCTTTGAGTCTTGGTTTCTTCATCTATAAAAATGAAAGACTTGGGCTAAAAGATTTCTAATGTTCCTTTCAGTTCTATATCTATGTTCCTTTTAGAAACTTAAATTCCTTTAGGAGATAGCTGTCATACCCCTTCTTCAAGTTTTTCTTTTCCTGGATGAACTTACCTAGTTCTTTTAACCAATTCTCATATTGCCTGCTGCTGAGGCCCTTCATTATCTTGGTCATCCTTCCTACACTTTTCAGATGTCAATGAATACAGTAAAGCAGATTGTGGTCTGACGAGGGCAGAGGACAGTGCTACTGCCACTGTCCCGTTCCAGACACTCTGCCTCTCTTAAGGTAGCCTGAAATCAAATTGGCTTTCTTTTTCCTTTTGCTGCTACATCACACTATTAATTCCAATTTAACTTGCAACCCACTAAAACTACCAAATTAAACTATTATTGAGTCACACCTCCCCCATCTTTTACTTAGAGCCATAATTTTGGTCATTAGCAGGTGAGCTAAAATGCTCCGAGTATTTCTGTAATTATCAAATGAGTTAGTCTGAGGCAGTTAATGTATTCTAACAAAATGTATAAATTGAGATGAAATAGGAGAGGTCAAGTTGATTCACCATTTACTGATCATGAAGGGATTACTATTATGGACAGAATAATAAATCACCATAATAATGAAGTTCCTTGAGGGCAGGGACTATTTTATTTTGCCTTTGTATGTCAGCCACCTAGCATGGTGCCTGAGAAACAAGCACAGAAGAGGTACTCACTAAATATTTACTAATTGGTTGTTTTTATTAGTAACAGTAGTATTCATAATAAGAATGGGTAAATTTAAGCTTGTGCTTCCTCATATTCGTGTTTGAAGGTTTATATGTACACATTTATTTCATCCCCCAAAGAGATTACAAACTTATCAAGGGTAGAGATCGTGCTTCTCATATTTCTTTTTTGTCTTTAACACCTAACAAGGGGTACTAATAATAAGAGTAATAATAACAATAGTTTACTTTTATAAAGGACTTTATAGTTCACATGCATTACTTCATTTGGATCTCATGCCAACTTTATGAGCCAGGCAGTAGGTGCTCAATAGCACCAGAGTACCACAGAAGTCACCTAGCTTCACACCTACCAGAAGCAGTAGTCAACATCTCACAAACAAGAAGATTCAATTTCCACTTGATCCCACCAAGGACAGGCAATTTACTACCTTTTGAAGAACGTCATTCCATTGTTGGATGGGTTGAAATTTTTAGAAATAATTCCCTCTATTAAGCCAAAGTATGCCTCTATAATTTCTATACTTTGGCCCTAATGTTTGCTAAATGAGTGATGCATGAATAAAAACACTAAATAAAACTGGATTGCTACAGACATCTTAATATGACAAATATACAAATTATTCAAAAAAATTACAATCCTTCCCAGTTTCCCAGATATAAGGGAAAAAACAAAGCAGGATTATTATCAAAAAGAGAGACTTTCCAGAGATCAGAGTTGTTGAAAATAATAATTCGCTAAACACTGCAGTGCAGTGTAGACTCAATGTGTTTTCAGAAATTCAAACTGACATTTAAGGATAGGGGAGTTAATCAAAGGTGAAAGTAGTGACAAGAAGAGATGCCCCCAACCTTTGTGATGAGTATAAAGTTGGCAACCAATCCATAATTAAAAGTTGAGTCAGTGGATAAAACAAGTTTACTTAAACAATAGAGCAAATACTGTTGTCTCGGAAGTAAGTTGTTTGTGACTCAAGAACCAAAATCCATTTATAAAATTAATAATTCTAAGATAGCAAAGACAAAATGTACAGAAAACTCCAAAAAGAGAGCATTTTATTTACAACTCAATCATAACACAGGAAAAGCTAATGCCAATGAAATGAACTGATTTGTAGACATGTCAGCCATATTAGCTATAAATATTATAGGGGTCATGTGGGTATGTATGTAAAAGCAGTTTTTTTCCTATCCTGTTTTATGATAGAAACACAGATTACTGAAATGTACCATCTCCTTATGTGTGATTTAGCAAATTATTCATTCCAAGATATTTATCTACTGATTTGTTTTTTTAATTGAGCCATCTCCATCCCTTCCCCCTTGAAGTCAATCATCTTCAAGAAATAGTTGAAGAAATTTAGCCTAATTGAATTGTTTATAAGCAGGTCATTTGTACAGATGGAGGCGAAGTTAATTGGAGCATATAAAATCATGAAGGGGTTGGACGGGGGAAGTATAGATAGCTTATCATATCATAAAAATTAGATATCAGAGATTCATAAAAGGCCAGAGCTTGAAGACACCCTAGAGATCATCAAATTGAACAATATTTTACAGGTGAGAAAACTGGAGCCCAAAGAAGAGATCCCTTGCCTGAGGTCACAGAGCTCTTTCCTTTACAGGGCAGATTCATTCTGATAGTGCTTTAATGAAATCAAAAGGTTCATCTAAATCTTATCAAACACCTTTGGTGGTTTATTGGTATGGGTTGCTCCCTCTACTGGCTCACATCAGGACTCCTGCAGCTGTCTGGCTCAAGACAATTCTGTTCTATAACTTTTATTAAATCATCCCAAAAAGTTCAGCTCATACCTTCAAAAGGTCTTCCACCAATTCTTTTAATATGTTAAGGGTACACACTATTGTTGTTGCTGTTGAGCTGTTTCAGTCATGACAAGCTCTTCATGGCCCCATTTGAGTTTTTCTTGGCAAAGATACTGGAGTAGTTTGCCATTTCCTTGCCCAGCTCATTTTATAGATGAGGAAACTGAGGCCATTACAGTTAATTAACTTGCCCAGGGTCACACAATTAGTAAGCTTGAACTCAGGTCTTCCTGATTCCAGGCCCAGCACTCTATCCATTGCACTAATTACCTGCCCCAGGGGTTGGGGGGGCTATACTAGAACTTCCTAGAAAATGACAAATATAAACAATTCAGAGAAAGATTGGAAGACTCATATGAACTAATACAGAGAAGAAAACAGAACCAGGAAGACAACAGACAGAATTACTATAATGATATAAATGAAATCAATGCTAGAAAGTAGTCAAACTCAGATTACATAATTGCAATAACTACTTTTAATCCTAGAGAACATGAAATCAATGCTAGAAAGTAGTCAAACTCAAATTATGTAATTGCAATAACTACTTTTAGTCCTAGAGAATAAGTGCTGAACTACACTTCCTCTTTGTAGATAGGTAGATGGGGGATAGGGAATGTGGAGAACTACAGGAGTAGAGAATGTTATGTATGCTGACAATCATTTTGTCAACCAGGTTTTTTTGAACTGCATTTCTTTGTTATAAGAGAGTTCGGTGAGGGTAGGATATTCTGAGATATGACTATGGTATGAAAAACAAAAGGCATCAATAAAACTTTTTTAGATGTGTTGGGGTTATCCATATAAAATCAGGGCTATCGTTCTTGCTACTTGATTAGCTCACTCCCATTTCCAACCAGACAGCTCCTCAAATGGAAAGAAAAGATTAATAACATCTAAGTGTGAAGTTTTGAGCAATTTATAAGACTTTGTCTATTCATTCTTCCTGAACCATTTTTCCCATATATTTCTTGCCACCTTCACCTTTTCACCCCTTTGCATTGAATTCACCAAGCATTAAAGTATATATTGATTTAATATGGAGGGGATTATTAAG
Organism: Gracilinanus agilis; assembly: GCF_016433145.1. Taxonomy (NCBI): domain Eukaryota; kingdom Metazoa; phylum Chordata; class Mammalia; order Didelphimorphia; family Didelphidae; genus Gracilinanus; species Gracilinanus agilis. Next base: position 23,563,763 of record NC_058136.1, on the reverse strand, counting down.
TTCCTTATAGAATACCTCTTACTATTTCATCCTCAGCAATTACTGTTGCGACATAAACTACAGTAATATCCATGATGGCCTTTTTGCACATATTTATCATGCAACCAACTTTTTTCTTTCTTCTGATTTCACAATAACAAGAATGCCAGGTGTGATAAGATTCAGTTCCTCCATCAATATGTGCACTCACTGGACATTGGAGAGGGCTCTCACAATTAGAGTAACAACCAGTAAGGTTTGCTGATTGTTTAAAAGCTGTGCAATTCTTAGTACCTTCTGGCTCCTTTCCCACCATTCTACCACCATGATTGCAGAGGCAGAATAATGTTGCACAGAACCAAGGGAAATTTTTTGTTGTTTTCTGGATTACAATGTCCAAAAAACACACAATAATACACCAAGTGGATAACCTATTAATACTGTTGGTCCTCAGAAAAGAGATTTGGTCTGAAATCAACTCACTTTACCATGGCACAGAATTCTATATGGTAATTTCTGAAGTCTGACTCCAACGTCTAGCACCATTCAAAAGTTCTTGGTAAAAAACATACTATAACAAACCCATATAGAAACAGAACAAAAAGGTCAAAGGAAGATTACTACCAAGCAGAGAAGAAGGTTTTCCATTCAATTCACTTTCTTAAGTTTTAGTATATCAGAAAGTTTATTTGGGAGTATTTGGTATGAGTTTGGATTTCAACATAGTTGAAACACCATATGGACACAGTATAGTCTGACTCATAATGAGAGACAAAAGGCAACAGATGCCAGAGTTTCATAAGTCCTCAGATCATAAAACAAATGGTTTGTGAAGCCCAAGGCCTCAGCATGATGATAAGTTCTCCATGATGGTTTAGATAAGTAATTCAGGGTAGACATCTGAAATAGAAAATGTATCATTCAGGGAGTACCTTTGCCAAAAAACATAATCATCAGGCTCCTGCAAAAGCTTTTGGTGATTATAGGGTAAAGGAAATGAGACTAATTTAGAGCATTACTTCATATGGAGTTATTTGGCCAATGACAAACATATAGAGGTCTAAAACTGACTTGTAACTATGATGGGATTGGTAGGAGTTTGCCTCTAAGGTGTCCAATGTTAAAATCACTATGGCAAGGTTCTTCCAGTGCCAAGATGGCAGTGATGAAGGAACTTATCTCTCCAAATTCCTGCCTAATCTCTCCCGAATTCCCCTCCAAACAACTTTAAAAAAAACCTCTTATGGAATTTTGAAGTAGTCAAGCATTTTTTCCACTGATGACAGCTTAGAGAGTCAGCAGGAAAAGTCTGTCTCATTGGGGTAAGAAGGGAGTGCAGCCAGGAATGGGCAGCCAGAACAAGGGCAGGCCATACTTGGTAAAGGCCAGCAGTAAAGTCTCAACCCAGCACAAACTACCAGCAAAACCCTGCTCCAAATAAAAGCTAGCAGTATCTTTAACAGGAACTAAGCCTCCAGCAAGGCCTCAACCAGGTACAAGCTACCAGAAAGGCTTCACTCCCAGTCAAGGTCAGTGGGGAGGCCTTGTCCTCAGTGCAGGCCATAAGTGAAGCCTCAGCTGCTGTGCAGGCAAGAAGCAAGGCCGCCCCACTCCCACCTTGAATTGTACAAGCAAGAAGCTGAAGCCCTCTACTGTGTAAGCCAATAGCTGAGCCCACACACACACTATGCGAGCCAACATAGAGGACTCCCAATTGATGTATGCAAGCATTTGAGGCCCCGCATTGTGTAAGCCAGCAGGGAGGTTCCCCACTGTGCAAGCAACAAGCTGAGGCCCCCTATTGTGCAAGCCAGTAGCAAGGGCCTCCCTTCAAGCAAGCAGCAAGGCCCCACACTGTGCAACAAGGAGCTGAAGTGCCCCCACCCAATTATGCAAGTCAGCAGGGAGGACTCCCAACTGATCCACGTTAGTATAGAGGCCCAGAGAACTGTTACAAGACAGCAGTGAGGCCCGATACTGTGCAGGCCAGCAAGAAGGTCCCCCACTGTGCAAGCCAGTAGGGAAGGTTCCCCACTGTGCCACTATACTACTGTGCCCCCTCCCCCGACTGTATAAATCAGCATCAAAGACCCCCAACTAAGGCAAACCAGCAGTGAGCCTCCCCACTATGTGAGTAGGAAAGTGAGGCTCCCCACTGTGAAAGCTAGCATAGAGAATCCCCAATTGCTTCAAGTTAACAGTGAGCCCCACCTACTGTGCAAGTCAACAGCTAGGCCTGAGCTCTAGAACAAGAAGCATGGTTCTAGAACAATAACAAGATCCTTTTCCACCCTAGGATCAGAGCCTAATTTTAACATATAGTGAAAAGTTAAAAAATAAACTATTAAAATGAGCAAAAAACAACAACAAAAATTGCTGAACCATATAAATTTGCCATAGTAACAGAGAGGATCGAGACACAAATCTAGAAGAGAACAATGTCAAAATGGCTACAAGTGAAGTCTGAAAGAACAGTATAAATTTGTGCCAGGACAAAAGAACTTTTAGAAGAATTTTTAAAAAGGAGGGGGAGGACTTTAAAAATCAAATAAGAGAGATAAAAAATTGTGTAAAGAAACATGAGTAATGAGAGAAAATCATAAAATAAGAGCCAACAGCTTAGTAAAGAAAGCCCCCCCAAATGGGAAAAGATATATAAAATCTCACTGAAGAAAACAAGTCCTTAAAAAGTAGAACTGGCCAAATGGAAAAAGAGACAGAGAACCTCAATGAAGAAAGTAGAGTTCATTAAAAATTAGAATTGTGATAGAAAAGTGATAAAGTTGGAGGCACAAATCTATGGTTTCATGTCTACCTTGTTTCTTGTCAGAAGGAAAACTTGCCTACAGTTATTTTTGGAGTATGAGTTGCAAAGTGGTCAAATCAAACCTGATGAAAAAAAAACCCTAACAGCTAAATTTATCCATAGATGGAATAATTTGGGGGTTGTGGACTCTCCCAGTCCAATTGAGGGTCTTCAAGCAGCTGAAGCTAGATGACATTCATTAAGTATGTTGTGTTTTGTTATGGGTTGGACTGTTGGATTGTAGGCCTGCTAAGATTCTTTCCAACTCTAAATTCTGTGATATTGTGATCTGTTCTCAAGGAGATAACAAACAATTTAAAATTAAGAGTTGTAAGATATCTTTAAAGATCAGCAGAATATTCCACCCAATAAGTAAATCTTCTTTTTAGCATCTCTGACAATCATCCAGCATCTGCTGAAATACCTTTAGTAGCAGAAAATTACCTCATGAGGGACCTCCATGACCCATGCATTCTTCTCATGATATATGGGATGAAAGAAAACAGGTGGAGTCTTTCTTATGTTTATTATGATTGCTTTAATTTGCTTTGGATATTAGAGAGTGATCATGAAATTATTTTTCAATAAGATTCACTGCTTAAGTATTAATCCAGTGGTACTTATATCCCACAATTAAGAAAATGATGGCTGGCTGCAAATAGAAACTTTATTTTATGAGAAAACTGCATCCACAAAATAATATCAAAATAAAAGTCAAATCCCAGCTGGGTCACTGAGTAGAGAAAAGGAAAGAGCATGAGTAAATCCAATATCATGCATTTATATATGTATTAAATTCAGCTAAACTTGGATGAGTTAAACAGCTACAATTAGCAGGATAATTATGCCTCAGAAGTGACTAGTTCTCCATTGATTATCTCTACTCTCTCTATTTAGTAATCTCACCATATTCTATTTTAAAAGTTTTTCACTGGTTATAATACTTTGATTTGTTCCTTTTTTAAAATATCAGTGAAAATGCTTTGCATTCTCCATTTTCTTCATTTGAGAAAATAAATACATCATAAATGACAGTAATATTTCCCACTAATGAGCTCTACTGGATAATAATATCCATTACCTGTTATTAGCACAGATGAACTAAAGATGGGGGAGAACATCCAGAAGACCAGAGGTGGATAGAGAGGATCAAACCAAGAAGCTACAATTTGGATGGTCTTAAATGTTAATTTTATTTCCTGTCACGTCATATCCTATTTTTCAATTATGAATAAATAAATAAATATTTAAATCAAATCTGATCTTTGAAAAGTCAATTGTTTAAAATAATCCCTTCTCAAGGATATAGCTGATTTTTAATGTCATCTCTTCAGTGATCCAGTTTGAGAGTAATAAGTGGTGACAGCCATAGCTGGTTTATAGTATTTCACTGAGATAACAGAGTTAAGCCCTAGATCTTCCTAATTTACTGTGAATTCTATTTATAGGATATATCCAGGCATCTTGCTTTAGGAAAACAGGAATACACCAGGCCAAACTTAAGAAAGCAGTACATTATCTTTGAATTGAAGAGTTCTCATTACAAAAAGATATTTGTCTTTACAAAATGATTCCGCATTTTGTTTGGGGAACTCCCCATGTGCATTTAAAAGAAGCTTCCCAGGTTATTCTCTACTAGATAGAGGGCCGTAGAGGCAGGCTAAGAAAATTGTGCCAGTGTTAGGAGCTACTGTCCATTAAAGATCTCTCAGAAATGAGGAGAAAGAGTCTCTGAAATGATCCTGTTTGTCAAAGAGAAAATGAGAACTGTATTTGCACAATTTAGATTTAGCACTTTCCAGAACTGTGTTTATTTCGATAAAATATGGTGAGAAAAAACACCATTCAAGTTGCAAACTTCATAGATTCGTATTATGACCAAGTATCATGGTTCTAAGCAACAGCCAGAAACTAAAGGATGGATGGATGGATGGACTGTAAGGAAGGACTGGAAAGGGGCATTTAAAAATAACGACAGCTGAATTAATAAAGGTTTTTAAAGCTCTTTGCACATATTATCTCATTTATCAGCCTGTGTTATTTATTCAACACCACATAGTTTGGGGAAATGAAGCCTGCTGCCTGGAATGGGGTTAGGAAGATGAATAAGGAAGTTATCATTTAGATGATCTTAAGTGGAACTTTTAATTTCCTGTCATTAAACTAAGGACAATTCAGCTAGTAGCATTAGGAAGCAGAGTACCTAGTTAAAAATTCCTGGCTCTCCTGCTTACGATCTGGGTGACTTTGGGCAAATCTCTTCTCTTGTTTGAGCCTCCTCACTCTCTTCCTCTGTAAAATGAGAAGACTGGACTGGATGACCTTCAAGGTCTACCCTGACTCTATAATGGTGATCCTATAATGGATTTGCTTCTTGGGTCACTTCTAACTTGGTTATTTCAAGCATCTTAATGATAAAGCAGAACTTGCTTTTCAGCAATCAAATCACTGGCTTAATGTCTTTCAAATAGGCGTGGCCTCTCTGTGTCATTTGTTATTCTAAAACATTGCCAGTTACTAGAACATAATCTTAGAATGTTATGAAAGGTGCCACGTTTTCTCTTCTCTAATGTATGCCAAATAAGGATAGGCTAAAAGAATTGGGGCTGGTTAGCCTAGAAAAGATGAGACTTGGTGGGAGGAGTGGCATGATAGATATCCTTAAAAATTTGAAGGGCCAGCAGTGTGGAAGATGGCTTCGCCAAACAAACGTGTTCTTTTTGACTCCAACAGGCAGAACTAGAAGCAAAGGGTTGAAATTTCAAGAAAAGGTCAATTTAGGCTTTATGGAAAGAAAAACTTTCTTCCAATTAGAAGTGTCCCAATGTGGAAATGGCTGTCTGGGGAGGAAGGGAGCTCTCTCTCACTCTGCGGATTCTGGAGAAGCCTGGATGACCACTTACCAACAATTATACTAACAATTCCTGTTAGGCATGGGTGGGACTGGATGGGCTCTAAGGTACCTTCCAACTCTGAGATACTGTAATTTTGTCATCCTGTATCAGGAAATTAAAATATTCATCTCTAAACATAGTGCATTCAAATTGTGTGTAAATAGAATTAGCTCCAGCCCATTAATAGTCAAAAAATCTACTCAACCTAGGCGTGCTAATGATGTCACTCTCACCTCCCTTAGTGGGGAGGGGAGATGAGTTACCCACACGTGACAATAAGTAACAAATCAAGAATAAGGGACTGCCCTTTGGGCAGTCCTAATCAATGTAGAAACTACCATTTGTCCATTTTGAATTAGAGGTGGACCACAGGAAGTGATGAAAGACACTATCTCTTTAAGTAAGTGAGTGAACTTCCTGTGGGGAGTTGCCGGCTCCAATTGGAAGAAGAAGCATCTCCTGAGACCACAGAACGCTTATGCTCTATATTGTCACGTGGGTAAGTTAGGCTGACTTCCTTGGCCTTGCTGGGCCAATTCTAAACTCTGCCTATCTGGCTGTTGGGTCTTGTGGCTTACAGCTTCATTTATTTAGCCCCCTTAACCTTCTCTCCCTGGACTAGCCTCTACTTTTCTCTTTATTCCTACTTTTACCTACCAATTGTAAATAAACTCTTCAACCCGATGCTGACTTGGGTCTGATTTAATTACAGAATCAACCTAAATTGTTGATTCCTGGCGACCACATATTTTTAATATATATCTATAAATACCTAAATTTTATTCCTTACAATTGTAAATAATCAAGAATCCACAAATGGAACTAAATATATTGTTCCCTTTACAGGAAATATACCCGAACAATAAAAGCTCTACGGTTCCATAACTTAGAGAATCCCTCCCACTTAAAGAACCAACTGTGCCTCAGTAGACATGACACAAGGAGTGCCCAGTTCTCAGAGAGGCTTAATGACTATCCAGGGCCACACAGATAGTGTATATAGAAGGCAAGAATGGGACTCGGAATTTCCCGAGGCCATCCAGTCCACTCTATTGCCTCCTTTGCTACACACGGTGTCCAGGAAAGGAGTTCCAGAATGAAGCTTAACAGGTCTTCTTACTACAGAATAAGTATATATCTATATTCTTTTCAGAAGAGCAATTTTCTTCCAACCAATAAATCCATAGGGGAGAAATACGACTCATCACTAAAATGCATCGCAGCAGCAGATTCTCAATCGCTGTGGTGACTAGTGCTTTTTATGTTTGTGCTTAGAAAATGTGGTTTGTAAAAAAAGGCAGCAGCTTGGCAGATACTCCATCGTGTTGAGTGTATTTTTCATAATATGTGGCATAATGTCCTTATTAATTAAAGCTCAGTGATAAGAGCGTTCACCGCTGACTCTGAAGCCCAAGAAAATAGATCAAAGCCAACTAGCTATCCACCTCACAAGGAGGCCCATGTTACCCTCCACTCCTCACTCTTTTCTCTTTGCACTGGGTCTATAGCGACAGCCAAGCACCATTTCCTAAAGAATCACATCTCTCTCTCAGAATATCAGCTTGGATGAACAGTAATGCCCTGTAGGAATGAGCACATGGACCATGACTTGAAAACGCTGCATTCAGCAAAATGAAAGAGCTATTTTACCTTTAAGCCACTTTGAGCATATCCTGAAATCTTTTTTTTTTAATTTTTATTTTTTTAACCCTTAACTTCTGTGTATTGGCTCCTAGGCAGAAGAGTGTTAAGGGTGGGCAATGGGGGTCAAGTGACTTGCCCAGGGTCACACAGCTGGGAAGTGTCTGAGG
>NC_058136.1:23510177-23536344 GCF_016433145.1 Gracilinanus agilis | reverse complement strand
ATATATCTATATATATATATATCTATATATATATATATATATATATATATATATATATATATATATATATATATATATACAGGTCCTTCCCATGGTAAAGGCTTTCCCATACTTCTCTGAATTCTTCATATCCATCATTTTTCACATGACAATAATATTCTATTATGTTCATATACCACAATTTGTTCAGCCATTTGCTGATATTAGGCGTATAGTTTATTACCAGTTTTTGCTATCATAGTTTCATTGATTTTAAATTTCAAAACAAAGTAAATAATTTAGAATAGGTCTCCAGCCTCAGAAATAAATATATCGAGAAACATAATCCATGAGAATAAAAATCTAAAGAGTGAGTGTAATACTTTAAAAAATTCCCATTAAGATGGAGATGATGCATATACCATCATGTTGTCTGCAGTATATTAAGAATATCAAAGCATTTTGCTTCTGTTATCCACTACTGAAGCATAATCTACTAATAGCAGTATATTTTAAGCAGATATCCATACTATGGCATTTTTCAAAGAATCATCATATGTACAAACCAAATAACTTAGTCACTTTGGACTTTTTTTTTTACATAAATAAGGATAAAAATTCAAGACAAATAGCATACAGCCATATCATCTACATCATCTATCTGTAAGTGATTTTTAGATGCCATAGTTTCTTAGATGAGAAAATTAAAAGAAAAAAGATTTTTAAGCCCTTAACTTCTGTGTATTGGCTCCTAGGTGGAAGAATGGTAAGGATGGGCAATGGGGGTCAAGTGACTTGCCCAGGGTCACACAGCTGGGAAGTGTCTGAGGCCGGATTTGAACCTAGGACCTCCCATCTCTAGGCCTAACTCTCAATCCACTGAGATACCCAGCTGCCCCTAAAAGAAAAAAGATTAAGCAACTTGACTAAGTTTAAACAGTTGCCAGTGGTAGATCTGGGGCTAGAAATCAAGGTTCCATAAACAAAAGTCAATGCCCTTTCCACTACATCATCCTGACAGAATGTTCAAGCTTGAGCCATAAGAGAAGGGAAAGGAGACCGAAGAAGAAAAAAAAGTATAAGAGATAAGAAGGAAAATTTGAATTAACGATCATAATCTCGAGAGTGAATAGGATAAACTCACCCATAAAAAAGAAGGGGATAGCAAAATGAATTAGAAAGCAAAATTCAACAATATGTTAACAGGAAATACATTTGAAATAAAAAGTCAAACCGTTAAAAAATGGAGAACATGCTTCAAGTGAACATTAAAAAGAAGAAGAGGTAACAATCATGATTCAGATAATACTAGAGTAAAAAGAGACTTGATTAAAAGAAATAAAGAAATTACATAATGCTTAAAGGTACCATATAATATGAATTAACATCAATCTCATATATGTGTACACATATATGCAACAAATGGCACATCTTCTAAGTACTTAAAGAAAAATTTAAATTATTTGCATCAAGAAGTACACAATAACCTCTAACAAGTGGGAACCTCAATATACCGCCTTTCAGACCAAAAGGGAAAGTGACAATGGTTGTAGAGGCTATGGAACGTCTAAATAGACTGCTGATTGAGCTGTCAATTGATCCAGCCATGCTCAATAAACTAGGCATTACACTTTGCCCTAACTATATTACTTTTCTGCCTGTACCAAAAAGAGACCAAAGAAAGAGGAAAAGGACCCATATTACAAATATGTTAATAGCAGCCTTTTTTGTAACAATAAAGAACATGGAAATGAAGGTGGCATCTATCAAATGGAGGATGGCTAAAAATCTTACAGCATAAAAACGGAATACTATTTGAGAAAAGGGATAATTTCAGAATAACCCATTATTATTTGTATGAACGGCTAAGAAGTAGCGTGAGCAGAAGTAGGCAAACAATTTATATAATAGCAACTTTAAAAACTTGAGAAATCTAATCAATAGAATCATAAACCATGATTCTAGAGGACTGAGGATTAATCATGCTACCCACCTCCTGTGAGAAAGATGATGGATTCAAAGTGCAGGATGAGACATGCAATTTTGGATATGGCCAATGTGGAAATTTATTTTGCTCAACTGGGCATATCTGCTACAGTATATTTTGTTCTTTTTTTTCCAATGGGGAAACATATCAGGGAGAGAAAAAATAAAAGATGCTTGTTAAACAAAAAATAAAATTGTTGTTATTGTTCAGTTCTATCGCACTCTTTGTGACTCCATTTGGTATTTTCTTGGAAAAGATCCTTGATTGGTTTTCCATTTCCTTCTCATTTTACAGATGAGGGAACTGAGGCAAACAGGATTAAATGACTAGCCTGAGGTCACATAGCCAGTAAATAGGTAAGGCCAGATTTGAACTCAGGAAGATCCTGATGCCAGGTCTGGCACTCAATTCACTACTCCATCTAAAACATAAAACAGAATAGAATTATAAGAGGAAAGAGATGTTACCAAAATGTTTCAGACGTTTTGTTTATTCAATTCTAATCATTTGAATGCTTCCATATAGTGGAACACAGATATTTACTTGGTTGGCAATAGCTGGATAATTTATGCAACCTTGGAATTATGTTAAAAATGTCAAATGTCAAATGTTTTGGTTATTTGCTTCCAGATACCATTTTGTAAGATGTTCTTCACAAAATAAGCCTGGTGGGCAGAGGATAGTCCTAAGCATTCAGAAAAAAAGATGGTGAAACATGCTGATGAGTAAAATTAAAGCCTTCAGGAAGACATGCTGAACAATAAGCCCTTATTCTTCTACAGCTCTGGCAGTTCAGCAATGTATGTTGGATCTAACAACACAGAAGCCAGTTTGACAGATGACCTGTCAAGATAGTCAAAATTCTTTGTGCATGTAGACACAGCCATAACAAACAAAAAAATTGAAAATAAGAATCATAATTCATCTTCACATGAATGCAATACTTGGGACATGTAGGCAAGTCCTCGAAATACAAGCAAGTGATGTAGAAATATCCCTGGCACAGGAATCCCTACTGCAGCAAGTCCACGATTATGACCAAAAAAGATGGGAATTTCTCCCTATTACTGCAGAAGTTCTCTCTTCACTGCCAAGTCTAAGACTGGAGAGGAAAGGTCCCTAAGGTCCCAGGTATCCCAAGTTAGAAATTCCCATGCATCTTTCCATGAAAATGATGCTAGTTATAAATAGCAATTAATTTCCAAAGATTACCCACAGAGACCTCCTTAGCACATCACAGACATGAAATATGCATCTTTCAGTTATAACTAGCCATCATAGTGCCCAGGACAACCAACAAGAAACTCCCCTCAAATCAACAATATAATTCATGATGTGAAAATAATGCACACAATCAAGATAAATTTGGTCAACTGGGAGAGAGAATTGGTCACAATTTTGTTACCAAAGGAATGAATATCTGTTCAATTTTTTGCCCTCTAAATTTCAATGACCTGGGAGCAAAATCCCTGGTGCTTATTCCAGTTATGCTTCTGATTCCTGCAGCAGCACTCATTTCTACTCTTAACATTTTCACTGCATTAAAATATTTCAGCCAGAAAAAGGAAGCTCCAAAAGCAAGGGTTGTTTCATTTGTGAACTCGGCTAGGCACTTCATAACTATTTGTTGAAGTGGATTAAATAGCAGGAGTTAAAGAGGTATCTATACCGGCAACCCAACAAGCATTTAATATGTTATTGTTGTTTTTAAAGGAGAAACAAATTCTGAAAACAGATCAACTTCTGTGCTCCTTTGTCATCAGTCTTTATCTTGATTTAGGCATATTTATGGAGCAAAAGTCTCATAATATTTAAATAACTAGTTGCCAGGGCAGCTGGGTAGCTCAGTAGATTGAGAGACAGGCCTAGAGACAAGAGGTCCTGGGTTCAAATCTGGCCTCAGACACTTCCTAGCTGTGTGACCCTGGGCAAGTCACTCTACCTCCATTGCCTAGCCCTTACCATTCTTCTACCTTGGAGCCAATACATAGTATTGACTCCAAGACAGAAGGTGAGGGTTTAAAAAAACAAACAAACAAATAAATAAATAAACAAATGACTGACTGACTGAATGAATGAATGAATGAACAAATAAATAAACAGTTGCCAAGCTTTTGGGGTAAATAGGTGAGTTACACATGAACTTTTTTGCAACATAGCCCACTTGTCAGTTGGGAATCCTTGTTATGTTTATAAACAAAGGCTTCATTTGAAATGTTAAGAACAGTTGTAAAACAGTACTTCATGATGGACAGAAACTAAATGCAAGTGTAATTTGATAAACAAATCACTAAAATGAATTTTAATAAAAAATATATGTTGTTACTAGAATTCTGAATTAGTGTTATATTCATTCAGAATAACCTTATAACTCCTCCTTGGGTTGTTTTCCTCCCTCCTATTCATCCTCTCCTATTTCCATGGAGACAGCAAGCAGGAGCAAAATAAGCCTTGTTCCTCTCCCAGGCTTTGAGCACAGTCAGTATTCCCTGTTCCATTGGGAGATCATTTGATTAATTTCTGACAATTTCTAAAACAAAGACAGATAAAAGTGTCTCGCTTTTGATTAAATTCTTGGCTAAAACAAAGTGAGCACTGAACATATTAATCAATTTTTAAATACCATGTTTTCAAGCATGTCATTAGCAAAATCTTTTCTAACACTAAAACACTGACGTGAATATTTCCATAAGAAAATGACTGCGCAGCTCCTATTTGGTCCAAGGTTCTCCCCCTCCCAAGGCAATCAACCACACCTTGGGGGGGGGGGATGTGAGTGTTTAGGGTCAGAACGTGTGTGTGTGTGTGTGTGTAGGAAGAAGTATAGTCAGAGAAAGCATTTAACCACACAAACTATGCTGGGTTGGGAGAGAAGGGATGGAAGATGAAGTGAATGGAATAATCCAATTTGACACACTGATGCTTTCTTACCTGTACTGTAAAAAAAAAGGGCACTGGATTTCAGGAAGTCCCGGGGAGCTGGGGTAGAAAGGAAAGCAAGGGGGAGAAGATGATGAGGACTTTCCGAAGTTTAAGACTAAGCTCAAACCCTGACTTTGCCATTTACTTGCTGCTTTCTAATCTATAAAATGGGCATGATAATATTTATAGCATTGCCTCCCAAGGAAGTCATTAAAATGACGAACAATGCCTCCTTGTGGTTAGTGCTTGCCTTTACTTCTACTTACAGGTGTACCTGGTGCATCAAACCAAAACGGGCTCCAACTGAGTGAGTTCTTTATTACTATTCGTTAGGTCGGTCATGAGGATCAAATCCAGTCTAACCAGGAGATAGTGCTCATTGTCTTTACACGTGAGTTGAGTTTCTTAGTCTATAAAATAAGAATCAAAATATCTGTCCTCTACCTAGTGCAAAAGAAGGATGTAAGAAAGGATAAAATAACTGTTGCGTGGAGTTATGAACTCTGTCATGATTGGCAGGAAGTACACTGGACTAGACAGGAGTTTCTCTTGGATTGTCGCTACAAAAAGGGGGACGACAAGGTATGCAAACAAGAAAAAATAAAAAAAAGATTGTGACAGAATGTTTAAATTGTTTCAGAAACCGAACCTTTCTTTACAATTCAAGAACAAAATTAAGGAGCGATGAAGGAGAAGGCGGTGGGCTAATTAATACCCTTGAGTCTTAGGAGAGGCAACTCAGAAGATAGAACACTGAACATGGATCCAAGCAAGAAACAGCCAGATTCAGATCCAGCCTCAGATGCTTGCCGTGCGACTGTCAGCAAATTACTTAATTTCTGCCTGCCTCAGTTTGCTCCTCAATAAAACAATGATAATAACAAAGGCCCCGAGCTCATGAGGTTATTGTGAGAATCAGATTGAATCAGGATTAGAAATCACTTTGAAAACAAAAGCAGAAATGTTATTATTAGTATTACTTTTGTAGACAATGCAGCATAAAGGGTATATGCAAATATGTAATACATATGCTACATATTTATGTCATATAGACATGTGTATATATGGAGAGAGAGAAAGAGTACACATATGTAAAGTGCTTTGCAAACTTAAGGCCTTACACTGAATATTTTTTTTTAATTTTGGAAACGGATATTCCCAGGTACTTCATACATTAATGATAAATCATCCTCATGGGATTGTTTGAGGGAAGTACTTAAAGTGCTATAGAAATGTGAGGTATTGTCATGGAGTTCTGTTCTTTAGAGTTCCTCTCCCTAAATAATAGGCAAGAAGTCCACCTAGCTCTAGTTCAGTGGTTCCCAAACTTTCTTGGCCTCCCGCCCCCTTTCCAGAAAAAATATTACTTAGCCCTCTGGAAATGAATTTTAAAAAAATTTTAATAGCAACTAATAGGAAATATAAATGCACCTGTGGCCATCACCGCCCCCTCTGGGATCGCTGCAGCATCCATCAGGGGGCAGTGGCGCCCACTCTGAGAATCACTGCTCTAGTTAGAACATGGACTTCAAAGTAACTGACATTCATTTAATTCTTTGAAAATATTTTCTAATTATGACTTCAACTAGCCAGGCTGCCCTTTTCCCCATTCAAATTCGGTTCTTAATTGTTCTGTTATTATCATATGTGAAAAAAACATTAGTAAAAATTAAATATTTAAGACGTTTCCTCATGATAAAATGTAAAAACTTTGTTTTTATTTACCTCTCTAGGCTCTAGTCTCAGGAGTAGGGAGATATTTAAATATTTACAAAATTAGCAACTAACCAGCATTCCTAGTCATTTGTCAAAAATCACTCGTTGAATCAATGATAGCTCAATGATTAAAAAGTCTAGGCCTGTGGTCTTGAACTTTGGCCAACTGGGCAAAGATCTGTCCTTTGTATTTCCATTCATGCATGTGCTGAACAGCTCTTGCATAGTCATGGAAATATGGAGAAATCAGAAAAAAAGAAAATGAGTTCAGGGCAAATTATGCCCAATTTCAGCCAATTACATTTGGCAAATGGTGCTAGAGCTTTGCAATTGTCTTCCAACATATAATAAGTAATTGCTTATAAGTGGGCCATTGTCTGATGGGGAAATGAAAGAGCAGGCCCTGGGGTTCAGTTGAACTCTTTTGCTATGGTGGTATTGTGAAATATCTCAGCCCTGTGATTACTCCAGAGCCTAGTACTATGAAAATTGCAGTAGCTGCTGATTTCAGCATAGAAAAGGGGGCGAGGAGGGAAATGAGGCTGTTTAGGTGAACGGGTCATGGCAGCCAAAACTGGCTTGTCTTCTTACTTGGTAAAATTGCATTTAGCAGCTATACAATGACTGTCACTTTTTCACTGATGACTTGGAAATCCATGGTAATCAACATTGGGAGCCCCTTTTACCATTAGAGATATCTTGGCAGATAATCCACTAAGATTTATTGCCCACCGGAAAAGCCTTCTGGGTGGAGAAATTAGAATAGACATCTAGGAAATTGCTGATTGGTGTCACCCAAATGGTTGTAAAAATGGGTTTCATATTTTGAAGTCAGCCTGATATTAGTAAGTGGGATGGTAGAAGCAAATAATAACAACTGATGTTAATAGAATGCTTTAACCTTTACAAGACTTTTTACAAATATATTCTTATTTGGTTTTTAATAACAACCATAAGATTTAGTTCTATTACATTTCCAGATGTTCCAAGAGAAGTTCCAAGGTACCAATTATGTCGTTCAGGGTGAACCAGCTAATGTCAAAGGTGAAACTGCAATCTAGGTCTTCCTGACTGACTGCAACACTCTTATCTCCTAGGCCCTGCAGCATCTGATCAATCACATGCCTTAGCTTTCTGGATAAAAATAGAGAATAGAGTTGAATCAATCAATGCAGTCTTTCTTTATGAGCAGAAATGGAGAAGTAGACAGACCACATGGTCCAGTTTGAGGAAAGATTTCATGTATAACAATTCTCAAAAAAGTTAAGCTGCTCAGGTGAAAAACAGAGAAAGTCAAGCTTCCATGTGTTAAGGCAAAAATAGTTGGGAAATATTCCAACTTTCAATAAAAATGCAAAAAAATACTGTGCACAAAACTAAGAAAAGCAACTCTATCATCTAAAAGAAAGTTTTGCAATAAATGAAAGTCATTTAAAAAAATATTCTCCTAAAAATAGGTTGGGGAGAGGGAACAAGAAGATCTTATTTTTTAAAAAGTTGATTCTCCATTGCTTCTACTTTCTTTTTTTATCTTTTTAAAACATTATTATTTACTGACATTTAACATTCTTTTCTTTTTAAATTTTGAGTTCCCAATTTTCTCCCTCCCTCCTACCCTTTCCTATATCCCACTGAGAAGGCAAGCAATGTGATATTAATTATATATGTGAAATCACATATATCATATTTCCATACTAGTCAAATTCCCCCAAAAGCAAGGAAAATAAAGTGTGAAAAATTTTTATTGTTCAATATTTTATCTTTTCCAATTACATGTAAAGATAATTTTTAACATTCGTTTTCTAAAATTTTGAGTTATAAATTGTCTCTCTCACTCCCTCACTTCCCCCCTTCCTCAGACATCAAACAAGTTGATATAGGCTATACATGTCCTATCATGCAAAACACATTTCCATATTGGTCAGATTGTGGAAGATGATACATATCAAAAACAAAATACACACACACAAAGAAAGTATGGTGAAAAGCAACATGCTTTCATCTGTATTCGGATTCCATCAGTTCTTTCTCTGGATGTAGATTGCATGCTTTGTCATAAGTTCTTCAGAATTGTCTTGGATCATTGTATTGCTGAGGATATATAAATCTTTCACAGTTAATCAGTGCACAATATTGTTGCTAGGACATACAGTGTTCTTCTGGTTCTGCTCACTTCGCTTTGCATCAGTTCATGCAAGTCTTAAGAACTTTTTTCTTGAATCTGCACTCAGAGTTCATCTGTTCTCTCTTTTTTCATCACGAGGCCTTTAGAGTTGTCTTTGGAACATTGTATGGATTGGGGTACCCAAGTCTTTCACAGTTGATCATCATTACATCACTGGAATTACTGTACACAATGCTCTCCCAGTTCTTCTCACTTCACTTTGCAGCAGTTCATATAGTTTTTGCTATGGTTTTTTTTTCTGAACAATAGAACTCCATCACACTCATATAACACAAACTTATTTGGCCATTCCCCAATTAATGAACATCCCCTCGATTTTCAATTCTTTGCTACCACAAAAAGAATTCTATAGATATTTTGTACATATATGTCCTTTTCTTGTTTCTTTGATCTCTTTGGGATACAGACCTAGTAGTGGTATTGCTGGATCAAAGGGTATGCACTATTTGATAGTCCCTTGGGCCTAGTTCCAAATTGTTCTCCAGAAAGGGTCAACCAGTTCACTAGGCCAACAGCAGTTCAGTGTTCAGGAGGCTCTAAAGGAAAGTGTGAGAGAGAAGAGGTATCGGATTGTCTACCAAACTGAAAACCTACAGTGTCATTGTGCTGACTTCATTATTGTGTGCCTGTGAAACCTAATGAGCACCAAACCAGGAAACTGAATCGCTTCCATTTGAATTGTCTTGGGAAGATTCTCCAGAATGACTGGTAAGATAAGGTATCATACACTGAGGTCCTTTCTCGAGTTCAACTGCCAAGCATTCAAACTCTACTGCAGAAAGCACAAATCTGATGGACTGGCCAGTTGCTCAATTGCCAAACACACATTTGCCTAAAAAACTACTTTATGTAGAACTCACACAAGGCAGGCACTCATATGAAGGTCAGAAGATGCAAAATGAGAGCACTCTAAAGGACTCTTTGAAGAACTTTAGAATTAATTGGGAGACATGGGAGACATTAGCACAGGACTGTCCTTCATGGTATGCCTGCATCAAAGAATGTTGCTCTACGAGTAAATCAGAATTTCAGTAGCTTAAGAGCAACATCAAATATACAAATTTAAAGATGTCTCCATCTCAAATGTTCATACAGGCTATTTGTGCCCAACCTGTAGTAGAGCTTCTAAGCTCATATTGTTCTGATCAGTCACAGTCAGATACCTTGTACCTGACATAGCAATGTCATTGTGGTCCACTTCAAGTACAAAGGACAACAATCAATAGGAAGGATAAATGGATATTAACGACACGAGACTGAAAAAATATTTCTATTTTGGTCTTCCCTGCCCCCCCATTTTATGGTCTGATTCTTTTTTATTGTTTGCTTGATTTTCCAGCCTATTTCTTGATTTTGAACTTAAGTTGGACTCTGCTACTATTTCAGAACTAGTTCTTAGAATCTGTAAGTTTTGGGTGCTTCTAAGGTGATGTGATCCTGGGAAAGGTATGATCACAGCTCTCCTAGTCTGTACTCTAGTCTTTACCCAAGAAAGTACCCTGCTCCTCTGCAGTTACAAGTATTCCTGCTCTTCTTTGCTTTGGAATTGTGACCAGAGTCCCTGATCCCTTTGACTAACCCCTGGCACTCTTCTCTACCCTGGAATTGCAACTTGGAACTGCATATGGGCAACAGAGTTGCCAATTAGCACTAGCTGTACCCAGGGTCAGCAAAAGGTCCCCTGTAATTTCTTTCTGATCAGTTGTCTAATCTAGGCTGAGAATTTCTAAAGCTGCTACTGTTGCTGTTGTCATTGTCGTGTGTATGGGCTCTGGACAGGTCTCCAGCTCAGTGTCACAGACTTCTCCTGCTGGCCTCTTAAGTTTTCATAGCTAGAAAAATGTCTCACTCCAATCTTTTGTTGGCTCTGCCATTCCAAAATTTGATTTAAGGTATTACTTTAAAATCATTTGAGGAAAATGTTGGGAGAGTTCAACAGGATCTAATCCTAATCCCTAATCCCCCTAATCCGCCATTCTGACTACCCCATTGCCTCTACTTTGTATCCCTCGATTTACTTCTTAGTTTCTTGAAATCCATGTTCTGACTCCCTCCAGTACTCAACTGAAGCTGCCCTAAGGTTACCAGTTATCTCTTAATTGCCAAATCTGATGACCTTTTTCTCAGTCCTCATCTTTCTTGGCCTCTCTGTATCACCTGACACTGTTATCCACAACTATCATGGTTCCTCTCCACCAACCCCACTCTTAGTCTTCTCTTCAAAGGATAAACTATTTGTAAAGTATTTAGAATAGTGCCTGGTACATAATAGGTACTTAATAAATGCTTGTTCCCTTCCCTTCCTCTAGTATATATGCCACCAGAAACTCCAACTAATTCTCATATGGCATGGACTTATGGCCCTTTGGCCTCTTCCTATGGAATCTCTTCATCTTATCGTGTCCTTCCTAAACTGAGGTACCCATAACTGAATGCAATCCTCTAGATGTGGTCCCTCTACTTCTCTGGCAATCATTCCAATTTAAGTACTCACTTCCTTTTGTGTGAAATAGTATAACAGCTACTTAACTGGAAGGCTGGCTTTCAGTCTCTGGTCTTTTCAATCCCTAATCCACACAGCTACCATCACAATCTTCCTAAAGCACACTAGTATTTAATCAATGACAAGACTAAAGGAAAGTCCCAGTGGAGGTGATGGGCATGAATTGCACGGAACAGGTAGGCATGGAAAGGTTGTGAACTATATTCTTGGGGAGAGTGCCCATATCAATTAGGTCCAGTGAAGTACTTTGGCCATGATGAAGATGGGCTTTCCTTTTGCTGAGAAAATCCATAACCAAAACTACATGCAGCAGTTTTTCAATTCTTCGGTCTTATTTTGCATAATGTTACTACTTGGTTTCAGGCTGTCCGTCTGTGTTACCTCCATTAATATTTTATGAAACTGAATTATGGAACGACTTTCTAATTTCTGCACAAATAGTTCCCCACAAGGTCAATTCTTTCACTTCACTCTGAGACTTATAGCTGTCCTTTCTCTTAGACCCTGATTTTAGAGAATTGTGGCTAGTCCAAAGAGTTTGGTACATTTTTAATTATTCAACTATTATGTGAAGTCCAGATATGGAACTTAAGGGCTTGGCCACACAAAGTCCACCATCCCCAGGGTGAAAAAAAGTAATGTATGCGATAATGAAATAAAACTCGGGCCTTTTCACCTAGCTAGGACAGAGTTTTAATGACACTGGTCAGCCTCAAGGTCATCTCTGTTAGTAGGGAGAGAGAAAGTCTTGAGCAAATAGAGTCAGCTATAGACCTTTGCACAGAGCATCAATCAAATTTTTCTGAAGTTCAAGAAAGACCATTAACTTTCTGGGCCTCTCCCTGCAACCCCTGCCATCAAGGGGACCAGAAGCAGAACTAGTCGTCGATCACAAGTGAGACCATTCTTCTCATATGACCAGAATCACATAAGTGAGAAATTGTCCACATTTCGCTAGATGCTCTGCTTTTCCTAATGATTTCTAAAGTTCTGGAGACTCCTTCCATCTTGAGGGAAAAAATCTGGAGACTCTTTCTTGTCTTTAGGGAAAAAACTAGACGCTGAGGCTCTTACAAAGGCCAGTGTTACCAGGTAGAAGGTAAGCTCAGACAATCAAGAAGAGTTTTCTTCCTTATTAGGAAACCCAGAGGAGAAATAATAAGCAGGATTCTTTATACTTAGGCTGAATCTACAAGTTCCAGCACCTCAATGAAGACACTATCAACAATTCTGGCCCATGCTAGTCTCAGCTGAATGAGTACAACAGAATGAGCCCTCAATTTAAAGCCAAAAGCTCTTTGGTTCCCTCATCTAGTAGATGAAATTGGAATCATGGCTGCAACACTACCTGTAAAAACTTGGGCAAGTCAGTTGAACTCACTAGGCCCCAGTTTTATCTATTAAATGAGGGGGTTGCACTAGATGACCTTTAAAAAGTTCCTTTTAGCTTAAAAGGTGGGATCTTATGATCTTTTTTTTTCTTTTTTAGGCCTCTCATGGCACTTACAGCTTTTATCCATTCTGACATTTAATTTTATTCTCCAGTATCATTATCTCATCATTTCCTCTATGTTAGTCTCATCTCCCAATTAGCTGGTAAGCTCCTGGAACACAGATGGGGACTGCTTAATCTGCCTCTTGGGTATTTCTCCAAATAGCTAGCCCAGTACTGAGACTGATGAGCCAGCGAATAAAGAAATCCTTGGTCCACAGAAGCATGAATACTCCAGAATTACCCTAACCCAGACTTTCAATCAGCCTAGTCAGAGAGGATCTTTCTGCAGGACTTCAGTGCCTATCAAAGAGCCTAAAATATCCATAGGAGATGCTCAGTCCGTGCTTGGGGAATTGATTTTTTAAAATATTTTATTTTTTTAGAAAAAGTTTCCATGATTACATGATTCTTATTTTTACTTTCCCCTTCACTCCCCTCCACCACCACCCCATATCCAACGTGCATTTCCGCTGGGAATTGATTTGTACTAAATAACAGGACCCATTCATAAAGCACTTGAAGGTTTGCAGAGCACTTGATGAAGTTTATCTCATTTGATTTTTATAACAACCCTGAAAGGTAGGTGCTATTCTTATCCCCATTTTAGAGATCAGAGGCCTGAAGCAGATTAAGGTGAAGTGATTTATCCAGGGGTTTACACAGCTAGCAAATGTCTGAAATAGAAGTTGTACTCAGGTCTTCCTGACTCCAAGTCTAAAACTCTAGCACAATGATTCCCAAAGTGGGCGCCACCGCTCCCTGGTGGGTGCTGCAGCGATCTAGAAGGAAGTGATGGCCACAGGTGCATTTATCTTTCCTATTAATTGCTATTAAAATTTTTTTAAAAATTAATTTCCAGGGGGCTAAGTAATATTTTTTTCTGGAAAGGGGGTGGCAGGCCAAAAAAGTTTGGGAAATACTGCTCTAGACATTGTGCCACTGAACTGCCTCATGAAAGACTGAGACCTAGAAGTATCATTCCTCTAGCTACAATCGTATGGGAAAGAGGCTGCTTGAATGGACTACATCTAAGTGGTTCAGGAAAAAGTCTGTGCCCAAGCCTGTAGAGACCACTTTCAGGGGCATTTTTTTCTACCAACCACAAACTGTGGAAATTCTAAAGAACCAAATGTTTATCAGAGAATAAGCTATTTCTGCTAAAGAAAATAATTCCATATCATTTCAAATTAAAAGAATATATTTACATTCTCATTCTCTCTCTCTCTCTCTCTCTCTCTCTCTCTCTCTCTCTCTCTCTCTTTTTCACACACACACACACACACACACACACACACACACACACACACACATACACACAGTCACATATACTCCTTTTCTGGTAAGTTGATAAACCTGGGTCAATGAAAAATGGATAAAATATCAGTGCAAAATTGAGACACTTTCCCCAGAATGGCTTAAGGGGGCACATGAAAGCATGGAACAGATGAGCCAGGAAAACAATTCCAAGTCTAAAGCAGAAATGCAACCAGAACTGAAGGCTAGAGTGTTTGGAATATGAAATTGAACAAAGAAACCTCCATCCTGAAGGGCTTAGAGCTGAGGTTCTTAACCTCTTTTGTTTCATGGATAGTCATGAAGCTTGTGGGTCTCTTCTCAAAATAATGTTTTCAAGCATGTGAAGTGGAACACATAAAATTGCAAAAGAAGCCAATTCTATGGAAATGCAGTTATTGACGTATTTTTTTAAAAGGTTCATGGACCCTAGGTTAAGAACTCGTGTTCTAGACTTTTGATTCTTTCAGGGGAAGCTATTTTTAAATGAATGGCAATTTAAAAATGATTTGAAAACTAAATCTGGCATTAGCCCTTTCCTATCTAAATCCTTGAGCAAAGTTTTGGCATGCAGCCCAAGTGGAGACTTTGTATTCAGAGGGATTGTTTCTTGACTTGATGCAGCTCCCTAGTTAGACCTGGAAGCTCCTTGTAATAGCCCCTCCTTTCCTGGTCATTATTATTCTTAGTCTGATTCCTATGGGCTGTATTATGACTGAGTTTAGCAATAAGTGCTCTAAGAGGAACAAGAAATCGAGCCCTAAAGGTGAAGTTGGTTGGGAGTTTTTAACCTGCAACCTATCATAGATAGGATCATTTTCTCTTCAATTAAATTACTTTTTCTGACAAGGCCATTTGGGGGTCCCAAAGTAAAGGATGAAAGAGGTCAGTTCGTGTGTTCTGCCTCACTAAGTCAGCAGCATTTTGGCCACTGGGCTTCAATATAACCGGTTCCGAATAGAAAACCCTGTAATAGATGGAAACAGGAGTATTGACAACTTGCAGGTCAGCAGAGCATATGCTGTTTAAATAAAAACCTATCAACGCACTGAGATATGGCTGCTCTCAGAAAATATGGCTTTCCTATGAAAATATCAACAGCCACTTCTGTGGCTCTACATCTCAATGTCTACCTCTTGTGGAATAGCTGCTTTTTTAATGTAATACTTCATAAAATTGCACATCTCACCGAGTGATGAATATTTTTCGAGTGCCAGTTGAAACTTGGGAATGGAGACAAAATTACAAATCTGTTTCCATCCACCTGTCTCGAGTGTAGCATGGCTTGGAAAATTCCACTAAGTCCTGAGAGCTCTCACTTATTACCCCATTGGTAAAGCACATGGCTCTTCTCCCATGGCTTTGTACTAGTCTATAGGGATCCGTCAAGTGCTGGAGGAAGGTCTTCTCGCGTCCTTTTTTTGTCTCTTTGGGACATCACCCTCCAACCTAGTTTCTATGAGAAGTGGGTGTCATCACTCACCTGAAACGAGTTAGTTATCAGTTATGCTGTCTTATTAGTTATTATATCTCTGCCTCCCCTTGCCACAATTCTACAGCATCCAGACCGTAAACGCTTCCATGACAAATAGATTTCTCCTGCTCCTTTCAAACCTAGGAGACTACAGATTTACAGTTGGAAAAACATTCGAGGTCACCTTATCCTCATTTTACAGATGAGAAATCTGAGTACAAGAGAAATTCAGTGACTTGCTCAAGGTTATTCAGGTAGTAAGTAGCAGAGCTGGGATTTGGAGCCAAGTCCTCTGAGGGCAGAACCAGCCTCCTTTTCACTGTTCCACAGCTGCCTTTCAGCTAATCCGGTGTCTATGTGATCAGCCGATTCAATAATAAAGATAAAAATAAAAACAAAAATAAAAAAACAACCCAGTTGGGCTGTTTGGTGTCAGGTAAACAAAATAAGAGACTGCTGGCTGGATTTCCCCCCAGTAGAATGTGAGCTCCCTGAGGATGAAGAAGGTTCATTTTTGTCTCCATCCCTAGAACCTAGTGTCTTGCACATAGTAGGTGCTTAATAAAGGTTTAATGAACTGAATTTTTCCTTTTTAATCAGATGTGTTGGCCTTGTGTACAAGCAGGCAGTCAAAGTACAACCTAAGCAGTGAAAGGGACCTTAGCAGTGGAATTTTTTTAAGTACCAGAAGTGAAAAATAAGGGGGGGGGGGTGTAGAGCAAATTTTGAGTCTCTATATGATGCCAGGAGATGCAATTCCCTACATAAAAAGGAAGGAGGCCAGACAGCTTAGGGCAAGCCAGCAAAACAAAAGAAAGAATAGCACAAGGCCACCTTCCCCCCCAAAAAATACCATTTGGAGAACTGCCTGAAGGGAAAGGAGAAGAAAAGAATAAAAAGAAAATGCAATGAGTGGATTTTCACATTTTCTCATTAGCTTTTTTAATAGGCCAAGGATTAGATCTTCATTCAGTTCATAGAGC
The DNA here is from genome assembly GCF_016433145.1 of Gracilinanus agilis. Taxonomy (NCBI): domain Eukaryota; kingdom Metazoa; phylum Chordata; class Mammalia; order Didelphimorphia; family Didelphidae; genus Gracilinanus; species Gracilinanus agilis. The sequence continues at coordinate 23,519,807 of NC_058136.1, read as the reverse complement.
ACAAAGGAGCCTCTGAGGGCCACAGCTGATATACCTGCATTTCAAGCAATCCTATTTTGAGGAAACAAATAGGAACAAAGGTCAGATATAACAAAACTGAGATATGCCCCCCTAAGACTTTGTGTATTTATCAATAAGGATGATTAAAGAAGGCAATGGGAGGATGTCCCCCAAATTAGGTCATATCTTGGTTGCAAAGACACATCCTGCTCCCCATGCAGGACATTCCATCTCCCACCTCCATATCTTTGCATAGGCTGTTTCCCCATGCTTAGAGTGCTCTATCTCTGTTTTGGAGCAAACTGATGCAGCAAGAACAGACACCCAGAAGTCCAAATTATAGGAACCGTTATCTTTATTACTGACCAGACCAGCGGGGAGGCCCCAGAGGGAAGTCACCTGGAACAAAGGGGCTGAGGTGGTTTTTATAGAGGGATGGGAAAGTGCCCCAAAGGAAAGGATTGGTAGTCTTGAACAAAGCATACATATGTGTCCATATCTGGATTCTGCAGAGCAAGCAAACAATGAATCACAGAGGTAGACTGTTTATACTTTTAGCAATTTCTCAGGATTCCTGGGTTTATCAGTGGGGGTGCATGTGTCCTGCCATAAATTTAACCCTAGGGTGGACTGTGCTTGAGTCCCTGGGGGAAGCTGCAGTTTTCAGAGGAGACTAGCAGGCTCTGCCTGGAAATATGGTTTTTGTCTGCTTCATCTCTTCATTTCTCCCTGATGCCTAGCTTCCTTGAAAACACCATTAGCATGCCACCTGTTACACAAGGCATTTTCTGATGCCCTTCCAGTTGCTCTCTTCCCTCTCACAAAAAATAATGTATTGGGGGCAGCTGGGTGGCTCAGTGGATTGCGAGTCAGGCCTAGAGATGGGGAGGCTCTAGGTCAAAAATCTGGCCTCAGACATTTCCTAGCTGTGTGACCCTGGGCAAGTCACTTGACCCCCATTGCCTAGCCCTTACCGCTCTTCTGCCTTAGAACCAATACACAGTAGTGATTCTAAGACAGAAGGTGAGGGTTTAAAAAATAATTATAATGTATTTGCTATGTACATATTTTGTATGTACTTATTTGTGTACACGGGGATTCTGTCCAATAGACTATAAGCTTCTTGAGAGAAAGAACTGTTTGTCTTGTTTTTCACAAAGTTAACCTAGAATGGGGTTACAGCAAGTAGGCTGCACATGATAGTCTGGCCTAGAGAGCCTCTGAGGGTTCTTCCAACTCTGAGATTCTATGGTTGGTTCTGTTGCACCCCTTTTTTTTTATAAGGAATCCAGCAGCCACACTAATAGAGTCATATACCCAAAGAGCTTAGAGCAGAAATAAGACTCTCTTCTTGTTTTGCAGATCTCATAGGTTGGAATATAGATAGATACATACGTTAGCATTAAACAACACTCCTGGCTCCATCTGTCATCCTTTTAAAAATACCTGGAAAAGATAGTGGCATTGATTACCCAGTAATACTAATGCATCTGGTCTCCAGATTCCTGGAGGAGGGACAAACCACTAGGTTGCTATGCTTTGATACTGGCCTCTTATCTTAATGAAAATCAAAGCTAGGCAGCTCAGCCATCTCAGCCATTATGCTCCACAAGAGTCTAAATTTCTTTTCTCATGACAACTGCCTCAGGCTGTTTCTGAATCCCACAAAAGAAGTTCATTTCACAGCTCCGCATACATAACAAAAGGGAATCTACCTATGGAACCTATATTTCTGGTTACTCCAGCTGTCTCAGGCTCCTCCTCACCAGAGACAGAGATAACACATAGCAGATAGAAGTTCTCCCTCCAAACAGTAAGTCAGGAGCAACAGATCTGTCTCCATGCCCAGGGCACATGGAGTGCTGCACTCAGAGAAAGGGAGAAAGCAAGAACCGAATTGTCATCTCCCCTTTGAGTCTTTTCATCTCTTTCAGCCTGCAAAATGGGGATAATAATGGCATCTACTCTACAGGTTTGTTAGGTAGGAGATTCAGTGGGAGAATGTACTTAAAACAAAAAAAAATCCTTTAAAAAGTACCTATAAATGTGATCTAGTAAGAAAATTAGAAATCTTTGAGTGATGCCTGGATCTACTTTTCAGCAGGCATCCCCCAATCCCTTGGATGAGGAATTTCACATTCAGCAATATTTCTTCCTGGTGTGTTATTGGAATTTGGGGTTCTTTGGGGTTCATTGAGTCTTAATATTCAGGTCCATGATATAAACTTCCTGTGGACATTTAGAGGACTTGAAAACTACATTTCCTATGATTCCTCTTGTGTAATACAGGTGGGCAGGAAGTGTAATTACGTAGACAAAAGGTATAAAGTCTCAGAACTTGATTGAGATGCTCTCTTTCCTGCTGAACAAGCCAGGTGGGCAGAGGTAATGGCGAGGCATTTGCATTAGACCTTAGCAGGCACGTGGCCTTCTTAATTACCAATATGGCTTTAAATAAACTATTAAATATTTTATATATATATCCATCCATATCAATATTATTCGTAACGCTGGCCTGGCCTAGGATTAGAGACAGTAAAATGGTATTAAGAACACTGGACCAGGAGCCAGGAGCCATACATAGGGTCATAGGACCAAGAACCTTAGAGCTCATGTAGTCCTGACCCCTTACTTTGAGAGGAGGAAACGGATGTCTTGGGACTTGCCCAAGGTCATACAGATTGTAAGTGGCAGAGTTGGGATTCAAACTCAGGACCATTGACTAAAGAGCTAGTGTTCACCAACCTACTTCCTGCTCTTGACTTTATCCTAACTCACAGTGATGGGCAAACTATGGCCAGCGGGCCAGATGCAGCCCCCTGAAATGTTCTATTCAGCCACTGACATTATTCCTAATCTGATGAATACAATGAGTAGGATACAATACAGTGAAATTTCGAAAGAGTTGCCTTAGAAACAGACTGACACATGAGCATTTCCTTTCCTTTGGCCCCTCTTTAAAGAGTATGCCCATGTTAGGGGGGTTTGGGGGAGAGGGAAAGAACATGAAATATGTAACTGTGGGAAAATATTCAAAATAAAAACTTTAAAAGAAAGAAAGAAAAGAAAAAAGCAAGAGAGAAAAAGTCAAAAAATAAAAATAATAAAATAAAATAAAAATTTGCACATCACTGTACTATAACCTTAGGTAACCCTGGTCTTTAATGGCCTCCTCTGTACTAAATGAAGCAGGCAGCTAAAGGCTCCAGGTCTGAGAGTCAGTAAGTATTTTCAAGACCTTTCACTCCCTCCACCCCACCTTATGATTTCAGCGTTTCAGTTACCACCTCCACTCCCTACCCTAATTCCAGCAAAACCATGCCTTGACATAGAAAAGATGCCACACATAACAACAGCCGCTTATTTTTCTCTTTTGGCCAGGCTCAATGTAACTTTTGCCCCCAACAGACTCGGGAAAAGTCTAAAGCCAGCTGTCACTTAGACTTGCTTCCAAGTCATTCAGAATGATGTCTGCAAATAACGGGTTTTGTTTAACGATAAATGGCGTGGCTGGTGGAAGGCAATGGGCTGGATTCAAGTCATTCCTCTACCTCCCCATTCAGTCACTGGGTGCAAGATGGTTCACTAGAACATTAAGTATTGGCCCCATACCAAGCACTCTGCTAAACACACAAATGACATTACAAGCAAGGAAGATCATCTCAACTGGCCAGGAGCTTCCGTTCTAATGAGAGAAGAAACCACACAGAGGGGTACTGGAACGTGAGGGAGGAGGAGGAGGAGGAGGAGGAGGAAGAAGCATACATGCAGGCAAGAAGGCAGGCCAGGAGAAGGAGGTAGAGTGGAGGGATGATCAAGGTCATAGTGAAGGGAAGTGGGACTGGCTGGAGTCCTTCCTAAAGTGGTCCCCAGGAGGGAGTCGCCAATGTACAGAAGAGGGCTCCTGGGCAGAGGTTGCCCAGGGAAAAGGAAAGGAGAAGAAAGCAGAGTCGGGAAAATAAGGGGAGAGGGTTGTGTGTGTGTGGGGGGGGGGGGTGAAGCAAAATCACACAGAGTATTGGCAGGTTATTCAAGAAATGAGGAGGAAGTTATGTGCTCAAGTCATAAACGTGCCAGAGAAAACTAAGAGGTCTATTAGAAAGATAACCTTCTAGCTAATATTCCTGTCACAGGGAAAAGAGCCTCAAGGTAGGAATTTTGTACTCATTGACCTGTGAAATGAATTAATATTCTTCCAGGAAGATTGACTCTAAAGTGTTCCCACAGAGATTCTATTTTTTACAGTCAGGGTCTGCAAGCCTTCAATTAGCTATCTTGTAAGTCATGCCACTGGCCCCGGGGAAAAGTTGACAGACTGGAGAGTCAGGAGATCTGGCTTTATTTCTGGCCTTTATTATTATTTGGCTAGCTTCGTCACCTCAGGGAAGACTCAATCTCTTTGTTCCTCAGTTCCCTCATCATGTCAAAATGAGGATTATAATTGCTCTAGATTATCTCGGTATCCTTACTGAGAGAAAACAAATGAGATTGCAGATGGGAAAGTGGTTCCAGAAAGTGAAAAGGGCTATGTGAGGAAAAAGAGGGTTTAAAGCATAATCCAATTCTTGTTTAATCCAAATCTTCAATGTCATTTGATGGGAGGACCTCTTTCCACCGAAACAGATAAATAATTCCTCTGTGTCTTTGAGATCTTGCCCAGGATGCCCGAGAGGGTAAGGGATTCACTCAGGGTCACACAACTAGTAGGAGTCAGAGGTAGGATTTGAATGTGGGTCTTCTAGACTCCAAAGACAGAAGCTATCTCTACATTATAGCACAACCAGATGATGAAATTCTGTATGCTTCCTAATTTGGGTGGACCTGTGATTTCACTGACATTAGGCCTCAGAACACCATTAGCAAATTACATCTACCTTTCCATCCCATGGGGTTCCTCTACAAGTCCTTCCACAAATGCTCCAAAAAAGACCCATTCCACATGCTTTGTATATATCACCATAATGTCCTCTAATCACGTGTCGCCAACATGCAATATCTTCGATTCACTGGTTATACATAAGGGCCTGTATCTTCCCTTGACCTTCAGGTAACCTGCAGCTATTTCTTCACAGACTGTGTTGTGACATGATTCACAAAGAGAGAGCGTCACCGCCAGAATACTGATATTTGAAAGACTGGATTTTGAGACTGTGGCTAGTTACTCTGTGTGCACAATTTCCAAAACACAACCCAGGCAATAACGATAACAATAATAGCTAACATATACAACCTTCAGGTTTGAAAAGCACTTTGGACATATAGACTCATCTGAGCCTCACAATACACCTGTGAAGGAGTTACTGTTATCCCCACTCTATAGATAAGGAAACTGAGGCTGACAGTGGCTAAGTGACTTTCCCACTATCATATAGCTAGTAAACATCTGGAGCAGGAATCATGCTCAGATCTTTCTGACTCCAAGTCCTATTCTATTTCTCCTCTTCAATTCCAGACCCTAAGAAAAGCAATGTTCTACTAAAGGTCACTGTCAGTATGGGTCACTTCCAATCTGTTCACTAAAGAAGTAGTCCTAAACTTAGTTCTATCAATAGTAGAGCAGAAATTGGAACTATATTCATCTCACTCCCAACGGAAGATCATAGTGGCCCCAAATGGAGGCCAAAACCCTACCCAAACTCATCGGATAGAAGTCAGAGGTCCTGCTATAATTGAATGGACCTTTTAAGACAAGAATAGCTGTTGAGAAAAATAGGATGGCAATCCCATTGATTGCTTCCAAGTTGTAGGGGAAAAGTGGGCATCAGGAAACTAAGTAAGCACATAGTTAGCTCGCGGAGCAAAGGGTCTGCTACACTTTCTGGGAACAGATGGAAGAAGGAAATGCTAATTAATGATTCTTCTTCTGCCCCAAAACATCTGATGTGAAGGACTATATGCTTCCTTGGATGTCAGCTGTTGTGCTTAATTTATTCTAACTCATAAAATTATTCTTCTCACATAAAATGTATAAGCAATCAAAATAATCCTACCTTGTTTTCTCCATCCTAAACTTCTGGTGTCAGCTTCATATGAAAATGTCAAAAATAGCATGCCACAAATTTATATATACTTTTGAACTATTTTAATCTATCCTTGCTATGATGGGGGCAATAATAATCCTGGGCAGTTTTTCCCTCATGCTTCAGCCAGCACATTTGGACCCAAACAAGATATCTTACACTTCCCAAATGCTAGTGGTCAATAAAAATGGTCCACACAAAATACATCTTCATCAGTGTCATCTGGAATTTTTTTGGTAGAATAAACCCAAAAATCCCTTACTGAAATTCTTCAGTGTTAACAATATACAAGTACCTCTTGCTTTGCAGTAGTCATGGGGAGTAAGGCTAAGGGATTTATCAAAGGAGAGCTGAAAAGCTGATTTGCAATAGGGGCAAGGGGGATGATTCTTAATGTTTTGAAAGAAAGGTCCAAAATTCAAATATATCTGAATTTTGTATCCCCAGGGCTCAGTTCAATGCCTGACACACTGAAGACACTTAAATGTTCACTGAATTTAATTGAATAGTAAACAAAAGTGAGGGTCTTCTGAAAGAGGAGAGCTTTGGACACAGAAGAAGCTGCTACTTTTCTTCCAAGGAATTATGTGGATTTACAGGTACTATTAGATGAGAAATTGGCCAATAAGGGTCAGGGAAAAAAACAGTAGTAGTAGGTACTACTTTTTTATTTAAAATATTTTTCCATGGTTACATGATTCATTATTCCCCACCTCACTCTTTCCTCCCCACTCCAGAAGCTGACAAGCAGTTCCACTGGGTTATACATGTATCATTGTTCAAAACCTATTTCTCTATCTCTTGCTTGGTCCTAAATTCCTTCCTTTCCCATAGATCTGACGGTATACTATTCTATGTTCACCTAATTTATTTCACTCTTTATATTTAAGTCATTTACCTGTTTTAAATTTATCTTGGTATAGGGTATAAGATGTTGATCAAAAACCTAATTTTCTCCATACTGTTTTCCAATTTTCCCAGCAGTTTTTGTCAAATAGTGAGTTCTTGTCCCAAAAACTGGGGCTAGCTTGCTGAGGTCATTTGCCCCTAGTCTATTCCACTGATCTACCCTTCTATCTCTTAGCCAGTACCATATTCTTTTGATGACTGCTGCTTTATAGTACAGTTTAAGATCTGGTACTGCTAGACCCCCTTCCTTCACATTTTTTTCATTATTTCCCTTGATATTCTTGATCTTTTGTTCTTCCAGATGAACTTTGTTATAATTTTTTCTAGTTCATTAAAAAAGCTTTTTTTGGTAGTTTGATGGTACTGAATAAGTAGATTAGTTTGGGTAGGATGGTCATTTTTATTGTATTAGCTCGTCCTACCCAGGAGCAATCAATGTTTTTCCAATTGTTTAGATCTAGTCTTAATTATGTGGAAAGTGTTTTGTAGTTGTGTTCGTATAATTTCTGAGTTTGTCTTGGCAGATAGATTCCCAAGTATTTTATATTGTCTAGAGTGATTTTAAATGGAGTTTCTCTTTCTAACTCTCGCTGCTGAATTTTGTTGGAAATATATAGAAATGCTGGTGGTTTATGCGGGTTTATTGGGTACTACTTCTAAAAGTGGGTAGTTGGTGACTCCCTGCTAAGGAGTACTGAGGCAGCTGTTATTTTCATTACTACTGCCCATTGAAGGGCAAGGACTTCAGCATGGAAAGCCAGATTAGAGAAGTAAGCAGCTGGTTAAGAAGAGGATGTCTGAGAATGGGACTTAGATTTCTGGATGGGAGATTAAAATATAGGAATGAAAAATCCTGGTCAGATATACAATACTTAACAAAGGCTGGTGAGAATGTTTTGCCTGATGTGTTAAAAACTAAAAAGGAAGGGGGATGAAGAAAATATACTAAGAAAATATACTAAATACACACACACACACACACACACACACACACACACACAATCAAGCCTGATATCAAGACCATTTGAACCCAGAAGTTCACAGGAAGCAAAGTCCAAAAAGGAAATGATCAAAAATCTATGGCCTTTTATGTCCATACACAAATAAGCCTAGTATAATAATAAGCAAGATGAACTAAACATCCTAAATCAATAAAGCAAATTTAATTTGGTATCATTAATACTTTGTGGGGCAGCTAGGTGTCTAAGTGGACAGAGAGCCAGGTTGTGAATTAGAATCTGGTCTGAAATAATTCCTAGCTGGGTGACCCTAGGCAAGTTACTTAAGCCCCACTGCCTAGCCCTTATCACTCTTCTGCCTTGGAAGCAATAATATGGATTCTAACTTGCTTTAGAGCCCAGAGGTTTAAGCTTCTGCTCTTTCAGAAAGGCAGGGTATTCACATACATAGTTACTGGACCTGAAAGCAGTGGTTATGGAGCCAATAAAGAAAATCAAACAGCAACCTTATGAGACCAACAAGAGGAAATATCAGGCAGAGACTGAAATTTACAATTTATGTGTCCAGAAAAGACTATGCCTAGAACAGTTGCATACTGTCATTAGGGGGCAGATCCAAAAGGAAAATCATGATAATATCATGAGAAGACAATGGCAATCCTATTGTATCACAGGCATACTTTGCCTCTCTATATGTATGTGCTGACTACATGTGCTCCCTCTATATGCGTTCTTCCACAAATATGCTGTAATAGAATACTCCCGATCTGCTTTCCCTTCTACATATGAGCTTTGGTCACATATTCATATTTATACCCTACTAATTCACTCTTCCCACTGACAGTGTGTAATTTGTGGGAAAGCTGCTCCAAGTTCATTAGGAAAATATTCTATTGCTAATTTCCTACTATTTTATTTCATTAAATGCCTTTGTTTTCAATTAATTGTGTGCTCTGGTAGACAAGCAAAAGTAAACATCTCAAAGGGGGCTCATGAGCTCCAGCTTTAAGCAATGGGGACCCATAGTTTACTTTGAATTTCAGGTAACCCATCTTGTGATACCCATGTAAAAGTTTTCCCCCAAAGACTAAACTCACATATTCTATACATGTACTTTAACATCTAACTTGAGTTCTCTATACATCTACACTAGCCTTTTCTTGACAATGCCTCTGTTTCCTCCTCATCAGAATCATCTTCCTTTTTGCCTTCAGAATTTCATTCTTGAGAACTTCCTGTTCCCCTTGGGCTGATTTTGCCCTGTAGAATTTTAATTCATAGGATCCTATCTATACTGTCTCTGAACCTTTTGAAACCTGTTCACTTAAAACCTAGGTTGCATGTCAGATTCTGCTTGGACTTCCTCTACTTTTCTATCAAAAATTCTAAGATGAGGAGTCGTGACATTCCTCCTCAAGGCTCACATAATTTCTACTTCAGCAACTAGTTCCTTTCTGATTCATGTAAATCAGATAAAAAAAATAATCTCCCCTTGTCAGTTCCTTCACCTTCACATGATCTCAGATACAGACATAGAGTTAGAAAAGACTTTAGAAGGCATCAAGTTCAACTCCAACACTTTTTTGCAGATAAGGAACCTGAGTTTCAATGACTTGCCCAGGGTCACACATCTAGTAAGGTCTGAGACAGGTTTTGAACATCAGGCTTCTAATCTCTCTCCATCTCTCTTTTTCTTTCTCTCTCTCTCTCTCTCTCTCTCTCTCTCTCTCTCTCTCTATATA
>NC_058136.1:23452929-23505178 GCF_016433145.1 Gracilinanus agilis | reverse complement strand
ATTTTTAAACCCTTAACTTCTATGTATTAGTTCCTTGGTGGAAGAGTGGTAAGGGTAGGCAATGGGGGTCAAGTGACTTGCCCAGGGTCACACAGCTGGGAAGCGTCTGAGGCCAGATTTGAACCTAGGACCTCCTGTCTCTAGGCCTGGCTCTCAATGCACTGAGCTACCGAGCTGCCGAGCTGCCCCCTGCTGATAAGGCTTTAACAGAGACTAGGAAAGAATCAATGAACAGAAGGCATCATAGAACTCTACTACAAGGCCTTCATTTAATCAGTAATGAAATGGTAAACCAGAAAGAGAAAGGAGTTTTCACAACACCCCCATGCTTTTTAGTGGTGGGACTCAGACTAGAAGCTGGGTCTCCTAATACACTGTTTGATTTATTATATTAAGTGTAAGAAACATCAGGAAGTTCTCATTCTGTATTTGTTTTCATAAAAATTAATTAAATCCATAACTTAAGTGGCAGGTCCAAGCTCCAAGTTCTGAATACAAATCTGAAAAATAATTAGTGAAAAATGAGAAAACCAGTTACTAAGCAAGTAATAAGTAATTTTAGGCATCTACTCGTAAAATATACTTTTTCTTTGGCATTATCAGTACTGGCAACTTTAAAATAAATCTAGGTTGTTATAATTATTTTTTTCTTCCACTTACATTCATCCGTGCTTTATTTTTTTGCCAAAATGAAAATGAAGGGCAAATTTAATGGATCCTATGCCATTCTCTATCTATACGATCTCTTTCATCTGTTCTAAAATCTCTAACATGACAAGAGTCCCACAGGATAAAAAGGAATAAATGGGTTACAATTTGTATTGCTGAAGGGTAGGGCCACATGGGCAAAATCACATATCCATTTAGTTAACAGTTCCTAAGCTAATTGCGAATTTCCAGTAGACTTTATTCTTGGCTTCGAAGTGTCAACAAAATAGTATTGGCTGAAGTGGATTTCTTAGTGTACAATGTAAGACATCTGAAACTCAAATTTAAAAAGATCACAATACCACAATTTTTGTAATCGTGCCAATAAATTAGTCGCTTGGAGTATTTTTTATCTGAAATTATATTTCCCCTATACCACTCTTCCATTTGAAAAGAAAAATCAAGAAAATATTTCTTCCACATAATTCTCCCTCCCACACCTCTACGTCTACCTTGTAAGGGCAAATATAGTAGATCACTTTTGTTAGAAAACACTGTTCCCAAAATGCAGAATACCCTTGGTCCTCACCTGGTTAAACTTAAGGTAATCTCAAAGGAACAACTTGCTAGGAGATAAGGTAGAGGATCAAGTTTACCTCTTCAATCTCCCAGGTATCTATCTCACCTTTAATTAAAAATGTATTTGAATACTAAAGATCATGCCAAATAAAATTTAAGAGAGAAATGAGTTAAGAGCCTTTCACAGCTATGGCTAAGGGGTAAACAAGGATAGGCTTGTTCATAAGAGTTAAAATAGATAGTATCAATTATATTGAATTGAAATTCTTTTTCATGCTTTTGCTTTTGCTTTTGCATGAACAAAATTAATGCAACTAGAATATGAAGAGAAGCAGTCTCCCGGGGGAAAAATCTTTTTATCAAAATATCTCTGATAAGGATATGATAGTCAATTTGTTTAGAAAATTAAAAGAAATCTAGAAAACCAAAAGACATTCCTTCAGAGATTAATGATCAAAGTATATAAAAACTATGAGTAAAAGAATTGCAAACAATTAACAATTGGAAGCAATGCTCCAAGCCACTAATTTTAAGAAAATGCAAAGAAACACAATTCTGAGATTTCTCCTCCTACCCAGCAAGTGCCAAGGATGACAAAAGATGAAATAATCAAAGTTGGGAGCAGAAAGTTATAGAAAAATGAGTATACTAACGCACTGGAGGTTTTTTGGTATATGTGTTTTAAACCCTTGCCTTCTGTCTTAGAATCAATGCTATGTATTGGTTCTAAGGCAGAAGAGTGGTAAGGGCTAGGCAATTAGGGTTAAGTGACTTGCCCAGAGTCACACATCTAGGAAGTGTCTGAGTCCACATTTGAACCCAGGACCTCCTGTCTCTGGGCCTGGATCTCAAACCACTGAGCTACCCAGCTGCCCCCTCACTAATGCATTGTTGATATATGAATGGGTCACCAAAAATGCTTCTCAAAGACATTGGAGCAGTGGTTCCCAAACTTTTTTGGCCTCCCACCCTCTTTCCAGAAAAAATATTACTTAGCCCCCTGGAAATTAATTTTTTTTAAATTTTAATAGCAATTAATAGGAAAGATAAATGCTCCTGTGGCTATCACCGCCTCCCTCAATTGCTGCAGCACCCACCAGGGGGCAGTGGCGCCCACTTTGGGAATCACTGCATTGGAGCAATAATTTCTCTGAGACAAGTACCTAAAGCCTAAAATTTAAAATAATTACAAAAATGTAAAAATCACCTTTTATTAATTTTCAAATTTGACTTATGCTTCTCCTCTGTGTCTCTTACAAATAATAATAGCAATAAATAATATTTATATAGCGCTCTACTTTTTGCAAAAGGCTTTACATATATTATCTCATTGGAGCCTCACAACAATCTTGTAAAGTAATTTGAGAGGGTGACCAGGAAAGACCTCCTGCAATATTAACAATAATGATAATAACTGTTATTATTATAGCTGACATTTATGTAGCACTTATTATATGCCAGGCAATGGACTAATAATTATTATTTCATTGATCTTCACAACAATTCTAGGAAGTAGGTGTTATCCTTAGCCCCATTTTATACAGTTAAGGAAACTGAGGCAGACAGAGGTTAAGGGACTTGCCCAGAGTCACAAAGCTAGTATCTAAAGCTGGATTTAAACTCAGGCCTTCCTGACTCCAACACTTTACAACCTCAGGGCCATCTAACGGTAGAAGGTAGCATCTGAACTGTTGCTATATTCTGTAAGGCTCTAGAGAAGAGACTTTGGGTAGTCTCACAGCAAGACAAAGGTAGGAAGCAACCCCTGAAATTGTTAAGAGAAAAGTATTTGGAGAAGAAATGAATTTTAGTAAAGCATTCTGAGCCAAACAAAAGGTATTGCATGCTTATCAATTACTATTATGAAAAAATTGCCGGGCTGAGACATTGTTGTCAGCTTTGAACCAATGTGTCCTGTCTCAACATTTCACCCATAAAGTTACTACTGCAGGTAGTGTAGCCCAATACCGATTTATTCCCATTATAAGAAAGAAAAAAATGACTCCTCCAGCTTGGCACAATTAACAACTAGTGCTTCCAAAGAGAGGGTAGATTTTTCTTCGTGGGCCCTTTTGGGTTCACTGTGATCTATTAGAATGAGCCAGGTACTAACTAGGGTCATAAGAAAAGAATCACTTTAGCTACTGCATGCTGGGCGATAGAGAAGGCTGTACATGGAGTTCAGCTCTTTAGGGCAGAGGAGGTGGAACTGTTGAAGGGAACAGTACCTCTGAGTCATAGATTGGCTAAATATATTTTGTGCTACAGGGAAGAGAAATCTCTTTCTGAATGGTAGGAAAACCACAGAGGATGCTTTATGTGCATGGCTTTAATCATTGTTTTGAGAGGTTAGGGGAATAAATTAGAGGAGAATTTCTAAACAGCTGTGCCTCAGATCCACACTTCATGCTAGGCTTCATTCCATCCTTATTTCTTTGTGTTACAAAACCTTCTCCCAATTTGGCAGATCAACGGTCCATCTCTGCTGCAAAGAGGCCCAAGGGAGAGGAATTCACAGGTAGGGCTGCCTTCAGGGAGAACGTTACCAGGCTAGCCATAGCAGATGAGAAAAACACCAGCCGTAAGAAAACTATGAAGTCTCAGGCAGGGTTGGAGGTCTTCTACCTAATGCTTCAGAAGGTGATGCTTTCTAAAGAAGTCTGCATTAGAAATGTGTACAAAGTCCTGTAATGGAGCAAATGATTTTACATCCTATCTTCCTAACAATGGATCTTGAATGTCCTCTTTATACCAAGTAGGCTGAAGTGGGACAGAAAAAAATTCAGTAAATATCTAAGAGTAGGACATGGATGTGTCCGTAGGGATATGCGGTGAAGGCAGGGGGGTGGTAGATAGAAAGAGGCAGAGAAAGACTATATAACTTTTTAAAAAATTTCTAGGGGGGCAGCTGGGTGGCTCAGTGGATTGAGAGCCAGGCCTAGATATGGGAGGTCCTGGGTTCCCATCTGGCCTCAGACACTTCCCAGTTGTGTGACCCTGGGCAAGTCACTTGATCCCCATTGCCCACCTTTACCACTCTTCTGCCTTGGAGCCAATACACAGTATTGAATCTAAGATAGAAGGTGAGGGTTTAAAATTTTTTTTTAATTTTATTTTTTCCCAATTACATGAAAAAAAAACCCCATCGCTATAATAAAAACTTGGGGCACTAAGAAAAACAAGTTACAGACAGCATTTGATGAAGAATGGAAACTCTTTGAGGGCAGGGATTCCAAGTTGCCTTTTGTCTTCTTATCCATATCTTTAAAAGTTATCATGGGCTAAAAAGTTTTGGTCACAAAAACTTTTTTTTGATTCAGCAGAACAAAATGTAGCCTTGAAGTTTCTCCTCCAACAGGGAATTTCTCACATATAGATTAGGACCATTTATCACCACTCGATAAGTGCTACCATGAGACGAACTCCCCCTAACCCAGATAACCCTCTGGTTATCAATATAACACAAAATGAGATATACAAATGGAAATGTATTGCTTGCTCTGCTATCATGGAAGCTGCTTTGTATAGGGTTCAAATAAAAGATGAAGTCTACCAGATGTTCCTATTGCATTAGAGGGAGATCTTTGTTTACCCAAAAGAGATCAGAGCAAACATCTATAGGAGAGAAGTTAAACAGATGAAAAATGCCTATTATCCAAACTAATACTAATGTACTAAGTAAATGTATCAGGCATATCCTGGATAAGCATGGCCAATGGAAAAATCAGCTGGGCACAAAACTGCAAAGAAGGAAGTGGGATGGAAATTGCTCAGTGCTTTTAATGATTCCAGTCTGCTTCCCTAGCACACAGACTCATTTCTTCAACCAAAATATTCTCCCAGAAATATCATACGGTTGTCCGATCTTGGAGTATCATATTCTCTAAGGAATCCCAAGAATTGTACCTGGTCTTCAAGGTGATGAAGAGATACATGGGAGGAACAAACAGGATATAACATATTTCCAGTTGATGATTTATGCACAAAAGTGACCTCACAGTGTAACTGAGGATGTGTCTGATGAGAAAAGAGGTGGCCTGGTCATATAGTGGTAACAAATGGCATGAAATCATCTCCAGCACTTCAGATGTTGTGGATGATGTGTGAAAGACCTTTTGCAAGTATCATAGATTATGAAAAAAATGTGTGTTGGTTATAAGATGAACCAATGGAGAGAAAACCCACATGAGTGAGACTGTAGACATGTTCAAGTGTTGAAGTATCACCAGTGACTCATACATAGAACACAGAAGATAAGAAACAGCCTCAATTATTGTATTAATCATCCAATATATAATAGTCATTTAGACAAATATGAAGAAAGGAAACTATTTTGGTCTATGCAGCCTTGGGCGAATCAGTATCCCACTGTGAGCCCCAATTTTCTTATCAGAAAAATGGGGGGCTTGAATAAAATCTGTGGCTCTATGACTAACTTCCTAAAAATGCCTTTTTTGTGTACAAAAAGCCTAAATGCTAGGGGCAGCTGGGTAGCTCAGTGGATTGAGAGTCAGGCTTAGAGACGGGAGGTCCTAGGTTCAAATCCGGCCTCAGACACTTCCCAGCTGTGTGACCCTGGGCAAGTCACTTGACCCCCATTGCCCACCCTTACCACTCTTACACCTAGGAGCCAATACACAGAAGTTAAGGATTTAAAAAAAAGCCTAATACTACTTTTAAATATTTGATGAGTAAAATCCAACTTCCGTCATTTGTTTTTTTTTAAACCCTTACTTTCCACCTTAGAATCAATACTGTGCATTGGTTCTAGGACAGAAGAGTGGTAAGGGCTAGGCAATGGGAATTAAGTGACTTGCCCAGGGTCACACAGCTCCAAAGTGTCTGAGGCCAGATTTGAACCTAGGACCTCCTGTCTTGAGGCCTGGCTCTCAATCCACCAAGCTACCCAGATGCCCAGCCATTAGGTTTTTTTTTAGGTAAGTACAAGAGCACAAAGAAAAGTCTATAATCCCTGATTAGAGAAATAAAATCAGTCAGAAATGAAAAAAAATAGAAAAAACGAGTAAAATAAAGTCCAACATTCTCTTTGTGTTGAGTCCCCAATGGAAACTGAAGACATTGCAGAGGTAAGGGACCAAGATGTTTGTAAAGGGCCTTGAGTCCATGCTATATGAGGACAGGTTAAAGGAAAATGAGATGTTTGGCCTGGAGACACAGTGAGGAACAAGACTGACTGTTATCTTTAAACATGTGAAGAGCAATTGTATGGAAGAAAGGTTAGACCTGTTCTACTTTACAAGTGGAGCAGAACTAGGAGCCAGGGTGGAAAGGTTTGGAGACGTTGATTGAGGCTTGATATTAGGCTTTCTAACGCTCAGTGCTTTTCCAAAGTGGTATGGAGAGGCCTGCCTCAAGAGCCAGCAGAATCCCTCCAATCATGAAGAAGTCATCCTAGACGACCATTTGGCAAGAGCGTTGTAGAGGGATCCCTGTACAGGGTGGACTCTGACTCCTAAATGTTTAAGGTATTTTGAAAGACAGCCTCCCTCCCCACCCAGGAATAAACCAAATCTCCTCTTCTATTACAATCAGGATCCTAGATTTAAAGCTAGAGAAGCCCAAGAAGTCAAGTCCAACACTTGACAAATGAGGAAAGTGTGTTCCAGAGAAGGGATTTGCTCCAAGTCACATGGGCAGGAATTAACAGAAGCAAAATTTGAACACAAGCTCTCGGAAGACAAATCTCCAAATCCACTACACCCCGATGGCTCTCTCCACTTCCTACCTCCCCTCCATGACTTGCTTCTACAACTGCACCATTCAGGCCCACTCTAGTTGGGTGCCAGGCTTGTCACAGGAGGGGACGAAACTCTCTGTTCCTTTCACTTTCTTTGCCAGGATGCCAAGTATCTCACCTTGATGGATGTCACAGATTCACCTAAATACATCATTAGTCCCTGGCAATTGAGTCAAGGGGAGGATCACAACTCGCTCTACACAGTCATCTTTCATCATTACCGTCCCTTCTGAACAAGCTGCTGCTGCGCCTCTATTCATGCCCCAACCAAAGCCAACACTGGGCAAGAGTGTCCAACTTGCCTTTGCATATTCCACTGGGTGCTCCACCACCTTTATAGACAATTATGCTATTATCGTTTGTGACAAGGAGAACACAGCGGGTATCTAGGCACCGCTCAGAGGGGAGCGTTTTTTGAAGGCTTTGTGTCATAAGAAAACACACTAACAAATATAGCAGAACAGATGGATCCTGATCACAACTTCAGAAAGGTTGCACACAGCCAGTAGTGAAGATTGATGCCTACCTACTAAGCAGCAATCTGGGTGATATTTGGCATATTTACTGGAGCATTCAAAGAGTTGCACAGGCCTCCTAATTAATATATGTACCCACCGTTATGGAAAGCTAGTAGAGAGTGGGTTTTCCTTCCTGATTTATCTGCCTCTCTTAAATACTATAAACTTCTAAGTAATACCTACTTTCGTGCAGGGGCAATAAATTTGAGGCCAGGCTGCTTCACACTGTTTTTGCTATAGAAATGTCAGTGATATTTGCAGTTCTAAACACTGTATTTCATGCCATTTCAAAGCTGCCCCAAATATTCGTGTTTAAAAGACTAAATAGCTCGGGGTCAAGAGACTTGAAGAATGTTTGTCTCATCTTGAGGCTGTCGAAAAGTATTCTGTACAAGAATGTCAGGAAGAAAATATGTCCTAGAAGACACGTATGCTTTGCTGAATGAAATGAGTCCTAAATTCACCTTTTCTCCAATTTAAAGTCTTAAAAGTCTCTTTCTCCCCCACTACCAAGCTTTAATGCACCAACGAATTCATCCCTCCATGCTCAGCTCAAGTCAGCTGACCTCTGGACAGTTGCTTGGTCCTGCCAATGGAGAGAGTGCTGGGCCAGGAGTCAGAAGGAACTGAGCTCAAATGTAACCGTACTTAAATGTGTGACCCTGGGCAAATCCCCTAACTTCTGTTTGCCTTAGTTTCCTCAGCTCTAAAATGGGAGTAAAAATAGAATCTACCCCTCAACGTTATTGGGAGGATCAAATGAAATATTTCTAAAGTGCTTAACATAGTGCCAAGTCCTCCAGGAAGCCTTTCTCAATTCAATTGTGAGGACCTTCCCTCACTCAAATTCCTTTGTATTGACTTTGCATGCACTCATTTAACAGGAACTTTGCTGCGTTTTGATCATTTTCTCCAGCAGAACACAAACTCTTTGAAGACAGGCATTGTTTTGTTTCTGCCTTGGTATCCCTAGCAGCTAGCATAGGTGCATACAGTGATCTTTAATATATCTTTGCTGAATACATCAGAGGTAGTTTCTTTTATTTTCCCCCATTTGATGATAAAACCAAGGGTTAAAAAGACTGTGACTTGCCCATTGTCACGCAGATAATGTCTCTAAGGCAGGATATGAACCTATATCTTCCTCATTTGAACCTAAAATTCTATACCTTATGTCTTCTTGCAAATCAATATGATTAAATGGGTAGAACATGGAGGAGACTCCAGTGTTAGGCACCAAAGAACACTTTATTTGAAATATTTGGTTCATTTGAATAAGGTTGGGTTAAGGGCAGCTAGAGAAAGTGCTGCACAGGATCATAAATTTAGAGCTGATAAGGGATTCTAGAGATCAATTAGCCCAGCATTGCCTCCTTTTTACCAATGAGGAAACTAAGGACCAAATACATTGCTACTTTCCCAAGGTTACACAGGTAAAAGGCAGAGATGGAATCAGCATCCTAATCATGTCTGCTCTTGAAGGGTTTATCTCCAAAAAAAATCACAGAAATACTGAGCAAATAGATCTGAGAACTATATGTATAGGACAGGAAATGAAGCATACACTGTAGGTACATTATCAGTACAAATGGACCCATTGGTCCAGGAAAAATAAATATAAATGTCATGGCAAGGTAAACTCTTATCTACATAAGGAAGAGAGCTACAATGCCAGTGTGAGATGGAGAAAGAAATGCACTCAGCTACAAGACCTAGTTGTTCTAGGTAAGGGTGTTCCTCAAAGGCAATTTGAAAGACTTGCCTAATAGACACACGCCATATGCACACATTTCTCCCCTTAGGTTGGTTTCCTGTTGATTCCTTTTTCTTCTGAGACCTTCAAAATACTCGCTGAAAGGTCTTGCACTCTTTATAGAACTTCTTATAAACAAGTATTTGGGTCAATGAATTTAACTCTGAAACCTGTTTCAATTTAGTATTACTACTTCCCAGGGAATCTAACACCTAACTAGATAGCTGTCCCCTTGGGGCAAAAAGAGACTTTTTCAGAATGGTATCCTTAGAGTTCCTTGGCCTTCCTTATGAATTCATGCTATAAGGGGCAGTCAGTCAATTCTGATTCGTTACCCATTATCTCACACATGGGTCACAGACCTCCCCATACTTAAAGTGGGATGTATACACTTCTGGTGATTAAATCTAAAAATGGGCAGGGGAGAATTAATCCTATCTTCACACTTGGACAGCAACAGAGATCCTGAAATGTGTACCATCTCCCCTTTCCCCATATACAGCATCCTGTGTATCACAGATGTTATCTGACATTTGGGATTATAATCTAGGCCCTACCCTGGAACAAACTAATGCAAAATTTTTATAGATAACAAAAGAGGAGAGCAAATGGGGAGCTGCCAGGCTCAAACTCTAAGTTCATATTCTTTCAGACAAAGAAAACACCAGAATTTCATTCATTTCTGTATTCTTCTAGGCCTAGAATATAGACAGCTGAAGATTGGTTAATTGCATGACTCTGTTACTGATTAAGAATAGGAAAAACCACCAGGAGAACATTATACACAGAGACTGATACACTGTGGTACAATCGAATGTAATGGACTTCTCTACTAGCAGCAATGCAATAATCCAGGACAATCCAGAAGAACTTATAAGAACGCTATCCACATCCAGAGAAAGAACCGTGGAAGCAGAAATACAGAAGAAAAACATTTGCTCGATCACATGGTTCAATGGGGATATGATTGGGGATGTAGACTTCAAACAATCACTCTAGTGCAAATAATAATATGGAAATAGGTCTTGATCAATGACACATGTAAAACCCAGTAGGATTGCTCGTTGGCTATGGGAGGGGGTGGGAGGAGGTGAGGGAAAGAACATGAATCATGTAACCATGGAAAAATATTGTTCATTCATTCATTCATTCATTCATTTAACTTAATTTAAAAAAGAATAGGAAAAACCATCTGTCCTTTAAGATTTAGATTCTCATCTACCTAAAGATAGGCACCAAGGCCATTTAATGTCTTGGAGTCCTTGAAGTACCACCTCTCTCTTATTCCACAATGATGAGGATATCACTCATGGAGGGAACCCAACTGTGGAACAATGGCAACATGAACCACACATCTTGCTGTGCACAGCTATCAAGGAGAGTAGCAAAAAGGAGGAAATATATAGGATTACAAAGCAAACTGATTATATTGCATATAATCAGCCAAATACTGAGAACAAAAAACAAGTTCACAGCACCCAGGTTAAGAACCCCTGGCCAAAGGCAAATGTAAATATAGTAAAGACAATATTAATGATTGCCTTGGACAGATACTTGTTTCCTCATTCATTTTTGTCTCTTTATTCAACATGCTTAGTACTCATCTTGTCTGAATTAGAATAGTCTCTTGATTTCAATTTTAATTCTAGTTTATTCAGTCTCCAATTATCCTCATCAAGAGCTGGGAAATGATAGAGCTAACCCCATGTGCTGGATACTTCAAACATCATTTCTATTTAGTGTTAGCACTGGAGGCTTTCAAGCAGAGTCTAGATGACCAGGTGATAAAATAATGATGATTAACAATGGATAGGGTGCTAGGCCTGACGGCAGGATAAACAGTTCAAATCTGACCTCAGACACTTACTATGCAAGCCACTTAAGCTCTGTCTACCTTAGTTTCCTCAATTATAAAATGGGGAAAAGAATAGCATCTACCTCTATTCCCTCCCCCAGGTTATCATGAGGATAACACGAGAAATCTGTAAAGCGTTTAGCACAGTACCTGGCACATAGTCACAATAAATACGTATTCCCTTACTTATTTAACTCAGAAGGAGCAGCTAGTTTCTTTAGTTTCTTGAAGCTGACTGTACCTTCTAGGTTAACTCCTCCACTCTATAGACAGCACTGTCCCTCAAGATTAGGCGAAGAATCACCCCCAACCAAGGTTTCTATTTTCATTCACCAAAACATATATTCAGCACCTTTGGGGAATGTAAAAGACAAGATCTCTGCTTCCCAGGAGTTTATCAATGACATATGCATTACTGGATATATGCTGACACAACCTAATATAGAAGGACACTTGGGAAATTGGGCCGTTCATAGCTAATATATGCCACCAGGAATCTCAGAGGCTTGGGCCAGAAAATAACAACAAGGATTTCACTGAGGACACTTAATAGTTTTTTTTAATTCTAAAATTTATCATGAATTTAACTTTACATAGCAAAAACAAACACCTGAAAACTCATTCAAAACTATGAAATGTTAAAAAATACCTTTTCAAACACAATAGCAACAAAATTTTTGCCCAAAATTATTTCTAACCCCCCTCCTTCTTCCCTTTCTACCAGGTAGTCAGCTGTAGAAATTCATGATAAGAAGCCCATTTTCTCTGTAGCCAATCTTTTTGAGCAAGCCACACATTTGTATATCTTTCCTAAGAGTTTTTTTTTTCCAGTTGGCTAGTTGACGATTTAGGTGCCTCCATTAAAGACACTTACTCTTATCCTTGAGATATCTCTCAAAGACCATAGAGAGGTCATGCCATGCATAACCTTTGGCTACATGTTGCCAAACTGAATCTAGATAACCATAATTCTTATAAAAGGAAAGGGCATGGCTAGAGAAATCTGTGATTTATAAGCCCAAACCAAACCAAATTCTCAGATTTGATTTCATTAATGTAAGGGGAAAAAAAGAATTTTCTCAGTCTTCTTTCTCAAAGACCCCCATCATTTTGGATTCCAGAACAAATGTCTCAGCAGAAGGGATCATGGAGATTCTTCCTCCTTTGTAGAAAAAACCTGCTTGGATGACTTTGAAGTCTAGGAACAAGGTGCTGTCATCGAACAATAAAAAATTGCCCATTCCACCTTTAGAAAGATGTAAAAGTTAAATTTTTCTACATTAAACCTCCTATTTCTCCTCGTTCTGTACTCTTAAGCCAAACATCAAAACAAGTCTAATTCCTTTTTGAGGAGAAGGTAACTCAAATACTTATAAATATCTATCATGTACTCCTCAACATTTCTTTTCCAGGCTAAACATCGCTTGTTCCTTCCCCTGATCCTTATAGAGCATGAACTTAAGGACCTTCTGGTTGCACTTCTGTGAACTCCGGTTTATCACTATCTTTCCTAGGATGTAATACTCAGACCAGAACATAATACTCCTGATTGGTCTGATCAGGGCAGAAGACAGCAGTACTATATCACCTCCTGATGGGATGCCCTTTAAGAACATGAGTCTAGAAGAGGAGGAAGACAAATTGCAAATAACTATACTGTGTTTGTACCCTTAAATTATAATTCTCAGCAACTTATAGAATACAGTCTGACATGGATGATTCTTTTGCATCATCTAGGTCAGTGATGGCGAACCTTTTAGAGATGGAATGCTGACCCCTCCCCCTTACCCCACACAGGGGAGGAAGGAAGCACTGGGCAGAGGGGTGGGCGAAATGAGGAATGTCCTCATCAAGTGTAGAGAGGAGGAAGGGAGTGGCCCAAGCATTCTGCTCTCCTCCAGCTCTGCTGCCTGTGAGCCACCCACCTTACCTCCTGTGTGCTCCCACTGGGCTGCTGGGCAGAGGGGCAGGGGATGTGAAAAATGTCATCAGGCACAGTGGAGAGAGGGAGAACAGCTCCACCCGAATCCCTCTGCCTTTAGTAAGGAACTGGGGGGGGGGGTCGGGGGGAGGGTGACCATGTGCCCACAGAAAGTGGTCTGCATGCCATCTTTGGCACTCGTGCCATAGGTTTGCCATCACTGATCTAAGTGGTCACTATATACTGCCCCTACTGTTGGGAAAGGAAATATAAAATGGATACCTCATTAGATTTTTACAAACAACATCTCAAACCTTCAGTGGATCTGTAATTTCATCGAAAAGGGTACTGGCTCCAACAATACAAATGATGATCCAGCCATGGCTGCCCATCCTGTGAAATTCTCATATCTGTTCTCCCAGAAGCTTGCCACAGACAGTCTCCCCAGTGTGCTGGAGGCCTTTTTTGACTTCATACGAATATCAGTGGAGCACATGGGCTCTCCAGTCATCATCTTGAGATATGATTTAACCATCTTTTTCACACATACATTTTTTAATGACATCCTTTATTTTTCTTCTTCCAAGTAATTTCTTGTCAGCCTGCTCACACCCACCTTACACCTCTCCATTGCCCTTTGGCTGATCCTCAATTTCACTGCAAAAAAATAGTAATATCTTTTCATAGCCCATATTTCCTGACTTAGTTTGAATTCATGCCACTGGTACCCTTGAAATGTGTTGTTCCCCCCTGCTGGCATTTCTCTGTGTGTGGGGGACTTATTCTCTGATTTCAAACTAAATTGTGGCAAGGGAACAAATGGGATAATCCTCTACTGGCTTGATAATATTTGAAAAGAATTTTATTTTTCTATTTTCTATATAGAAAAAACCCGAAAAACTCTAGTTATCGCTCAGTACGAAATCTACCAAGTATACCTGGAACAAACATATACATTAAAGTGAGTCTCTAAGGGTTCACAGACACTGATTTACTTTTATCAACCCCCTTCAGTTAAACCCTCTTCACACAGTCCTTGATTGAAGAAGGCTGGGAGACTGTTATTTTGGAAGTAACCAAAGGTAAGGACACATTTTTCAGCATTTCATACACTTGAGGTACAGTTTTCATCACTGTATATAACACATTCTAGCAATAATGGCTACAGTTTGGGGCCACAGAATTTAACTTAGTCCAATGGCTTTGCCATTTTCATCCAGAAGGCCCTGTGGTACACACTGATGAAAAAGTGGTAGATTTGGAATGAGGAGAGATCTGGGTTTGAATCTTATCTCTGACACTTCTAGCTGTAGGTGCATGAATAAGCCACTTCAACACTCTGAGCCACAGTTACTTTATCTGTAAAATGAGGCTCATAATAGCCTCTAATCCCCAGGGCTTTGGGGAGGCACAAATAAGACAATGTAAGAAGAATGAATTGCCATAAATTCACTGTTGCGTGGAAATGCCAGCTAAGTGAGAGACATCTTTAGCAGGCTTGATCACGCGCCACATCACTTTTTTCCCTTCTGGGGTGTCACAATGCAAAGAGCCCTGGCTTTAGAGCACAATGCTTACTCCAAAGTCCCAGCTCTGACACTTCTGAGCTTGATGACCTGGGGCAAATCTCAGCTAACTCTTCTATAAAATGGTGGAAAATTACTCACCATCATAGAAGGGAACTGATGGAATGTGAATGTAGATTGAAGCATACCATTTTTCACTTCATTTCCTTCGAGAGTCTTTTCCTAATATAAGCATTATGTGTCTTCTTTCACAACATAATGAACATGTAAACACATAATGCATGATAGCACATGTATAACCTATATCATATTGCCTGCTGTCTTGGGGAGGGGGGAAGAGAGAGAAGGAAGGAGACAACATGAACAGTAAATTATCGGAAAACAATTATTAAAAATTAAATTTATTTGCAATCTGGAAAAATATGATAAAACATTCAATGGTAAATAATAATCTCTGCCTACATTGAAAGGTTGTTGGGAAGCTCAATTAAAATGTACTTAAAGTGCTTTCGCATGAACATAAGTTAATATCATGTAATGTATATGAAGAGTTGATGGTGAGTATGAGTGTCCCCTGGATGCCGTTGGGCGTCAGATATGCTGCAAGAAGGACCCCTATTGGGTCACTCCTTGGGTACTCAGAAGAAACAGCCACTTAGCTTTAATTCAAACCAGAGGTCGTCCCAAATGATACGTAAAGCAAAGCAGAGATTCATCAGATATTTCCCTACCTCCTTTTCTTCCAAGATCCACCTGCATTTCTTATTTTCACCCTTTCCCACTCTCATTTACTCTTCTCTAATGGTCAATCAGAACAGTCGCCTTACTACCTGTGATAAATTCAGATTGTGCTTGAGTAACTGAGTTTGAGATCTTTTCTGAGTTTGACAGACAATTACTGATCCATTTTTTGTCTCCGGATAAATGCCAGCTTCTCTCTGGGTGACAGTGTGAGGAAGAAACATATGTTCAATAGTGATAACTAGAAAATTGAAAGCACCGATCAGAAAGCATTAATTAAACATCTATTTGTACCGTTCTAGACAATACTCCTCCCAAAATGTCCAATCGTACCCCTGCCCTCTTATAGCTTACAAATAAAAACATATGGAAATAAGAGCAGCTTCAGAGTTAAAGATCAAAAATGAACATCTAGAGATATTTTGATGGATGAACAATAGGGAAAGAGTGGTCTCATCTCCCTGAATCGTAGTATAGATCTTGACTTGTCCCCCAAACCAACTCATCCAATGTGATCCTTATCTATATATTTCAATAAATACTCCACAGAGGATTTTTACCCAATGCACTATAGACTTTCTTCTGTTTTTTTTTAATATCAGATGGGTATTAAAGAGAATACAGACTACTCATCTCACTACCATTATCTACCACATAACGAATATGACTCCTTTTTTAGCCATACATATCACTGATGTATTTTATGCCACTTAGGATCATAGGATTTGGGGGGGGGCCTTAAAGAGATCTTAGTAATTTGTCTAGTCCAGGAGTCAATAAACTAAAGCCAGCAAAGAATGCTTTTTACACTTTTAAATATAATGAAATTTCATTTAAAAATGAAGAAACCATTCTTAGTTTGAGGGCCATACAAAAAGAGGTGGTGCGTGATTTATCCCACTGACTTCTATTATAGGAAAAGACCTTCACTTTACAGAAGAGCAAATGGAGGCCTTAAAGACATAAAACAAGTTGCCCAAGGTTATACATGTCAGAGGTAGAATTTGAACACAGCTTTTCTGAACACAAATACAGGGCTTTACTTGTACAAATCCTCAACGGTAATCTTCTGCAGCCTGTTTAGAAATATCATGGATCTTGCAACTGATTTTCAGGTGAGCCATAATTTTGATTCTTCAGAGATCTGAAGTTATATATGCAGGTAAAGCATCATTAATACTAATGTTAAAAAATAGGGCTTTAAATGACAACTGCTAGAGGGTGTATGAGAGAATGAGAATATTAATATACTGTAGGTGGAGCTTGGAATTCTGGAAGAAAAATTCTGGAATAATTCTTGGTATAAGACTTCAGAAAATCAACTTGGTACTGTACTCAAAAAAGTCACTAAACTGTACATACTTTTTGATTCAGTAGTACTAACTCTATACCTCAAAAAGATCAAAGCAAGAGGAAAGGGATTCATATGTACAAACATATTTATAACAAAGCTTTTTTTAATAGGTAAAAACTAAAACTAGAGTGAGCATCCATAAATTGGGGATGAGATAAACAAATTATGATATATGAAATAATAGAATATCATTTTATCATGTGAAACAACAAAAATGACAAAAATTCAGAGAAATCCAGGAAGATCTGTAAGCACTGACAGAGTAAAAGAAAGCGAACCAGAAGGACAACTTAGACAAGGATTGTGATATTGTAAAAGATGAAAATTTTGAAAGACTTTAGAACATTAATCCATGCAGTAACCAATAAAATGGATTAGAGGGACAAATGAGACATGTTTTTAGATACAGCTGGTATGCTGATTTGTTTTCCTTGACTCGGCTGAAAAGGAGGTCTTTTAGTGGGTAGTGACAGAGACAGACAGAGAGAAAGAAAGGAAGGAAGGAAAGACAAAATCATCAACATGAAAAAAATGCATAAAACAAAACAATGGATTTGGAAGGAGACATAAACAAATGGCAAAGTTCTTATTACCATGTCAGATTTAATATGCACTTTTAAAAACTGTATATAACAAGTACATAACTTTATATGCAATTCTTTTTGTTTTTTATTTTGAAATGTTTAAGATTAAGTTTATAATGAGAAATAATTTCCTTAAAGATATGTCAATATGAAAAAAATGTCAACATGCTGTTTCCAGTTAGTTAAGTCACGTGCTAAATATTGTCCCTTCGATTCAATCAGCATTTATGAGTATAAAAATATAGCAGCTAAGGAGTTTCTTCTGGAATTGAGAAGGCCTGAGTTCAAATCCAGTATCCTTCAGACAATATCTAATTGTGTGACCTTGGACAAGTCACTTAACCTCTGCATGTCTAGGAAGTAGCTATGTGGCTTAGTGAATAGTGTGCTGGATCTGGAGTCATAAAGACTTGAGTTCAAATCCAGATACTTCCTAGCTGTGTGACCCTGGGCAAATTATTTAACCTCTGATTGCTAGACAAAAGGATTGACTGGAGAAGGAAAGGGCAAAACACTCCAGTATCCTTGCCAAGAAAATCCCATGGATAGGTATGTTCCACGGAGTTGGACATAACTGAACATCTGAACAACAAACAGAAATGAGTAAAATTTTAAGATAAGAGCCATTTTCAAATTGATAAATGATCAAAGAATATGAAATAGCAGTTTTCAGAAGAAGAAATCAAAGATATCTATAGTCACATCAGAAATGCTTTCTATCACTTCAATTAGAGAAAGGCAAATTAAAACAACTCTGAGGTATCACCTCACACACAGCAGAAATGACAAATGCTAGAGGCGATGAGTGGAAAATAGGTACTAATGAACTGCTAGTGGAGTAATGAACTGGGCCAACTATTCTGGAGAATGATTTGGAATTATTCCCAAAGAACTAGAAAACTATGCATACCCTTTGACCCAGAAATACCACTCCTAAGCCTGTATCCCAAAGAGATCAAAGAAAATGGAAAAGGACTTATAAGTAATATAAGTAATATTTTTATATTCATGGGAACTCTTTGGTGACAAAAAATTGGAAATTGAAGGGATGTTTATCAATGGAGAATGGCTAAACAAGTTGTAGCATATGACTGTGTACTATAAGAAATGACAAGAGTGGTGATTTCATAAAAACCTGACAAAAACTATATGAACTGATGCAAAGTGAAGTGAGAAGAACTGGGAGATCATTGTGCATAGTAACAGCACTGTTGTAATGATGATCAACTGAAAAAGATTTGGCTACTCTTAAAAACAATGATCTAAGGCCTATGATTTTTTTAAAATGCCATCCACTTCTAGACAGAGAAATGATGAACTCTGAGTGCAAAATGAAATATATATTTTTTACTTTATCTTTCTTGCTTTTTTTAAAAAAAACTCTTATCTTCTGTCTTAGAACCAATACTATGTATTGGTGACTTGCCCAGGGTCACACAGCTAGGAAGTGTCTGAGGTCATATTTGAACCCAGGGCCTCCCACCTCTGGGCCTGGCTCTCAATCTACTGAGCCATCCAGCTGCCCCCTCTTTCTTGCTTTTTAAAAAATGTGGCTAATATAAAAGTATGTTTTGCATGATTTCACCTGTACAATTACCCTTCAGTGGGAGGGCATGGGAAGGAGAGAAATGAATTTGGAACTCAAAATTTAAAAAAAAAGAATGTTTAAAATAAATAAATAGGGGCAGCTGGGTGGCTCAGTGGATTGAGAGCCAGGACTAGAAATGGGAGGTCCTAGATTCAAATGTGACCTCAGACATTTCCCAGCTGTGTGACCCGGGGTAAGTCACTTAACCCCCATTGCCTAGCCCTTACCACTCTTCTTCCTTGGAACCAATCCGCCATATTGATTCTAAGACAAAAGGTAAGGGCTTAAAAACAAACAAATAAACAAATAAATAAATAAATGTAAATGTTAAGAAAGAAAAGTTTTTGAAGGTTCAAGGAACTTGGTGGACCAGCACATACTCAATATCATTTATCATGAGCCCCTATAAAAGTGTTTACTTTTACCAGACAAGTAGAAACACATTAGTTCAAAACAAAAGACAATGAACCAAACAACACAAGCCAAGTGACAAGGAAAACCAGTCATCTTCCATGCATATTTTCCCAGCAATTTGTTCTGCTGCTAGGATGGAGTGGCTCTTCACTATGCACAGTTTTTCTGCCAGAAGAGCCACTCCATTGGACTCCCTAGCCTCGCTTTTCTTAGGAACCTATAGTCTCTACCACCTCCAGCATCTGACTTGGCAACAATTCCTTGACTGGGTGCTGCTATGCTCTTTTGTAAAAAAACAGTGACTCCTTCCCTAGAATTGACAGAAATCTACCAAGCCCTGCTCCCTCATCTCTAAAACACAACACTTCCCAGGAAAGAGGAAGAAAAGCAGAGTCTTCCTGGCAAAATAATGCTATTTAAACTGAGCCATTTTCCTTTTGACAATTCTTTCTTATTCAAGGTTGGGTCCTCTCAATGAGAGACCTCACCCAGAATTTATGGTTACTATGCAATACATTTCCCACATCTTGATCTCTACAGGCTAGATTATAAACTGAGCAAAGACTAAATCACATCTTGGTATGAATAGGATTTTCCTTTCCATCTTTGTTCTCCAATAATTGATCTGGAGTTCAAGGATGCCCAGGTTTGTTTGTTTTTTAACTCTAAGGGTCTCTCCTGCTGTTCCAATGAAAAAGAGTGGTTGGAGAAAAATAAAGAGATAATTCATACCTTGGTGGCAAATTTGTTGTCTCTAAAGGCAGATCAGCCCAATTCCTTCCCATTTCATATGCAAATGACTCCTCAAAGCCTCTCTTCCTTTATGAGGTGCAAATGAGACTACTCACATTTTTACAAAATACCACATAATCCATTCACATCTCAAAGGAGCTTACCCTTCACATGGTGCAAATTAAGTGTGAGTGGTATATACCCTTACATCCCATTGTCTATTACTTTGCCCCCTCATCTTACTAATTTTCTTTTTTTTTCCTTTTTCATAGTTGTTACCCATGTCTTAGGCATTCAATATAGACATTTACAGCCATTACTTATATAGTACTTTGAAGTTTTCAAATCATTTGGCAAATATCTCATTTGTCCTCACACAAAGGAGGAAGGAAGAGGCAAGGCGGGTGCTATCATCACCTCTTTTTCCCAGATAAGGAAACTGAAGCCCAGAGAAGTGAATTTCCTAGGGTCAAACAGCTAGTAATCATCTGAGGTTTGATTTAAACTTGGGTCTTTGTGACTCCAAGTCCAGCATATTCACTATGCCACTAATGGAAAAAGCAGTGGAGTTGTAGAACCATTAGACCTAGTTCATAGCTTACCTCCATCACTTCAGTTCTGGCATTTGTAAATTGAGGAGATTAGACTAGAAGGTCTCCAAAGTCCCCTGTATATATAAATTTAAGAAGATACTACAATATTTTCTTAGATTTTGCCTCCAGGTAAACATCTCAACTATTTTCCTTATTCTCTTGTAAGTGCTACTCATTATAGTATCTAGGTTGTTAGATATACATCAGTAATTTTCTCCCTTCGCCTCTTTTTCTGTTTAAAGCCCTCTTACTCGATTTTCAAGTCTCTGGGAAAATATATATTTTAGCAATCTTTGTTAGGATACTTTCCATCTCTCACCAAGTCTTTATGTATTAAGCCATCACAGCCTCTACTAATAAAAGTCTTGTTCTCAGGTGCTATCATCCTAGACACTTTCTGAATC
The DNA here is from genome assembly GCF_016433145.1 of Gracilinanus agilis. NCBI lineage: Eukaryota > Metazoa > Chordata > Mammalia > Didelphimorphia > Didelphidae > Gracilinanus > Gracilinanus agilis. The sequence continues at coordinate 23,484,210 of NC_058136.1, read as the reverse complement.
TGCCTCTTTTTCACCCCAAAGCTCCTGTCTTCAATAGACAGCCGTGATGAAGATATCTCAAGGATATATTGAGTTTGATGGCTAACAGAATATCTAGGGGGAGATATTTGGTATAAAGATTTTTCCAATTTGTTGTTTCCCTTCTGATTTTGATTGCATTGTTTTTGTTTGTACAAAATCTTTTTAGTTTAATGTAATCAAAATTATTTATTTTACATTTTGTAATTTTCTCTAACTCTTGCTTGGTTTTAAAATCTTTCCTTTCCCAGAGATCTGACAAGTATACTATTCTGTGTTCACTTTATTTATAGTTTCCCTCTTTATATTCAAGTCATTCACTCATTCTGAGTTTATCTTGGTGTAGGGTGTGTGTGAGATGTTGATCTAAGCCTAATCTCTCCCATATTGTTTTCCAATTTTCCCAACAGTTTTTGTCAAATAGTGGATTTTTGTCCCAAAAGTTGGGCTCTCTGGGTTTATCATACACTGTCTTGCTGGCATCACTTACTAGGGGGAGATATTTGGGAAGGAAGCTGGAACTCTGGGAACAAGTTGGACATGTAGATACACTTTTGAGAATCATCTGTTAGGGGTAATAGTTGGATCGTTGGTACAGGATCACCAAAAAGATTGTAGAGACTAGTAGAGAAAAGGGCCAAGAACAGGACTTTAGAGAATATCGACATTTAAAAGGGGAAGATGAGGAGCCAGAGAAAGAGTGATCAGTGGCATAGGAGACTCATGAGAACTCATGGTAATGAAAATCAGGGAAAGAAAGCAACAGAGATAGTATAGTAAAGAAAATCCAGAAGAGGATCAAAGAGTTTTAAAAAGCTGAAAACTTTCAAGATTCTAGAGATTTTCTCCATACCATGGCATGCTACATTTAGCTAAGAATTTCTACTGTCTTATTTTAATCAATATAAAGTTTCTCTTCCAAAGTTAAGGAATGAAATTCTGAGCCTCAGTAGAGACTGAGAAAAGGTACAAAGGCTCTTTTTATTTGAGTTTCCTTTCTCTTTACCCATGCAGATCACACTCCTTTGGGATACTTATCTTTTCCCAGGATGCATTTGGTTGACAGAAAGACAAGCTTACTGCACAGAAATGCCAGTTGAGTTGACAAGCAAATTCCATCAGTATGCAATGTTTACACAGTACAGTTTAGCAACAGCAGTTCACACAGTCTGCTGCTTTGGATCAGAATTATAATTAAGCCTTAAATCTTCTGCGTTCAGATTAATTCTTATCACAAAGGTCTTACACTTTTGGTTGTAAAAGTCTAAAGCCCTGTTTGTTTGTAAAGACAATATCCTTCAATGCATAACCAGCTCTTCTGGGGGCAGGGGAGGCGGTGTGATGGAGGGAATGTGTTGAGTAAGGGCTATATATTTAAGATTTTTCTCATTAATTATTAACTTCACTGGTTGCTGACAATCACACAACTGAAGCACTGTGAAGGTGCTCACACTTTCCCTGACACAGGAAATAAGAGATTTGGGGAAACAAACTTTGATTTCTGTAGTAATGACTACCGAGTTTGACTTAGAAGGATTTCTTTTGCCATATTACAAAAATACTGTATTGATAAGCAGACAGCAAATAGTATCTAAATTCAAACAGTTCCTACCTATTAAAACTTCTAAAGTAGACTTCAAAAGAGACAGCTGGAGAGCCAAGTGCCAATTTCATCTCTTGGAGCTTTTATCTTTTCAACAAATTTCACTGTCTTTGTCACAAAGGCCCAAATGATGCTTATGAAGTACAAATTGTTGTGGAACAGCCTCCTTTGAGTCGATATTTTTTCCCTTCTTTAGTGCAAACCACATATCATCAACAGTATCACCTAGAATACTCTACTGGAAATTAAAAAGACATGATTACTGCCGATCTTTTTTTTTTCATAATTAGAAGTGGCAAAATTGACTGATTTTAGTACCATGCTCTTAAAAAGCAATTACGCTTCCCCCCACTACTGCTGAACAGTGCACTCTGATGACATTTCAAAAGGGTTACAGAGATGGTGCTGGCTGTTATTAATTTCACACATGCATGTGTACTTCAATCCCCAGACCAAACCGAAGGAGCTAGCCTGGGAATAGCATTTACCTTTGTGCGCCTGCACCCTGCTAATAACATCCCATCCAGCTCCTTCAGCAGTTTTATCAGCATCATCTATAAATCATCCTCAACATTAAATGGCAAGTCAGGATTACCAATGAAGTCGTGAAATACCCATATTGAAGGAATATCTGCCAATATACAACTCTGCTGACCTAGACATGCAAAGGGAACAGCTACTAGCCCAATACCTAAGAAGGCTGGGAAAATAAAATTTGGGAGCTGGGGGTCAGGGGTGGAGGGTGGCCACAGAAGCAAATCTCAAGGAAATGCTAAAGCATAGCTTGGAAGAGAAACTTTCATTGCACATTAAGAGGAAACAACAATAGCAGGCAACGAAAATTACTTAGAAGCACTAAAAATAGGAGGATGAGGCGTTTTATTTGAGCAGAAGTACCAGACACACTCTGGATCAAAAATACAAACAATATCAGGCCCACAAACACTAGCTCAAAGAATGATCTGATTCATTTCAGAGCACTTACTAGCACCCAGTCAGGCACTATGCAAAGTCTAGGGCTACAATGACAGAAATGAAAAGCAGTTCTGCCCTCAAGGAGCTTATTATATACTGGGGGAGCTGACAGTACATACACAAACAAAAAATACCTTCTGAAGGGGGTGCTAATGGGAAGAAAGAATCAGAAAAAGTTTCTATCCTGGTAGAACCTGAGCTAAGTCTTTGGGATCGCTTAAGGGCTGGGGGATATCTTGTGTAAGGGCACAAAGAGTAGATGGAACCCACCTATGGAGAACAGCAAATAGGCCAACTTGGCAAGATTGTGGAATACAGGATGGGGGGCGGTACAAAATGAAATAAGTTTGGAAAGGTATGAAAGGATTGAAATGTCAAACAGAGGAGACTGTTTTATCATGGAGACAATAGGATACCCCACTGGAGCTTCTTCAGCAGGGGCGTGGCATAGTCAGGTCTATTCTTTAGGACAGTGATGGGCAAACTTTTTAAAGAGGGGGCCAAAGGAAAGGAAATACTCATCTGTCAGTCTGTTTCTAAGGCAACTCTTTCCAAGTTTCATTGTATTGTATCCTACTCATTGTATTCATCAGATTAGGAAGAATGTCACAGGGCGGATAGAACATTTCAGGGGACCACATCTGGCCTGCACATCACTGCTTTAGGACTATCAATCTTGCAACTGCACCAAAAGTATATTTGAAAGGCAAGAGTCTGGAGGTAGGAAAACCCATCAGGAGATTTAGCAATGGTCCAAGTTAGGGAAACTGAAAGTCCAAATTAGGATGTTGGCCACATAAGTGAAGAACAGGGGATATTTTTGCCATAGCTGGGTAGATAGGAGAGATACTGAGAATACAGGACTGATGAGACTTGACAATTCATTGGCTATACGAGAAGATGTAAGAGTTGAGGTTGACTCTGAGGTAGTAAGCCTGGGTGATTAGAAAAATGGTTAGCTCACTTCAATCAAACGAGTTAGCATACTAGATGGATGCTTTAAGGTTTACTAAGCTCTTTACCATTATCTCTTTGGACTCTCACAACAACCCTGAGAGTCCATTGTTATTATTATCCTCATTTTATAGATGAGGAAATTGAGGCAGACAGACAGAGAGATTAAGTGTCTTGATCAAAGTCACAAATCTAGTAAATCCCAGAGGCCAAATTTGACTCAGGTCTTCCTAAATCCAGGTCCAGGGCCCATACCCTCTGAAACCAAATCCAGGGCTCTTTTCACTACACTTTTGTCATTTCGTAATGCCTCACATATTTCTCACAACAACCTCCTAATAACTCTTCCCTGCATCCCTTTTAATCCATCCAAAACTCTACTGTCATGAGGCTCTCGAAAATTTAAAAACTGCTGGGCAATGTTGATTGAATACTTCATTCAAAAGTGCAAATAAATCACAAAGATTAAAATAAAATATTACAGCCAAAATTGGACCACTCCCCACCAAAGCAAGGTTTGCCAAATTCGAAGGATGACCGGATGCTTTACACTTGGACAATAGACAAGGAATGATTATGCAGTGATTGTTTAGAAAGAACTTCAAAGGAATAACTAATTGAATGCACTATTATTAGCCTATGGATATCTTAGAATGTATTTATTAGTCTTTGTATACTTTAATAAACAATATCAATGGGGACTGCTGCTAGTAGTCATAGTAAGTAGCAGCAGTTAGCCTAGATTTCTATTAGAGGCAGCTAAATCTTTTAGATTTCATTTCCATTCTTACAATGAAGAGAAAATTGATTTCCAGGTAACAGCAAGAAAGCAGGGGGGTAAAATTCTGACTCTGGGGCTTAATTTTTATCTCCAAATAAATTATCAATGAGTAGCTGTCATTAAAATGTAGTATATAAATGCCAAGGATATTACTTTCAGAATTGCTATTGTTAAAAATAGCAATTTGAAGGAGGATGGGTTAAATGTACAAGATGGTAGAAAGGCCATGGAATAGTCAATTACATATGGTTATCTAATGAAGCTAATTCATGTAATAAACCAATTTAGACATCATTCCTGCTCCTCAAACAGCAAAGAACATTTTAAGAAAGACACTGATAACACAAAAAACAACCACAAGGAAACAATCATAAGGGAGAAAGAATTGGCAAGTACTTTGTATGGGAACTAATTAAAGGAATTAGTTTGGAGAAGACAAGATTTGGAGGTGAGAGTATAGATACACGATAGCCGTCTCAAAATACTTGGAAGCCTACTATATGGAAGACGGATTAGATATGTTTTTCTTGGCCCCCAAAGGAGAAACCATTAGCAATGGGAAGAAGCTACAGAGGGGCAGATTTCAGCTCAATGTCAGGGAGAACAAACAAACAAGTTCTTAATAAGTAGAGCTGTCCAAAATTTGGCTGTCTTGGAGGGTAGTGATGCTTCACTAATCCTTTCTTTTTTTACATAAACCCTTACCTTCCATCTTAGAATACTGTGTATTGGTTCCAAGGCAGAAGAGTAATGAGGGCTAGGCAATGGGCGTTAAATCACTTGCCCAGGGTCATCCAGCTAGGAGGTGTCTGAGACCAGACTTAATCCAGAACTTCCCATCTCTAGGCCTGGTTCTTAATCCAGTGAGTCACCTAGATGTCCCCTATTAGTGGCTTTCAAAAAAAGCTTAAAAGAATACAGTGATCCCTCACCTATCTGGGGAGTTATATACCAGAGACCCCCCCACAATAGGTGAAAATCCACAAAGTAGAGGCATTATATTTATTTTATTATAAATATATATATATATATTTATATTTTAAGGTTTTATAAACCCTTCTCACTCTCCTATAAACCTCTTCTACACTCTTATTAACCTACAGTCACTGAGCCGATCAGCACCCAGGATACAGAACACAACGCTGTGGTTGGTCGCATTTCATTCCATCAGCCAATAGTGTGTCGCAAAATCCCACGATATAGCAAAAACTCTGCAATAGGGAATTATATATATATATATATATATATATATATACATATATATATATGTATATATATATATATATATATATAATTCTTGACCCACTGCTAGAGCAATTGAAGCACATCCATATTGACATTCTTGAAAAAAGTGAAACCAAAGGAAATGAACCGCATCCATACTGGCATTCTCCTATAAATAAAAATAGCAACAAAGAAATTTCAGTTAAATGAAAGGATGACTCAGATTCCCAGAAAGAGGTATAAGGGAAGCTAGTTGCTGGCAACATAGCTATATAAAAGGCCAGGGATTTAGCTAAGCAGGGGAAAGGTAATAGATGATTTTTTTTTAATTTTTTGGACTTCTGGGGTCAGAGACAAGATGGTGGAGTAGAGAAGTCCTCAGTAAAGTCCTCACAACATTCTCCTCCAAACAACTTTAAAATAACATTTCAAACTGAATTCTGGAGTGGCAGAGCCAATAAAAGGCCAGAACAAGAGATTGTTCCAGGCTAAGGCAACAAGGAAGGTCAGACATGGGAGAGGGGCCCACATAGATGAAACACCCTTAGTAGGACTAAGTGGGAGTAAGAGAAATAGTAGGAGCTTTAAGAGTTCTAAAGCCAGAGATGGTAAGGGAACCTGACAACTGGTCAGCAAGAGATTACAGTGTAACTCTGTGCCAGTATTGGATGCAGAACCATCCAACCAGATGGTCTAAATCACTAGTGATTAAAGAAACACAAATTAAAACTACTCTGAGGTACCACCTCATACCTATCAGGTTGGCTAATATGACAGAAAAGGAAAATAAAGAATATTGGAGGGGATGTGTGAAAATTTGAACACTAACGCGTTGCTGGTAGAGTTGTGAACTGATTCAGCCATTCTTGAATTTTTTTAATATATATTTTTTATTTTATTTAATTGATTAATTAAGAAAAAATTTCCATGGCTACATGGTTCATGTTCTTTCCCTCTCCTCCTCCCACCTCCCTCCTATAGCCAAAGCACACTTCCACTGGGTTTTACATGTGTCATTGATCCAAGCCTATTTCCGTATTATTGATAGTTGCATTCCTGTGGTCCTTTTGAGTCTACATCCCCAATTGTGTCTGCCTCAATCCATGTGTTCAAGCAGTTGTTTTTCTTCTGTGTTTCCTCTCCTGTAGTTCTTCCTCTAAATGTGGATAGCGTTCTTTTCCATAAATCCCTCAGAATTGTCCTGGGTCATTGCATTGCTGCTAGTACAGAAGTCCATTACATTCTATTTTACCACAGTGTATCAGTCTCTGTGTACAATGTTCTTCTGGCTCTGCTGCTTTCACTCTGCATCAATTCCTGGAGGTTGTTCTAGTTCACATGGAAGTTCATTATTCCTTTTTTTTTTTTTTTTTTTTTTTACCCTTGTACTTCAGTGTATTGTCTCATAGGTGGAAGATTGGTAAGGGTGGGCAATGGGGGTCAAGTGACTTGCACAGGGTCACACAGCTGGGAAGTGGCTGAGGCTGGGTTTGAACCTAGGACCTCCTGTCTCTAGGCCTGACTCTCATTCCACTGAGCTACCCAGCTGCCCCATTATTCCTTTTAACACAATAGTATTCCATCACCAGCAGATATCACAATTCGTTCAACCATCCCCCAATTGAAGGACATCCCCTTATTTTCCTGATTCAGTCATTCTGAGAAAACAATTTGAAACAATGCCTAAAGGGCTAAAAAACTATACATACTCTTTGATCCAACAATACCACTAATAGGTCCATTTTCCAAAGAGATAAAAAAGAAAAGGACCTATAATGTACAGAAATATTAACAGCAGTTCTTTCAGTAGTGGCAGAGAATTGGGAATTGATGGTATGCCCATCAACTGGGAAATGGCTGAACAAACTGCACTATATGATTGTGATGGGGCACTATTGTGCTATAAGAAATAACGAGCAAGATGGCTTCAGAAAAACCTGGGAAGACTTATATGAACTGATATGAAGAAAAGTGAGTAGAACCAGGAGAACATTGTACATAGTAATAGCAATATTGTAAGGATGGTTGATTGCTGAGAATTTAGCACTCTGATCAAGACAGCAATTCAACATAATTCCAAAGAACCCAAGATGAAAAATGCTGCAGAACTGAACTCTGAACACCAACTGAAGCAGACTTTTAAAAACTTTATTCTTATTGATTTGTTTGTGTTTTCTTTTACAACATGGTTCATATGGAAATATGTATGGCATGACTTCACTTGTATGAATGAAAGTGTATGAAGGAAATTATTGAGGAGACTTCGATCATGAGGATAGCATTTTAACTCTGGTGCCTCCTGTAGTCAGCAGGAAAAGCCAGCAATTGAGGTGAGGAACAAGGAGGTAGGAGGCAGACTGGGCAGCCCCCTGGGTGGCCCAGGCAAAGAGAGAAAGGGCAACAGTTGGCTCACGAGGCATGATGTTTTAGAGTCAGTGGGCAGAGAGAATGTTTGATAAACTGAGACCTGACAGTATTTAGCTTTCTCAACTTCTGTGTTGGTGAGGACTGGGCGGGGGGGGGGGGAGGGGTCCACCTAGCTGCGGCAGAACAAATCTATCTCCACTCTCTTTCTTTCACCCATCTCCCTTACTCCTTTCTGATGAAATAAAATCATTAAGTCTATGACCAGACATTCAATTTTAATCATAACAAAATCAAAATGTTTGTCTTCTCAAGGAGATAAGAGAGGTGGTGGGGAAGGAGAGAATTTAAAACTCCAAATTATTTTAAATGATTGTTAAAAATTCTTTTACATAGAATGGAAAATATTTAGCTAAAGGAAAAAGAGGGGGAAATATTTGTTAAGGGACTACTACAGTGATGGCAAACCTCAGAGATGGACTGCCAGGCCTTGCCCCCACCCCACCCACTAGGCTGAGTGCTGTGGTGCCATCCCCCAAGAGACCAAGTGCCATGCCCCTCCCTTACCCCACACAGGGGAGGAAGGAAGTACTCCCATTGGGCTGCTGAGGAGAGGGGCAGGTGATGAGATAAGTCTCAACCTAAGGTCTATGAAGTATTTTGAAAATAGCATTTCAATATAATTGGTTTACTTTGTAATCCTATATATTTTATCTTATGCATTTACAAACATGCTAAGAAGGAGCCCCTGGCCTTCATTAGACTACCAAAGGGGTCCATGGCATAAAATATGAAGAACTCCTGGTAGAGTGGAAGACCACACAAATAAAGGGGTAGTGTAAAGGTCGGGATATCCCAGGCATGTTATATTGACTGGCATGTAATTTTCAGAAATGGTAGGATAGAAATGATTACTGTTCACAGAGCTGGACGTAAAATGGAATGAAGATAGTCAGAGAGTACCAACAAATAGGCGTAGATCAGGGCTTGGAGAAGTCATAGTGAAGATTTACCTATCAAAAGCCTGAAGACAGAAGTGCTAGGCCAAAATTAGAGACTGGAGTACAAGAGATAGTGGCACCCAGTAACCTTCAACTTGGAGATTAAAAATATTCTGTATCCCCTAAATCAGTGATGAGCAAACTATGGCTGGTGGGCCAGCTGTGGCCCCCTGAAATGTTCTATCTGGCAGTGGGACATTATTCCTAATCTGACGAATACAATGAGTAGGATACAATACAATGAAACTTCGAAAGAGTCTCCTTAGAAACAGACTGATAGATGAGCATTTCCTTTCCTTTGGCCCCTCTTTAAAAAGTTTGCCCATCACTGCCCTAAATTATTGCTACAGGTCAGATTCACACACTCCATGTAGTTTCCTCATCAGAGCTCACCTGAAAAGATTTGGAAATATTCAAGCATCCCACGGGGAAACAAAACAAGTTGTTATGTAGACTCATTCACAGACACACACACACACACACACACACACACACACACACACACACACACACAAGTTAGAATAAGACCTCTGACAAAGACGTAGCTGCTGGTGATTGGGAAATAGAAGTTAAAAAAAACCATCAAATTAAGTTATGATTATGGAAAGACAGAAACCCTCTTATGGGAGAAAAACTCATGAAAAAATTTTCCTAATCTAATAACTGGCTATTTTAGGACTTTTGCATTTCTATAAGACTATAGCGAAGCACAAAATTCCTGCTATTTTAAGCTTATACAGCAATGTCAGAACCTATTCTTATTTCACCTCTCCTTCTTGGTACTTGGTCAAAGGTCAAACAAAAAATGTAAGAGGAGCACCTTTTACAACTATATTTGCTTTATACTCTCATTCCCCACCACCCCCACCCCCGGCCAAATCTGGCAGCTCTTCTGTCTCTTGGCTATGTTAGCAACAAAGTGAGACAGGACATAGAGTTCTAGGCCAAGAATCAGGAAGACATGAGTTCAAATCTAACTTCAGAAATGTATTAGCTGTATAATACTCAGAAAGTCACAAAAATCTGTTTGCCTCAGTTTCCTCTATAGTAAAACAGGAATAGTAAAGCACCTGCCTCACAGAGTTGTGGGAATCAAATGAAATAGTATTTGTAAAGTGCTCTGCAAACATTAACACACTACAGAAATATGGACCCATTATAATTGCTTATAGAAAGTACAGGAATAGAAGGGCCTTTCCTTAAAATAATAAACAGTATTTATTTAAAACCATAGCAAGTATCATCTGCAATGGGATTAAGTTAGATGCCTTCCCAATAAGATCAGTAGTGAAGCAAGGATGCCCATTATCACCACTACGGTGAAGATAGGATTAACTCTCCCATTGTCTATTTTTAGCTAATCAAATCAAGAACTTAAAGTACCCCTACTTACCATTAAGTATGAGAGTTCAAGAGTCACTTACTAGAGTAAACTCCAAAGGCCACAGAACACACACACATACACACACACACACACACGCACACGCACACACATACACACACCTTGGGAAGTGCTAGCTAAATTGAAAGACTACAATTGGTTTCCGTGAAGAGGAGGCGAGACAGGAAGTGACATGGAAAAAGGGGTATAAAAGAAGAGGGCAACATGGTCTAGGGACCTTTCCTGGTGGTTGAAGAGATTGGCTGAGATTCCTGCCTTGGCTTTGGAGGAGGTTGCATTGGTGGAACTCTGGCTGAAGACACCACCAGGACTTCTGGCTCAAGATTACCAGGAAATCCACATGGAAATCTGACTTGGGGAAGCTCCTGCCAGGGCTGAGCCAGACTTTACCAGAGAAGAGCTGGTAAGCTTGTTAGAAACCTGTCTCTTTATCTACATTTTAGATTTTCATTCTTTCCACCTCTTTGTAAATAAAAGCTGCGAAAAATCATTTTGACTTAAGCTATAATATTTTTAAATTGGCAACCACAATATTACTTTATAGCTCTCTTATTTAGTAAAAAAACTAAATTTAAACCTTACACTACTATTTAATATTGTACTAGAAATGCTAGCAGTAGCAAATAGAGAAGAAAAAGAAATTAAAGGGATCAAAGCAGGCAATGAGGAAATTAAACTATCACTATTTATAGATGACATGATGGTATATCTAGAGAATACAAGAAAATCAAATTAGTAGAAAAAATTAATAGAAAAAAATTAGTAGAAAAGATCAATAACTTTAGCAAAGTTGCAGAGAATAAAATTAACCACACGTAAATCATCATGATTCCTATATGTTTCCAACAAAACCCAGCAGCAAGAGTTAGAAAGAGAAACTCCATTTAAAACTATTCTAGAAAAGATAAAATACCTGGGAATCTAATTGCCAAGATAAATTCAGGAGTTATATGACATAACTACAAAACAGTCTTCACACAAATAAAATTAGATCTAAACAATTGGAAAAATATCAATTGCTCATGGGTAGGATGAGCTAATGTAATAAAAATGACAATCCTACCTAAACCAATTTATTTAATCAGTGCTATACCTATCAAATTACCAAAACACTTTTTTATAGAATTAGAAAAAATGTTTTACAAAGTTCATCTGGAAGAACAAAAGATCAATAATATCAAGGGAAATAATGAAAAAAATGTGAAGGATGGGGAGCTAGCTTTACAAGATCTCAGACTATACTATAAAACAGTGATCATCAAAAATATATGGTACTGGCTTAGAGATAGAAGGGTGGATCAATGGAATAGACAGTAGCAAGATAAGTGTTTGATAAACCGAAAGATCCCAGATTTGGGGACAAGAACCCATTATTTGACAAAAAGTTCTGGGATAATTGGAAAAAATATGGGAGAAATTAGGCTTAGATCAACATCTTATAAGCTATACTAAGATTAACTCAAGAGTGGGCAAATGACTTAAATATAAAGAGGGAAACCATAAATGAACTTGGTGAACATAGAATAGTATATCTCTCAAGTCTATGGAAAAGGATGGAATTTAAGACCAAGCAGGAGATAAAGAACACTACAAAATGTAAAATGAATAATTTTGATTACATTAAATTAAAAAGTTTCTGTATAAACAAAACCAATGCAACCAAAATTAGAAGGGAAGCAATTTATAACAAATTTGGGGGAAAATTTATAACAAAAACCTCTGACAAAGTTCTCGTTTCTCAAATTTATAAGGAGCTAAGTCAATTGTACAAAAAAAATTAAGCCATTCTCCAATTGACAAATGGTCAAGGGACATCAATAAGCACGTGAAAAGTGTTCTAAATCTCTCATAATTAGGAGAAATGCAAATCAAAACAAAGCTGAGATACCAACTCACACCCAGGAGATTGGCCAATATGACAGTAAAGGAAAATAATAAATGTTGGAGGGGATGTGGCAAAGTTGGGGCACTAATACATTGCTGGTGGAGTTGTGAATTAATCCAGCCATTCTGGAAGGCAATTTGGAATTATGCCCAAGGGGCTTTAAAAGAATGCCTGCCCTTTGATCCAGCCATGACACTGCTAGGTTTATACCCCAGCGAGATAATAAGGAAAAATACCTGTACAAAAATATTCATAGCCACACTCTTTGTGGTAGCAAAAAATTGGAAAATGAGGGGGTGTCCCTTGATTGGGGAATGGCTGAACAAATTGTGGTATAGGATGGCAATGGACTATTACTGTGTTGTAAGAATTGATGATCTGGAGGCTTTCCATATGAACTGGGAGAACCTCAATGAACTGTTGCAGAGTGAAATGCACAGAACCAGAAGAACATTGTACACAGAAAGTAAAACATTGTGGAAAAATACATTGCAATGGACTTTGCTACTAGTAACAATGCAACAAGCCAGGACTCTCCTGAAGGACCTGTGTAAAAGAATACTATCCACATTGAGAGAAAGAACCATGAGAGTAGAAATGCAAAAGCAAAACATACGACATCACTTATCACATGTATATATGAGGATGTGATTTGAGGTTTAGGCCTTAAAAAATCACTCTATAGCAAAAATGAATAACATGGAAATAGGTATCAAGTGACAACATTTGTACAACCCAGTGGAATTGCTTGTCAGCTCTGGGAGGGGGAAGGGAAGAGGGGAGGGAAAGAAAATTAATCATATAACATGGAACAATATTTAAAAATAAATAAGTAAAAAAATAATCATTTACTTGCTAAGTGACCCTATTTTTGTGTTTTTTAATGCAAATGGAAATGCAATGGGAAATTTCCTTTAAAATAGGATAAAAGCAGGGGCAGCTGGGTAGCTCAGTGGATGGAGAGCCAGGCCTAGAGACAGGAGGTCCTAGGTTCAAATCTGGCCTCAGACACTTCCCAGCTGTGTGACCCTGGGCAAGTCACTTGCCCCCTCTTACCACTCTTCCACCTATGAGCCAATACACAGAAGTTAAGGGTTTAAAAAATAGGATAAAAGAGGACCTTTGTAAGACTCACATTTTTTCATTTTTTTAAGACTTGCATTTTAAAGCTACCTACCATTCACCTAGAGAACTGTGGAGAGCCTGTGGAGTATGCAGAACCTACTTTATCTATTACCAGTCTCAGTCCCCATGATAACATCAAGTAGACCCTAGACTTTCAAGCCTAGAGAACTAAGTGTGGATCTAGTTCTGCAGATAGCTGTGTAACTGAGCAAGTCACCTCATCTGACTAAACCTCTGCTTCTTTGTTTGGAGATATCATCAAAAATCCTTGCACTCCCTCCCTCTGCAAGCTATGATGAATACCTCTCAAGATGATATACATCACGAAGCCCAGAGCCCAGAGGTCTGGACTGTCTTAGTAGTATCATGGACACTGTTATAGAATGCTGTGTAGAGTGATGATTCTCTTGCAAATGGAGAGCTCAATAAGAGATCTGTCTGCCTTCATTTAAGCACATCCCTAGGCAATGTCTTGCTACAACATACACCTTAGATCAAATGGCATTTTGAGTAGTGGCTCTGACACTTACTAACATATTGCTTACATAGAGAGCAAAGTCACAAGGGTGATTGCCTTCTAGCAACTGTAATTTACAGATCTTTTTAGAGAAAGAGCTTTCATGTATTCTGTGGATAGAGATAGCTTTCAAACTGGGCATGCTTCTCTTGGAGCCACCGGTATTTGGGGCATTCAGTGTCTCCAGGGGATCATTCTAAATCAGCAATTTGTAGGGAGTGAAGGTTTCCTCACTAAGGGGGATGCAGGTTTAGTTGTGCGTCATGCTTATAGACAACACAATTTCTGGGAAATCTGGTTAAACAAAGTACAACTCAAAGTAAAGATGGAGTCCTATCTTTTTTTAAGGATATCTAGGATATCTCCTTTAGAATATGTTGGCTGACAATGTCTCTACAAGCCTCTAGTTTCTCTAGGCTAGTTTATGTTTTTCAGAGTCATGTACTGGCAGAGAGAGGGTTGAGCATTTATTAATCCTAAACACTCCTTGGGGCTAGATGGGCTTGTTAACTACCTTAGGTAGTACAGAGGAAAATAGCTGATGGAGCCATACCTAATGAGTTAGAAATCTCATTCTAAGCTTTCCTATCACAGTCACGCTAGGTTCAAGTGCAGGTTCTGCTGTCTATTTTTTTGAAAATTTAAATTTAGGTTTTATGCTAAATATGAGAATTCTAAAGTAATATTGCGGTTGCTGATTTAAAAATATTACTGCTTAAGTCAAAATGACTTTTAGCAGCTTCATTTACAAAGAAGTGGAAAGAGTGAAAGTGGAAAAATGTAGATAAAGAGACAGAAAGTAGCCTAGCTACCAATACCCTAAGTTTAATCCTAATGTCTCCAGACCATAAATGTGAATCTGAAAGCTAATGTCACCAGAATCCAAAGTCCTAATTAGGAAGCCAAAATCCAAAGAACCAGGAGATGCTGAAGAATCTACCAAGAACCTTCAGTACACACAAGACTAAGATTGCCAAGAATCTCACCAGAACTCACGCTAAAGGAAGTGTCCCACCAAAGTGCCAATGAGAGAGAGGGTCTCCTCACTGAAGAACCAAGGAAGGAATCACTCTACTTACCTATGCAAGATCCAAGGGAAGCATCTCTTCAAGCACCAAAGGCAAGAATCTCTGGAACCAATCTCTCCAAATGCCAGAAAAGGAATGAATCTAGACCATGCTGGTCTCTTCCTTTTATGCTCCTATTTTCCATGTCACTTCCTGTCACTTCCTGTCATTCCCCCTTCTTCACAGAAACAAATGGCAGTCTTTCAATTTGCCTAGCACTGGCCAAGGGGAGAGGGCAGTAGCCTTTGGAGGTGTGAGCTTACTCTAGTAAGTGTCTCGAGAATTCTCTTACTTAGTGTTAAATAGGCATGCTTTGAGTTCTTGATTTGCTTAACTAAAAATAGATAAAGGGAGAGTTAATCCTATCTTCACAACTGGCTCTGTTATCTTTGGAAAGCAACACATTCTTGAAGCCTCAATCTCTTCTGTGAAAGGGGGAGAGCAAGGTCTCCTTGATTACCTCACAGCAGGTATGAAATAAAGATCAAATGTGATATGTGAAGAAGTATCTCATGATGAAAAAGTGTCATGTGGATGAATATTATTCACTTTGTTTATTCTATCTCTGCAGTTTTCATTTTTACTTTTAATTGCCATTAAGAGTTCTGTATTTTGTCTACTGGGGTATGTAGCTAGTTTCATTCATTCAAAATATTGTCAAAGATTTTTTGACAACATAATATGTGCATAAGAGGCAAGCTGACAGAGTAGACTGAATGCTAGACTTCAAATCAGGAAAATCTGGGTTCATATTTTGCCTTTGACACATAATACAAGGAACTGAGATCCAAATAAGCTAGTGGCTATGTACACATTCACTGTATACAACAAAAAAGGAGTAGAACATCCAAGCCTTGATTCATGGGTATATTCTTTAGTCAAGTGATGGAGTGGAAGATGGTTAAAGAAAGGGAGACACTTGAAAAAAGGGTCCAGTAAGGAGGTCATTATAATAGTCCAGGTAAGAATCAAGAGGGTGGTGATTGTGTGACTGGAAGGAAGGTAACCCATGTGAGAGATGTTAGGGAGGTAGAAATGAAAAGATCTGGAAAGTAACTGGATAGGGGATGTAGGGGAAGGAGGATTTTAGGAGAAGGAAGAATTTAAGATGACTCTGAGGTTGCAAACCTGGCTGAATGGAAGGAGGGTGCTATCCTTGACAAAAATAGGGAATGTAAAACAAGATGAAACCCAGGAACTAGAATTATGTTGGCAAGAGGCTAATGAGAGGTGAGTTCTGGGGTTCATGCTAAAATAGTTCACAACAGGGCGAAGAGGTAGACAAACTATAATCTCAATTTCCCTTGCTGTTTGTGCTCTGATACCCAGCTGTGTATGGCCAACCCCAATCTTCAGGATATTCATGAAGTCCCTCTAACTGCAATGTTCTTGCCATCACTACCATCTTCATTATTTGCCATGGAATCATTCTGAATTTATACTGGTGTAGGATGGGTGGGATCTATATTCACAGAATTGCCACTTCATGTTTGGGAAATATGGCTGGAAGGGTAAGTTGAAGATAGATTGTTCAGGGTAAAAAGTCAGCCAATAAGTATTTATTTAGCACCAGATAATAAATTTTTATTAATTCAGGCACCATGCCAAGCACTGGGGATACAGAGAAAGGCAAAAAGACAATCCCTATCTTTGAAGAGCTCACACTCTAAAGGGGCAGAAAACATGCAAAGAACTCTGCACAAATAAGCTATAGACAGGATAAATAGGAAAAATCAAAAGAAAGACAGTGCTACAATTAAAAGGAATTGGGAAGGCTCGTTAGAGAAAATGGGATCTAAACTAGGACTTGAAGGAAGACAGGGAAGCCAGGAGTGAAAAATGATGAGGGAGAGGTTTCCAGGCCTGGGAGACAGCCAGAAAAAATGCCCAGAGTCTGATGATGGAGTATCTCATTCATGGAATGGCAAGGAGGCCAATGTAACTGTATTGAAGAGTATAAAGAGAGAATGGATTTCACCATATTGTCTGTCTTTTTTGGACTTAACTGTAGCTTTTCTGTCTAACGAGAATTTCCCAGTAATGCCCTGAATGTCACATTTGGGATTTCCAAGTTTCTCCCAAGGTTGATGTAATAGAGTGTCAAATAGTTGCTAAATCAGTGATTCCTCTTAAGCTGTCTGAGAAGGGCCTTACCTCATGGGTTTGCTTGTACCTGAAGGCTGGAATCCCTTCCCCATCCCTCTCCCCAAGCAACTGGAAGGTCCAAAGCTTAGCAACAACATACGAATCACCAAAAAGAAAAAAAACAGATATAACATGTCTTCTCTGCTTGTGAAAATACCTTTGGTAAGTTAAAATCCTCCAGGACATTAGAGAGATTTTCTACAAAATTTTAAGTAAGGATGTGGATCAAAATCTTCTACTGACTTGTTAGACCTTAGAGGACCACTTCTAAGTATGATGAAAAAATAACACTGGTATTGTCTTGCCCTACTTTGTGGATTTTGATTATTTCCTACTCCCCTGATGATCCTATTGACCATGAAAACAACTGGAAATTTGAGGGCTCCAAAATGAAGCAGCCTATTTAAGATAAAAGTATCACTTTGGCTAGGTAGGCCTGTTGTGGATAGTGTTGAGCCTGGAGTCAGGAATACCAATGTTCAAATCTAGCCTCAGCTAGTACTAGTAGTGTGACCCTGGGTACATCCCTTAACACTGTCTGCCTCATTTTGCTCAAATATAGTTCAGTGTCAAGCAAATAACACAGTAAATAGCTAAACAAACTATTATCTCAATTTCCCTTCTTGTCTGTCTATAGGGATGTGTGTGTTCTGATACGTAGCTGTGTCTGGCCAACCTCAATCTTTGAAGATATTCTGAGGTTCCTTTAGCTGCAGAGTTCCAGCCATCACTACCACCTTCATTGTTCACAATGGCCTACTTGTCCTCTTTCCCAGGGCTGTTGTGAGGATCAAATGAGATAATAATTATAAAGCACTTAATTCAGTGAATGTCACATATTGTATATTATATAAATGTTGGCTATTATTATTTTTTAATCATCATTACTAAATCCTCAGTAGGTGGCATAGTAGAGTTCTGGACCAGGAATCAGGAAGATATGAGTTAAAATTCTGCCTCAGGCTCTTACTAGCTTTGTCACCCTGGGCAAATCACTGAGCCTATGTCTCCCTCTGTTTTCTCACCTGTAAGATGAAGATAATACGAGCACCTACCACACAGGGCTGTTGTGAGAATTGAATGAGATCATCTATAGAGAGTGCTTTGCAAACCTCAAAGTGCTATATGTTAGCTATTCATTCAAATTTCCTGTTTCACCTCATTGTTTTGAGGTTTCAGAGCAGATGGCAAACCTGCATTCCATTCAAAGTAACCCAGTGATTTTCAAGCCATTATTTTCAATGACTTGTACATTTCTTCATAGGAAAGTCTTGACATTCAGTATGTTCTTATACTATCAGATTCCTCGTATAGCCAACCAGCTCTTATCAACAATGAGCAGACAGTGAACTTTAGCCTCTCTAAAGATGTAATTCAACTCCAGAAGTTGTATTTTTTTTAAATTAATCAATATTTCTAAATTCAAGAAGAGGAATAGTATTTCTCCCCATTAAATCACTGCAAGGAAATTATTATTTCAAAGAACTCTATTAAACCAGGCTATTTTCATTTATTTTTCCCCCCAAGGAAAATGCGATATGCTGGGTCGATAAACATCCAAAGAAAAATAACATCTACATTCATCATACTCAATCCTTGTACAGAAACATTTGTTTTCTGTAGAAAGATTCTCTACTTAACTTGACTACCTTTTATTGCTCCTTCTCAGTCAAATATAATGGTTGATGTTTTTTGCAACGTACAAAGGACTTTTGCTAGACCACTCAGTTATTCCATTTATATGTTTCCAGCAGAGTTTCACATATGATGTGATTTACTGTATTCTTGGTACACCAGGTAAAATGCAACAGAAGCACATGATTTTTTTCCTGAGAATTACACATGTAATTTTAAATAATAACCAGTAAATCTAGCCAAGTTCACTAAATGTTAAGCTTTTTATCCTTTTGTTATATACAAGATACTTGCTCAGAGGGAAAAGACTTGAATTTTTAAAGCTTATCATTATAATCCAGAAGCTCTAAAGTATGCAAAAAGCCTGTCATTGTTAAATCTTCTGTTTATTCAAAAAATAATACAAAGCATCCTTTTCTGAAGATTTGGAACTTGAAGTAGTTAACAGGTTTAATGTGAATTCTTATTCATTTACTTGATACCTACTAGGGTGGAATACTAAGTGCTCTGCCTTGTTGTCTCAGTCTGGGATATCTTCCTGTCTCTCCCACTCACAAGCCACATGATCCAGGTAAATGTCACTTATTCTCTCAGGTGCTCATTGTCCTCATCTGTAAAATGGGGATATTGAACCCAAACTTATGTGAAAGAACTTTATAAACTGTAAAATGCCATACAAACAAGAGACTTATTACTACAAAATAAAAATTATTAAATAATGAGAATCAATTAATATTTTTTTTACCTTTTCTAAGCTATGGAAGTTACCTCAAAGCACAAAGAAATCCTGTCCCTCAAGAAATCCTTTTAAAAAACAAATAAGACTTCTTGGTTAAGATGGCTGCAGAGTAACTGCAGAATTTTTACCCTCCCTACCACCAACCTGTACGATACCTCAAAAGAACAAAAAGGCCAAGTTCAGATGATCACAGGGACTCCACAATAGGGCACATCATTGAAGGTATGTGGGATTTGGGCATTTCCACGCGCTATAAGGGGGTAAATTAGCTCCCACAAACCACAAGCTGATCAAACCCTCCTGCATCCCACCTACGGGTCAGGATTCATAGCTAGCACCCTAGAATTAAAGCAGTGGGGAATAACCTCTAAGTTCTTGGCAGCAGATCGAGAGTACCCCTGAGAGCAGCTAGAACTGAAACCCCAGGAGGCTAAAGAGTGTGCACCTTGGGCACAGAGAGAGGAGTGGGGCTGGGGCAGCATACAGCAGAAATTCCAAAGCAGACTCAAAAATTAGCCTCAGGCAAAAACTGCTCCGTAGCCCCATACACAGAGAGCCTGCCCTCTTCACCCAGACTTCTGAAGGAAGCAAGAAACAGCAGAGTAATGGCTAGCAAGGCTCAAGAAAAACCAACCAACAAAAGAAGCAAGAAAAACCCACTAACTCTAGATAATTTTTACATAGAAAAAATCCAGACCACAGAACAGACTGCAGAGGAGGATAGACATGTAAACACATCCAAACAATCCCCCCAAAATGAAAACTGGTCACAAGCTCTTGAAGAGTTCCAATCTGAGATCATGAGAAAAGTGAAAGAGATTTGGCAAGAAAAGTGGGAAATAGTTCAAAAAGAAAATAACAGTTTAAAATGGAGAATTTCGCAATTGGACATTGAGGTTCAGAAATCAAATTAAATGATAAGCAAATTGAAGACCAGAAATGACCCACTGGAAGCCATGAAGAGCCAGATAGACCAGACTGAAAAGGAAAACCAAAAGATTATAGCTGAAAACCAGTCTTTAAAGGCTAGAATTGGGCAAGTAGAAGCCAATGTTCTCACAAGACAGCAAGAATTAATAAAGCAAAGTCAAAAGACTGACAAAATAGAAGGAAACATGCAATATCTCAATGAGAAGATGACAAATCAAAAAAACAGGTCTAGAAGAGACAACTTGAGAATTATTGGTCTTCCGGAAAAATCAAAGACAAATAGAAATCTAGATATCATACTACAAGAAATTATCCAAGAAAACTGCCCTAATGTCCTTGAACAAGAGGGTAATATAGACATTGAAAGAGCCCATAGAACACCCTCTACACTAAATCCTCAAAAGACAACCCCCAGGAATGTAATAGCCAAATTCAAAAGCTTCCAAGTAAGGAGAAAATATTATAAGGAGCCAGAAAGAGACAATTCAGATATCAAGTAACACCAATCAGGATTACACAGGATCTGGCAGTCTCCACACTACAAGAATTTAAGGCTTAGAACATAATATTCAGAAAGGGAAGAAAACTGGGTCTACCACCAAGGATCACCTACTCATCTAAACTGACTATATACTTCCAGGGGAAAGTATAGGCATTCAACAAAATAGAAGATTTCCAAGTATTTGCACAGAAAAGACCAGGATTAAATGGAAAGTTTGATATCCAACCACAAAAACCAAGAGAAATAAGAAAATGTAAATAAGAAAGGGAGGGGAAAGAAAAAAAATTTAAGGTTATTCTTTAAGAGCTTTAATAAGATCAAATTACTTATATTCCTATATGGAAAATGTTATTTGTAACTCTCAAATATTGTGTTCACCAATTATAGTAATTAGAAGAACTATACATAAGAAAAGGTTGGGGTACTAAGTGGTCTAAGATGATACACAAAAAAAAAGAAAAAAAGGAAGAAAAGGGGTGGGCGAATAGAAGATGGCACCAAGAGAAACTTAAAGGAATAAGAAAAATAGGACAATCTATACTACACAAAGAGGCATATGGGAAGGGGAGGGGAAGAATACTATTATAAGAAGGAGAGGAAGAGAGTATTAATAGATAATACTTAAACCTTACTCTCAGAGGAATCAATTCTGAGGGGGAAGAGCAGCTAGATCCTCTGGGGTAACAAATTCTATCTTACACTACAGGGAAAAGCAGAAGGGAAAAAACAAGGTGGGGAGTGGGGCAAGGAATATATATAAAGGGAGGGAAAGAGAGTGGGGAGGGAATCTAATTGACCCTAAAAAATAAAAATAGGGGAACAGAAAGGGAGGGGCATAAAGGGAAGTAAAATAAGGGAATTTGGGGGACTGATTAAAAGCAAACCACTGTTTTAAAAGGAAATAGCGAAAGAAGAAAGGGAAGAATTAGGAGAGGACTTCAAAATGTTGGGGAATATACAGATGACAATCATAACTCTGAATGTGAATAGGATGAACTCTCCCATAAAACAGAAGCAAATAGCAGAGTGGATTAGAAACCAAAAGCCTACCATATGTTGTCTACAAGAAACACACATGAGGCAGATAGACACACTGAAGGTGCAAGGATAGAGCAAAATCTATTGGGCTTCAACTGAGAAAAAGAAGGCAGGAGTTGCGATCTTGATAACTGATAAAGCCAAAGTAAAAATAGATCTGATCAAAAGAGATAGGGAAGGTAATTACATCCTGATAAAAGGCAGTATAGACATTGAGGAAATATCAGTACTTAACATGTATGCAATTTGGAACTATGCTCAAAGGGCTTTAAAAGACTATCTGCCCTTTGATCCAGCCATACCATTGCTGGATTTCTACCCAAGGAGATAATAAGGAAAAAGACTTGTACAAAAATATTTGTAGCCATGCTCTTTGTGGTGGCAAAAAATTGGAAAATGAGGGAATGTCCTTTGATTGGGGAATGGCTGAACAAATTGTGGTATCTGCTGGTGATGGAATATGATTGTGCTCAAAGGAATAATGAACTGGAGGAATTCCACGTGATCTGGGATGACCTCTAGGAATAATTGATGCAGAGTTAAAGGAGTAGATCCAGGAGAACCTTATACACAGAGACTGATACACTGTGGTAAAATCAAATGTAATGGACTTCTCTACTAGCAGTAATGCAAGGATCCAGAGGAATGCTGAGGGACTTATGAGAAGGAAAATTAGCCACATTCAGAGGAAGAATTGTGGGAGTAGAAACACAGAGAAAAAAAAACTGCTTGAACACATGGGCTGATGGGGATATTACTGGGGATGTAGATGCTAAACAATAACTCTAATGCAACTATCAATAATATGGAATTAGGTCTTGATCAATGATACATGTAAAACCCAGTGGAATTGTGCATCAGCTGGGGGGAGAGGGAAAGAAGATGAAATATGTAATATGGGAAAATATTCAAAATTTAAAAATTTAAATTAAAAAATAAAATAAATAAAAGCTATTACAATAAAAAAAATCAAGATTGTGTTAGCTTTTAGGGTTGTCAAGTCAGTCTACTGACTTTTCTTAAGCTAAAATCATCAGGGTTTTTTCATATGAAAAAAGTAATTCTTTTGTCATCAAAATAAATACCTTTTTTTGGCAAATCAATTTTCATTTCAAATGTTATTTTTTTAAGTTCATTTATTTAATTAATTAATTTTGAGTGTTTTCCCATAGTTACATGAATCGAGTTCTTTCTCTCCTTTTCTCCCACACCCCTCCTGTACCAATGAGCAATTCCACTGGGTTTACATGTATCATTGATCAAGACCTATTTCCATACTATTAGTATCATTTCAAATATTCTTAACTACACCCTATATTCATCTCATAATTTAACATTGTAGCCCAATGGAAGAATGGGATTTATTTATTACAAGAGTTAACTTTATCATATCCACCCTAGTAATAAGAAACATCATTTTGCAGGATACATAGTTTCTCACTTTGTAGCAGTGTGAGTCAACAGAGACCTGGGAAGATAACTCCAACTATTATTGCAGAGGCTAAAGAAAAAGATAATTTCTACGCAGCCCTTGCAAAGATCCTTCAAAGAAAGGACACATGAAAACTGATACTCTGCGCTGGGAAAATGGACACAAAGGAAGGCAGGGAAAGCTCTCATCAACAAGTCCTGCTGACTGTAGGCTACTCAAAACATGCCATCCATACTTTCTTCACAAAGAGAGTTGGGAAGTGCTAAACAGGAGTCATTAGAAAAATAATAAAGTCAATGTATCTAAATAATAAAAGATGACTGTTTACAGACAGAATAGTCTGTACTATTAGTACACACATTTGGGCATAGTTAAATCTAACGGTTGATTTTAGAACAGAATCAAACTAAATATGAAATTAAGAAAAAGAGGGGAGGGAATGAGAAAATATTGTTTGTGATTATAACAAGTCTTAATCAGACCAATTTAAGCAAGCTTGCAACTAAAAACCAAACCAAACCAAACCCAGGTGCAGACAAAAGTCAAGACAATGATTATCATCATTTCTTACAGAAGTTTAACCAATGCAAAAAAGTTACCAGAAGGAAGGAAAAAAGAATCCAGGAAATGTCAGTCAACAAATAACTGTCTCCCAAGAGGAAAGTTATATCCATCAACAGTAACACTGATTTATTAATTCATTTGAAAAATAGTATAGAGACCGATGACCAAAGATTATAAGTACTGCTTGAACAAAAAGCAAAAGATAGTCATGGAGAAAACAAGACTACAGAGAACTTGAAATGAGGTCTAGCTAAATCACATCATTGGAATTATTTGTAATTAAAACTGGAAACAACAATTATGGGAAGCAATGTGGTTTAATGGGAAGAATTGTTATGATGAAAATATTCTCGTATATTAATTTATAATTATTGATTAGTAAAAGCTGGGGGAGAGAGAGAGAAAGAGACAGACTTACAGAGAGAGAGAGAGAGAGAGAGAGAGAGAGAGAGAGAGAGTAATCACCAGGTTGCTCTAACTAAACAAAAAACAAAAACAAAACATATCTCCCCATATCCAGTGCTCAGCAGAGATTCAAGGGAGAGTTAAGTGCTACAGGAAAGACACCTGCTCCAGCTCCTGTTCAGGAAGAATCCTGAGCCCAGGAGAGCACCCTTCTAAACTCAGCCCCCTCTCTTTATAAGGTCAATGATATCACTCCTACTGGGGCTCTCTGACTGGACAGTCCAGGTCTTGACTTCGAGACTCATCACCCTAAGGAGCCTTCTACCAGCCCCTTCCAGAAGTCAGGCCTCCAGGCGCCCATGAAGCTCTTTAATGGCATAACTTGTTGACATCCTGACAATGCGGGCATGTGGGTAAGGAGTTACATTTTTTATATTAATTTCACATAGAATCATGGATTTAGAGCCAGAGGACCTGGATTCAAATCCTGACTTTGCTACATTGAAGGATTCAGAAATGATGAATCCTGAGGATTATGAAAATATTGTCAAAGCTGATCCCAATAAACAATGGTTGAGAGATAGTGAAAGCAAGATATGGTTGCAAAAATCAATTTTCTTGTTATGGTTATATTTAATAATTCTCAAGATTGATATGTACTGGATCCTTCAATAAAAGAATTGATTTGGGGCTAAAGTATCAAGGCAGGAAACAAACTTATTTTAATGCTTTCTACAAAGGGGCACATCCTCTCAGCCACCACCTGAGCAAGCAGATTGTTTATCTACCACTTTCCAAAGGCCACATAGCAAGCAGATCTCATACATCTATAACAGCAGAAAAGGGATCCTATAGATAAGTTACAATACAAGGAAGATGGATGAAATAGGTACAGTGGCATAAACTGCAGGAAATAAGTCTATATATTACATCTCACTTGTAGAATCAGCAAATTTAGGTAAGAACATCCTTTCCCACGAATCTTGTAATATCTATATAGAAATAGATGTTATTACTTTCATTTATTGTATTGCGGACTGCTTAACTCTCATTGGTTGATTTGTATTTAAAGACAAACCACCAGGTACTGCTTGGGGAAGAAGTGGCTTCATTGGGTGTGTGCATTTTCTTGCATCTTTACTCTCACTTTTTCGCTGCCCTATGTTTTCGTGTCATTGGTTTCCCTCCACAGATTAAAGGACCCATGAATCATGTAACCATGGGAAAAAAACTAAAAAATTAAAAAAAAATTTTAATTAAAAAAAAGGTGAAGTCAGAAAAGTGATTAAACCACCAAATACAGACAGAAGAAATTTATGACAAAAGTTACCCTCTATAAAACCACATAGGAATCAGTGCTTAAAAAGGAAAATGGGTCCTGAGAGGTGCCTCAAGGAAGGGCAGGAGGAGCTAGTAAATCAGAGAGTGGCATCCAGGTCCTGTGGTCCTAACAGGAGCCCTCGAGGTGGAGGAGGGGACATCTCATGGCTTATGCCCATGCCCATGCCCTCTCTGCCCCCTTCCATACACCTCAGATGAAGCCTAGCAGCTGGCTAGCAGAGCCATGAGAACAATAATCAAGTGCTGGAAATTGGCAGCACTTCTCCACACTGTGCCTTGGAGAGCTGAAAGGGTAAAAAAAACGAGAAAACCTGAATGTTGTCCATATTTGGGCAGCCTTATGGGCCCGGTGGCTGATTCTTCAGAATAGCTCCCCTAAGTGACCGGAACTGACTTCTGAAGCTTGATCTTGCTATTGACAGTAGTGATGACGTGGATGCTGGCCTCAGGTTCATCAAAGCTGGTAGAGGTTGCCTGACCCAGGCGGAGATTGTAGCTGCCTATGCCAAATGTTTTATCATTACTGCTGATTAGAGGAAGGCTTCAGAGAACCCCGGCAACCAGGAGGCAGAGGTGTGTGTGAAGGGAATTCCCACTGAAGTCATCCCCACGTCCTATATCCCAGAGACAAGCGAGGACCCTGGCCTAGATGTTTGGTAGAGTGACTGAACTGCTGATGGCCCAACGCAAAGGCAGGCCCTGTGGTATGAAAGAGAATGGAAACTATGCTGAACTGGAAGTTTGATCAGGTGCATAAATGGAGTGAAGTGAACACAGCCATCAAAATGATGGCACAGGTCTCTGTATTAACATGACTGAAAGGGTCTACTTTGGCATAGAAGATGGCTTGGTAAACATGAGGAGGAGGCCATCTCACTGACTGAGGCCCCACTGGTTGCCAAGGCACAGAAGCCTGAGAGCCTTTGCCTTCATGTATTTGTCCCAGGAGGGCCCTTTTGGGGGGGGGGGGGAGAGGATGTCTCCTGAAATATCTAATGTCCTTTTTAAGGAAATGGAGAAGCATGTATATTTTCTCCATCTAGAAATACTCACTTTTTAATTTTTTATGTTTATTCCTTTTTTAATTTTTATTTATTTATAATATTTTTCCATGGCTACAAAATTCATGTTCTTTCCCTCCCCACTCCTGGAGCTGACAAGCAATTCCACTGAGCTATATATATGTCATTGTTCAAAACCTATAGAAATACACACTTTTTGAAAGAAAGACAGGAAAGAAGGAAGGAAGGAAGGAAGGAAGGAAGGAAGGAAGGAAGGAAGGAAGGAAGGAAGGAAGGAAGGATGGATGGAAGAAACCTGGTATCCTGTTTTATATGAAATATTACCCCCAAAAACCTGGATTTTTGAATCCTTGGCCTGAGGCTGCCGGTTTCTCATTAAGTTTCTGAGTGCTAATTTTGTTGTTTTAAATTAACAAGCATTTTTATCTCCTTCCCATCTTTCCCATCCCCCAATGGGAAAAAAAGAAAAAAAATCTTGTAACAAATATGTGTAGTTAACCAAAACAAATTCCCACACTGAAGAAAAATCTGTCTCCTGTCTATCACCTCTCTGTTCACAGTGTTCAACATCAATTTTCTGAAATTATAGTTGGCCTATGCACTGATCAGAGACCTTAAGTCTTTCAAATTCTTCATTTTTATAGTGTTACTCTTTTAGAACAGCCTGGTATCATCATGTGCGCTCTGTATGTTATTGTTTTCCAAAGCCCACCCAGCCCTGCATCCCAGTTTGTATACAGTCCTCATTCCTTATACAAGAGGCAATTCACTTTGGAGTCAGGAGACTTGGCTTTAACTCTTGACTTCCATTTAACAGTGACATGGTGGAATCATTTGCCCTCTCTCAGACTGTTGCTTCTTCTGAAAACAAAAAGGAACATAATAATATTTACAGAGCCTACTTTGACAGGTCATTGTAAAGATCTACTGGGATAGTGTACGTAAAGAAAATGTCAGCTGTAACAATTAGATGTTCAATAAGTTGGACAATTAATGAGCTGTGTGTCCCTTGATTGAAACCATGATTATGCTCCCTGGTAAAATATGCACTTAATGCGCTAGATTACTGTCTTGATCCTTTCCAGATGGGTAATTTGGTGTAAATCACTCAATCTCTATGAATCTCAATTTCCTCATCTGTAAAATGGGGATAATAATAGCCCCAATTCAAAGGATTGTTGTGAAGATCAAATGAGATAGTATTTGTAAAGTATTTTGCAAGCCTTAAAAGGCTATAAAAATATTAACTATTATTATTGTTTTAAGGAAAGTACTTTGCAGGTCTTCATGCACTACAGAAATGGGGTGGTTATTGCTATTATTATTACATGAACCAGTGATTTCTTACTTTGCTGCTAATCTAAGTTGGCATGTTAATGTGAAAACAAATTTGGAGTTTGAGGCATATATTCATGTGAAATACTAAGAGAAAAAACTCCTACTAGCTATTTTCCCTCCAAAATGGCCAAATAACTATTTTGCAAAGGCTCATGAAATGAAATTGCTGTTGAAATAAAAGATTCTATGTCAAGTTCTAGCCAGAAAGGAAAACACTTTCGATCCAAGGTTAATCATTTTAAATAGACTAGAATAATTTTACAAAATCATGCCGTAACACT
This sequence comes from Gracilinanus agilis, assembly GCF_016433145.1. Taxonomy (NCBI): domain Eukaryota; kingdom Metazoa; phylum Chordata; class Mammalia; order Didelphimorphia; family Didelphidae; genus Gracilinanus; species Gracilinanus agilis. Next base: position 23,455,922 of record NC_058136.1, on the reverse strand, counting down.
ACTAGTCCCAACCCTGTAATTGTTCTCTTCTGGCAAAGCTCTGTGCCACTGTTTAGTTCCAAGTCTTCTGCATGGAAAAAAGTTCCGTTGTCCCTGCTCTCAAACTACTTTCAAAGGCAATAAATGATTTATTAAATTAATCAGCACGTAGCCAGAGGCAAGAGATGCGTCTGGCTAGCTGCAGTAAGGGATCTGACTGGCATTATTATTGAAGGCAAAGTAATATTCATATTTTAACCCATATCAGAAATTACTGTGAAAATACACATCTACAATAAGGTTTGATTCAGTCCTGGATTAGATATGGACACAGTGCTAAGCATTTTAGGATTAGAATAATTTTGGTGATAGAAATGTGGGCACAGATAAGAGGATTTTGAAAGGTACGATAAGGAATAAAATATATCCCAGTTGTTGCCAGGGAGGGGACTCTTTCTTGGAAGAAGATATTTAATGTAGATTATTAATGATTTCATGCCATACTGAAGCCTATTATTGATGAAAATTGAGATGACGATGATGCCCATTTATTCAGTACCCTTAGTGTAGTAGGTTTTTTATAGTGAAGATAGAAAAGAACAAGTGTCTTAGGAAGCAAAATCCAAAGATATCTAAGTCCACATAAAGCACCAGGCACTCAGTGATGTTATGTCTTCTCTCCTGAAAACATCACAAAATCACAGAATCTCAGATTTAGAATCCAAACTGAATAAGGATTACCTCTTCAATATCCCTGACAAATGCTTATCCAGACACTGCCCAAGGATCTTCATCAGGAGAATGGAGCTGGGAAGTGGAAACCTCACTACCTCAAGGGCCACTTTGAGATATCGCTAGCCTACAATAAGCCCCAAATTCCTTTCCTGTAAGTTCTACTTATTGCTTCTAGTTTTGCCCTCTGGAATAAATAAAACTAATCCCCTTTTCAAGTAAAAGCCTCTTATACATCTAAGGATCACTATCAATTCAGGGATGTGTTGAAAGAAATGATAGAGCCCATTGTTAAATTTTCAATGTAAGTATCAACACCTAGGAAATCAACAAACGTGACAAATCAGGATTATTTTATTGCTTTGTTCATTGTTTAGACTTAATAAAGCAATGGTGAAAACGTTCATTAAGATTAAAAGTGTGTCACGCTTATACATTTTTTTTGACAGCTGGCTGATAAACATTTACCAGCATGCCCCTGACTATCAAGTCATTAAATCTTCTCTTCTTCAGGTTAAACATTCCCTCCTCATTCTTTTACGAGATCCTCAAGTGGATTGAACTCAAGTCCCTTCACTATCCTAGTAGTTTTCCTCCATACATCTCCCTTTTCAAACCACCATCTTACCTAAATGAATTTTGGTGACCAGAGCTGAACATAATATTCCAGATGTGGTCTATTTTCCCTATTCCTGGAATATATGGCTCAGTTAAATTCTGGTAGTTGGTAGAACAGGACAGAAATGAATGACATAGTTAACTACTCACCAACTTAACTTTTTCATAATGGCGACAAGCAGACATTTGGGGGATAATACTGGGGTGATCTGAATTGTGAAACTGGAGAGGAGGATGCATCCCATTTTTTTCAGTTGTATAAATGGAGATTTTGAACCTTGGATTTCACCCCCCCATAAGTCCCTTAGTATTTCCCAAAATTCCCTTTAATCCCTCCTGCACCTCCACGTTTGTGTGGTCACATTGTTTTATAAGTTCTGTGGCTCCACCCTATTCCTCTCTCCTTCACAAGCGTGGCTGAAGTTAGTTTAGTACCTTTTCACTCTAGTTTTTTATTTTAGCTTATTATTAAAAAAATTTTATAAAATATAATACGTAGTTATTAGATATTCATTTTAATCTCCACACAGTGAAGTATGAGACCAAGTCTTGGGCTGAAAAGGAGGAGGGAGATGGTTGTATATGAGGCCTAAGAAGAGAAAAGAAGATATAAAACAGTCCCTGTGGGAAATAGGAGAGAATTAATTATAAAAGAGCAAAAGAATTAGTATGCCCATTTGAGTGAAAGTCCAACTAAAATTAACAAACAAAGATATAGAAGATCCAATCATTACAGTTGTATACTCAACTGCATGTAAGCAGATGAGAAGAAAGATGGTGGGAATCCAGGAGTGAGGCCTAGAAAGTTATGAGTAGATACAGTTGAAGGAGACAAAAGAGTGCAAGAATGTAGGACAGGACTTCCGGTTAAGATGGCAGCAGAGTAAGGAGCAGCTGCTCGATCTCTCCTGACCGAAGCATACAAGACTCCTCAAGGGGAAATAAAAACGAGTCCAGAGGAACGAAGGAACCCCACAACAGGGCGCAGCATTGAAGGTACGCAGAATCGGGGTATTTCCACACTATAGGGGGGTGAAACAGCTCTCACTAAAACGAGAGAGGAAGAAGCCCCTCCCCCACCCCCACACCACATACCTTGCACAACGCCAACGCACAAGTAGGAAAACAGGACTGGGGCAACCAGATAATCACTGGCAGCCCCGGGGCTTGTACCTGTGTGCTGCAAGAGGAGGGACCCCAGGTGGCTGGGGGCACACATGGACTTTCCCTGAGCATCCACTTGGGTGAAGGCACCGCCTCAGCCAGGACAAAGGCCTCTAAAAAGGAGGCCTTTCCCAAGTGCTGAAGGCATCGCCTCAGGTGCGAATAAAGATCTCCAGCCCACAGACTTTCACTACCTTCTGCTGGGGTGAAGGCAGTGCCCTAGGCTTGAATAACAATCTCCAGCCCAGGCTTGGACCTCCAGTGAGGACCCTGTGCTGACTAGAGCCAGGCTGTGGAAGCAGCCCCAAAGACTGCTGAAGGAACCTCAGGCAGAGGAGCAGACCGGGAACTACCAGGAGGCCTGACCCCGAGGACAAGGAGACCGGAGCCCCTCCCCCCCCAAGCTTGCAAGGCGCAGGCAGACCCGGAGTGCAAAGACAAAGATGAAAAGGGGCGGGGCTAACAATGGCCAGCAATAAGGAAGTCCAGAAGAAAAAGAC
>NC_058136.1:23395460-23447957 GCF_016433145.1 Gracilinanus agilis | reverse complement strand
AAATCTCTAATAATTAGAGAAATGCAAATCAAAACAACTCTGAGGTATCACCTCACACCTAGCAGATTGGCTAAAATGAAAGAAGGGGAGAGTAATGAATGTTGGAGGGGATGTGGCAGGATCAGGACATTGATGCATTGCTGGTGGAGTTGTGAAATGATCCAGCCATTCTGGCTGGCAATTTGGAGCTATGCCCAAAAGGCTATAAAAGACTGCCTGCCCTTTGATCCAGCCATACCATTGCTGGGTTTGTACCCCAAACAGATCATAGATAAACAGACTTGTATGAAAATATTTATAGCTGCGCTTTTTGTAGTGGCAAAAAACTGGAAAATGAGAGGATGTCCTTCAATTGGGGAACGGCTGAACAAATTGTGGTATATGCGGGTGATGGAATACTATTGTGTTAAAAGGAATAATAAACTGGAGGAATTCCATGCAAATTGGAGAGACCTCCAGGAAGTGATGCAGAGCGAAAGGAGCAGAGCCAGAAGAACATTGTACACAGAGACTGATATACTGTGGTAAAATCAAATGTAATGGGCTCCTGTACCAGCAGCACTGCAATGACACAAGACAACTCTGAGGGATTTATGGTAAAGATGCTACCCACATTCAGAGGAAGAACTGCAGGAGAGGAAACATATAAGATAAACTATTGCTTGAATGCATGGGCTGAGGCGGACATGAATGGGAAATAAACCCTGAACAAGGACACATGTTACAACCAGTGGAAATGTGCGTTGGCCATGGGTGGGGGGAGAGCGGGGGGTGAAGGGGAAAGTAGGGGCATAAAGTATGTAAACAGATTAAAAACGAATACTAATAAATGTCTAATTAAAAAAAGAATGTAGGACAATATAAGGTTGAACTGGCTAACCAATGGGTCAAGGATTTGAAGGAAGAAAAATGAGACTAGAGAAAGAGGGATAGCTAAAGAAATCAGGGAGAGGTTAAGTCACTGTAAATTACTGTAAGGAGGAAGCATAGGTTTAAAAAAGGTAAGCACAAAGAGTACTAGAATGACAGAAGTTATAGTCAGAGGAATTTCAGAGTTACGGATTTAGAGAAAGAGTCCAAGTGATGACAAAATCTAGAGCATGACCATCCTGGTGTAGTGATGGAGGTAAATTGAAAAAAAGAAACTAATGAATTAGGAAGCAAGAGTACTTGAGAGAACATCAGTATTTAAGGTGAAGTGCTCAAGTATAAGAGCAGAGGTTGGTGAAGAAGATAACCACAAGCTAAGAAAAGGCAAAGAATGACCTGGGGATCAGTAGATAACATTCCAAAGGATTTGGATTGGATGATATAGCTAGAAGAGACTCTCAAATAAAATAACAGTTGTGTAGAAGTGATAGAGGGAAGTTCTGAAATGGCAGAGAAGAAAAAGAAAACTGGACTTCTTGGCCCCAATGAGTGTGAGACAGGGTAGAAAAAGGTAAACCGTGTACTGGAGAAAGTGGGCAGAGTAGTCTTCAGGGGAGAACAAAGTTTCAGACTACGAGAAGATGGAAGCAGTTTTGGGAAAAGACAGATATAATGGTGTAATGGAGAGAAGACTGAAGTTGGAGTTGAGAGAAGCTGAGTTCAAATCTTGCCCTGACACATATTAGCTATGTGATCATGATCAAGGAATACTTATCAGTAACCTCTAACTGGCTGTCTAAAAGTATGAGTTATTCATCTACATTAGTAAAGGGAGTATTCATACCAGGGTTTTTAAAAAATGAACCCCTTTAATTTGCCAAGGACATGCCATGTTAACTAAAACTCCAGTTTTCATGATAACAACTTCTAATCAGATCTTCTCTCCAAGTAATTTCTTAGGTTAAATTTCATTATTGTGAGATTTTCCAACTTCACGATCAATGATCCTCTTCCTAGGAAATATTTGTTAAAGGAAGAGTGAGAGGAATTCATCATTTCAAGGCTTTTTTTTCTTGAAATGTTATTAAATTTTGAAAAGCTATGGATTAGAGGAGATAGGTGGCACAGTGGATAAACCAGCCCACAGTCTGAAAGACTTGGGTTCAAATGTGGACTGGGGCACTTCCTAGCTATGTGACCCTGGGCAATTCGCTTAATCTCAATTGCCTCACCCTTACCTTGGAACCCATACTCAGTATCAATTCTAAGAAAGAAGATAAAGGTTTAAAAAAGAAAGGAAGAAAAGAAAACATATAGATTAACACAAAAAGACAATTCCTCTAGTATAGGGGTTGGCAAGGTATGGCTCTCGAGCCATATCTGGCTCTTTTGAGGGCCAGATATGGCTCTTTCTGGAGGAGCCATAAAGTCCATTTTTTTCAGGCGCTATTACAGGAGCGGCACTGGGAGCACTGTACGGCTCTCACGAAATTACATTTTATAAAATGTGGCGTTTATGGCTCTCAGGGCCAAAAAGGTTGCCGACGCTTGCTCTAGTAACTGGCCAAAGTCTCAGGTAAGTACAAAATACTTTTTTGGCCTACCACTCCCTTTCCAGAAAAAAATATTACTTAGCGCCCCCTGGAAATTATGAAACTATTTATTGAACTCAGAATAGAATGTAATACAAAAAAAGTGTGGTCATCACCGCCCTCCTGGATCTTTGCTGCACCCACCAGGGAGTTGTAGTGCCCACTTTGGGAATCACTGTTCTAGACCTTCAGAGAATAAAATCCAGGAAAATTCTAAGATTCCTCCAAAATTTAGCACATAATTTCAAAAATTGCCATGGGACAGCAAGGAAATAACAAGAGTCAGGTAAAGGGGAAGCCTTTCTTTCTTCAGCTTGACTGAAGGGTTCCAGGTATAAAGGAATCATGAAGATATTAAAGATGTATTCAAAAGCTGACTCTAATGAGCAAAGTGTTCATGGACCAGACTTATGGATAGATTTCTAATATTTCACATGATTGATTTCTGAATCCTTAAATTGAATGAGGCTTAAATTTTGTGGAACTCAAACCTCTACTATTGTCTGCAGTCTGGTAGACTGGCATGCAATTTCAATAGCTTCTTTGTAATGTCAAAGGCACACACTCAACATCTGAATGAGATGATGCCAGTGCTCTGGAGGAAGAAGGGCTTTCAAATGAGCTTCTGGTCTGGGCACTGGCTATACCATTGTGTTGGCATCCGTTCTTTTATCTTGTGGTTGATTGCCAATATGATGCTAGTATTTCTATCATACCGCCTGTTTGACTGACAATCCCACAACCCTCATTCCTTGAAACCTCAATAAAAATCCGTGACTGATTCTCTCTCTCATTATCTGAGAAGGAGCTGGCAGGCTGAACGTTATGCTGAAGATTCTTGGGCCTCTTTGTCTCTTTTCTCTATCTATGTTCTTCCTGCCTTAATCTTTAACCATTCCACCCAAATTCCCTCAGTCTCTGGCTTCCCTTTCAGGTGCTCAACCCATACAAGAAGATCTTGTACCAGAAGGCTGTTACATTGACAAAAGGTCAGAATCACATAACAGAAACAGCACTACACTCAGAATCATAAAACTTGCATGTGGAATCTCAGCTAGCCTTGGGCAAGTTGCTTAAGCTTTTGAGGTTTCACTGAGTTTCTCCATCAGTAAAATCACCATTCAATCTTCCTTGAAGCCCTCCTCTAATGCTTCTTTGTATCATGGAGGTGATTGTGGGTTCTCAAAGGCTACACTTGTGAATTCCAAAGTAATTACAGATCCTTCAGAGCTGGAAAGCTTCAAGTACTTCCTCAGTAACAGGCTGTTGTACAAGGACCAACCTAGTTGCCAAGGACTGCTCAACAGCTCATTAAGTTTTTGGCCACAGCAAATCAAAAACATAAGGTGTGGACAATTGACATAGGTCACAGGAATACACCAAATGTCAAAATCACAGGTCTTTTCACATATCATGCCATGACATTCATACTGGGTACACCACAGAGTTATGAATTTCCAATATGCTAAACTAAAGTGCTTTGAAACTTTTGTTAAATGCTATATATGATCCCCCAATTGATAAATGGGCAAGGTACATGAATAGGCAATTTTCAGATAAAGCAATCAAAAGTATCAATAAGCACAAGAGAAAGGGTTCTAAATCTCTAATAATTAGAGAAATGCAAATCAAAACAACGCTGAGGTATCACCTCACACCTAGCAGATTGGCTAAAATGACAACAGGGGAGAGTAATGAATGTTGGAGGGGATGTGGCAAAATTGGGATATTAAGACATTGCTGGTAGAGTTGTGAATTGATCCAAACATTCTGGATGGCAATTTGGAACTATGCTCAAAGGGCTTTAAAAGACTATCTGCCTTTTGATCCAGCCATAGCACTGCTTGGTTTATACCCCAAAGAGATAATAAGGAAAAAGACTTGTACAAAAATATTTATAGCCGTGCTATTTGTGGTGGCAAAAAATTGGAAAATGAGAGAATGTCCTTCGAGTGGGGAATGGCTAGACAAATTGTGATATCTGTTGGTGATGGAATACTATTGTGCTAAAAGGAATAATGAACTGGAAGAATTCTAGGTGAACTGAAAAGACCTCCAGGAATTGATGCAGAATGAAAGGAGCAGAACCAGGAGAACATTATACACAGAGACTGATACACTGTGGTACAATCGAACATAACAGACTTCTCTACTAGCAGCAATGCAAGGCTGAAGGACTTATGAGAAAGAAAACTAGCCACATTCAGAGGAAGAACTGTGGAAGGAGAAATACAGAAGAAAAACAACTGCTTGAACACATGGGCTGATGGGGATATTATTGGGGATGTAGACACTAAACAATAACTCTAGTCCAACTACCAATAATATGGAATTAGGTCTTGATCAATGATACTTGTGAAACTCAGTGGAATGAATTGCGCATTGGCTAAGGGGGGTTGGAGGGTTTGGGGAGAGGGAAAAAACATGAAATATGTAACTATGGGAAAACATTCAAAATAAAAACTTAAAAAATAAACAATAAATGCTCTATATGAAACTATCATTAATATTTTTATAGAGGAATCAAGGTTGTTTAGTTGGTATAAGCTAATTAATAAATCCATTAGAAATACTAGTTTGTAAAAAGGTTAAGGAAAATGGTGATCTACTACAAAACTAGTTCTAGCAATGTGACCAACATCCATAACAGGTTCTGAGATCACACAAATACAGAACGTGAAGATGTGACCAGAAAGCATTTTTCTAGTGAAATATGTTATACTCACCACCATGGTGTTTATTTTGTTTGTTTATAAGCTGAAAACACAAAGGGTATACTTATGAAATTATAGATGATATAAAACTGGATGGGATAAATAACATACTAGATGAGAGAATCAAGATTCCAAATGATCTCATCAGTTTAAAATATTGGGGCCAATTAAATAAGATCTAATTTATTGGAGATTAAATCTTATACAAGATTCTAAAAGATTGACTTTATAAGTAGAGAATGGAGGAAGAAGGTATAGGCTGCTAAGAGTTGATATGAAAAAGATTTGTGGATTCCAGTGGACTACAATCTCAATATGAATGGTGCGATACAACTACTAAAAAAGCTAATCTAATCTTGGACTCCATTAAGAGAGGCAGAGCTACCAAGAGTAAGGGGACAATAACTCCCTGTCTTCTGCCCTTGTCAGAACACATCTGGGGTTCTGTGTTCAGACCTAGAGGCCATATTTTAGAAAGACACTGATAAGCTGGAGATTGTCTAAAGAAGTTTGGCAAGGATTTTGAAAGGCCCTTTTGAAAGCATTTCAGAGCTGAAAGGGACCAAATTGTATCCGAACAATATCCATGACAAGCGTTCCTCCAGTTTCTGCTTCACAATCTCATGTGAGCAGAAATTCACAACCACCCAAGACATGTTATTCCATTTGGAGACAGTTCTATTAGTGAGTTTTTTTCTTGACATCAAACCTCAATATGCCACCCTACAACTTCTACCTAATCCTCCTAGTTGTGTCCCCTCGTGTTAACTAGAACAAGTCTAATCCTTCTTTCAGGTAATAGTGCTTCAAGTATTTGAAGACAGCTCTCATATGTGTAATACAGTGGAAAGCACCATTGTTTTAGAGTCACAAGGTCTGTATTTGCCTCATATTTCTGCCTCATTTTACCAGTGCAACTGGAAGCAAGTCGTATGTCCTCTCAAGTATTCATGTCATCTGTCTGAGTCTCAATTTCCCCAGCAAGAAAATAACCTCTGAGGTCCCTTCCATTTCTAAAACTGTGATACCTATGACCCACCGTACCTCCCATCAAGACTCCTTTTCTCCAAACTAAACAACCCCAGTTCCTTCCATCATTTGGCATGAACTCAATGCCCGTGATCATCTTCATTGTTTTCCATCAGATGCTTTCAAATTATCTCCTTAAATAGCATTATTGTTCAGAGGATTCTTGTTTAGGCATATATTTGGACTAGATGGCCTCCTGAGGTCCCTTTTTACTCTGGAATCCTATAATTCTATGAACACATTTTAAGAGAAACATTTCAGAAGCCTTTCATTCCCATGTTTTCATTATTTACCCAGTACCTTATTATTCTTTGGCCCAAACAGAGTTGACTCATATCTAAATGTGAATTTACGTTTTTCAGAAAATACATGGTGCTGTGGGGTGACTTGGATAGAAATCATTTAAACAACCTCCTTGCCCAGAATCACCTTAATAATATACCAGGTCAATATAACCAGGGCAAACATCATAGATTAGATGGGCTAACAGCTCTGGCAAGTCATATTCACAGATAAATTTATCTGTGAAAGTAAAGCTCCAAGGAAAATAGCAAATTACAGGATGTGACACAGAAGAGTGACTCACTGTGCTTATGTCTATACCAGGTCAATTAATGGGGCAGAAGGATGTCAGTCATTTTAAATTAGGTCTAAGCCCAAATGGTCCAGAGATGTCTACTTTACATAATACTGTAACATCTTATTTGATCCTCTACCTGATGAGGCAGATAGGAGAGATACTCTTAGCATTTGCCACATAAGGGCAGCTGTCCACTAGTATCCTATTTTACAGATGAAAAAAAAAACAACACTGAATCAGAGAAGCAGAAGAAATAATTTGAGTCTAGAATGAGGTGTCCTGACTCCTAAGTCCATTTTCTTTCCGTGAGTCTGTCTTGTCTTCCACTAACACAGAAACCATAGTCTGCTCGTTTTGTTTTTTATATATCCTATCTTATCAAGAGTAACTAAGATCATAGAAAAAGGAAAGTTAATATCTTCTCCTTCCCAGGGCCTCAGTGCTTTCACCTATAAAATGAGGAGGTTAGAATAGATGACCTCTGAGGCCTGTGCCAACTCTAATATTCTATGGCTTGAACCTAAGTGCCACCACCACTCATCAGCAAAGCAATGTTTCCCCCAAGGCCATATGAGTTCTGTTTCATCTCCTTGTCCACAGAAGAGCTGAAAGCTCAGTCGAGTACCAAAAGCATACAAAGGATAGCAGGACAAAGGAAATGCAATTATAAAAGGATGTCAGTGGTGTAAATTTATTCCTGCATTACAACTAGATCCTTATTTAATGAGTAAAATAATGTATGACTCACTCAAAAATAAGAGAAAAAATTCCTTTTGGATGCAGAGAAGAGATTTGTTCCCATAAGAACTGAAAACAAATGAAACTGGGCCAATGAACATAAATGAAGAAATTAAATTTTGACCTAAGTACATACTCTATGGTATATTTTAGCAAATTGTTATTTTCTTACACTTGTTTCCTAAAGTAAATGTATCACAAAAGACATGGTTTCATAAATAAAATGATAAAAATGATTTAAAACAAAAGCTTCAGGATAACCTAATTAAACATTAGACAGAAGAACTCACTCTAACCATTCACTAGTCTAGGAATTGGGCCATTCCCTGTAGGAATTCATTTATCTTTGGAGAGAACACTAAGAGTCGGATTCCAACAGGGCAAGGAAGGAGAACTTGTAGACCAGAGATATTAATAACCTTGAGGAAAGGCCTTGAAAAGTGAGATTTCCCCCCCACAAATTACCTTGGAACTGGGAATTCCTCAAATACAGTGAAGAGAAAATAGAACTATTAATCAGAGACTGACAGCATATATTTCACCCAGGATTTAACAAAAGAACAGACAGGGGCCACCTAGCTGCACGGTTCTAAGTGACCTTGCAATTATGTGACTATCTCGCTGGAAAGAAATTCTCTCTAAAAAGCCACCTTTCCCTACGTAAGTATATTCAAAAAGAGAAGCCTGAAGTTTAAAAAGTGGTAAGATATGAGGAGTGGATATTAGAAGAAATCAAAAAATCCATTTCAATATGAAGTTGGACCTTAGTACCTGAAACCATTACCAATTATGAGAAAACTCCCTAGAATGGCACTAGGTTGGAGAAACATCTGGCCTAATTAGGTTAATAACATGAACTTAAGTGATAGCCATTAGTCATGGAAAGAAAGTTTTGAAATGGGCTTCAGGGGTTCACATCAAGTCAATGGAAGAAAGAAGGCGACGGTGTACTACATTTCAGTAAATATGGTGGGGATGTAAGGTCCAATTCTGGAGAGGTCGATTAAGACAGATGTTTCAAAGTGACTTATGATTGGGATTAAAATCTAAATGATTGTGTAAGAAAACTGTCACAATGGCTCAAGGCCTTCAGGCAACCCATAGTTTTTTATTATCTTATCAAGTTTGAAAGGAGTTTTCATATTTTCTCGCCTTTCTGAGGCGAATGTCTAAATTAACATGTTAAAAAAAATAACAAGGGTTACTCTCTGGTCACTTAATTTACTTCTACAAACATCTATAAAGCAATTGTTACATGTAGGCACCAGTGGACGAGACCAAAACAAAACAACCTCTACATTCTACTGGGGGAGTTAATGTGTATGCAGGTCAGTATACACATGATAATGTGAGGAGGAGGTGGGAGAAAATAGGAAGAACTAGAGGAATCAAGAAAGGCTTCCCACAGAACCAGGAGAACGTTGTACACAGAGACTGATACACTGTGGCACAATCGAACGTAATGGACTTTTCTACTAGTCGCCATGCAATGACCCAGGACAATTCTGAGGGACTTGTGAGAAAGAAAACTATCCACATCTAGAGGAAGAACTGTGGGAGCAGAAACACAGAAGAAAAGCATATGATTGATCACATGTTTTTTCTTTTTTTTTTTTTTAACCCTTGTACTTCGGTGTATTGTCTCATAGGTGGAAGAGTGGTAAGGGTGGGCAATGGGGGTCAAGTGACTTGCCCAGGGTCACACAGCTGGGAAGTGGCTGAGGCCGATTTTGAACCTAGGACCTCCCGTCTCTAGGCCTGACTCTCACTCCACTGAGCTACCCAGCTGCCCCTGATCACATGTTTTGATGGGATATGATTGGGGATGTAGACTCACTCTAGTGAAAATAATAATATGGAAATAGGTCTTGATACATGGAAAACCCAATGGAATTGCTCATTGGCTACAGGACGGGGGTGGGAGGAGGGGAGAGAAAGACCATGAATCATGTAACCATGGAAAAATAGTCTTAATTAATTAAATAAAATTTAAAAATTAAATTAAATTAAAAAAAGAAAGTCTTCCCAATGGAAGTGGCACATGAGCTGACCCTTGAAGGAAACTGAGGATTCTAAAAGGAAGATATGAAGATCAGATTCATTTCAGGCACAAAAATGATGTGCAAAGGTAGGAAACAGACTGTTATATATAGGGGACAACATGGTAGGCCAATTTAACTGGAATGAAGTGTGCAAAAGCAACCCATATGAAACAAGAATGAAGTGATTATTAAGTGTTTACTATATGCAGGGCACTGTGCAAATCCCTAGGGATACAAATAGAAATGCAAGGCATTAAAACTTCACTTACAGTTGCCCTAAAATGATAAAAATGCCCATTTTGACCTTCAGCCCTTCTCCCTGTCTCAGTTCAACTTTTTATGAAATCACTGATAAGCAGCTCCAAATAACTCCAAAGCAAATAGCAAATAGAAGAGGAAAGAAAGGAAGCCATTAACTGGGTGATTCATCCTAAATATCAATAACAACAGATATATATGAGTTAACAAAGTGATATCATACATTGTCATTTGATCCTCAACTACTCTCCAAGGTAGGCAGGACAGGAGTTATGGATTTCTATACCCATTTGACAGATAAAGAAACTGAGATGAAAAATGTTTTAAGGGATAGGAGAGAGGGAAAATTGAACTTGTTCTGCAACAGAATCTTTCATCAATTTATACATCAGGGCTAAGCTGAGGATTGTTGCCAAAATGCTAGGCCCAAGAGTCAAAAGGAAAGAAAGCTATATAGTACATATAAATTTAATTATGTTCTAAAATAACATTATTCTCAACTTGATGATAAAAACTCAGAGTTTACTTTTCTCCTAAGTTCCTAAAAAATTTGAGATAGATCACATTTGAATCCTGATGCAAATTTTTCATTAAAAACACTGCAAAAGTCACCGAATAGAAAGCCAGCAGTAGCCTTCTCTGGGCTTGGATTTATGTTTGAGGAGGGTACTTTCCAGTTGTACTCTATGCCACTTGAGCCCTCAACCTAGTGCGATTCTACATCTTGGCAAAACCTTGAGAACTCGTTATGATATTTACAAAAAAAATGGGAAAAACCTACCAAAGGTTGGTACAAAGTCAGAATGAGTATAATTGTGTATCAAGCTATATAGAGCAAAGAATGTGAATTTAAGCAAACCTGGATTCAAATTCTTCCTCTGATACTTCCTATGTGACCTTGGGCAAGTCATTTAACCTTTCTAGGCCTTAGTTTCCTCATCAGCAAAACTGGGATAAAAACAATTCCTATAGTACTCATAGCTTATTCCTCTTGCCCCCATACTAATCACTGCCAATGTCCGGATGTAGTAGTGATGATCTGGGAAAGGGGAAGTCTCCAGAGTATACATTCCAAGGTTCATCCTAGCACTGATTAAGAGCAAACGGGTTCCCAAGATTGCACTCCCAGTTATTACTGCTACTGAGTCCCTTTATCCTCATTTTTATGCCTATACTGAAATGTGCCATTTTTGTCTTTCCTTGGAGAGCCTTGTGAATGCTCTGATCCTTTCTCCTTCAGATTCGGGTGATATGTGATACTTACATAATTATCCATGGTGTATTCCACTTGGGTCTACTTCTTTGCTCTTATTTATTTCTGATATTTTATAAGAAATTACTTATGAAATCTTCAGGCTGGGAAGAGAGGAGATGGGAAAGCTGCAGGGCATTAACCCAACAGGTCTTTGTACAAGAAAACATAAAATTCTCTCAAACTCACAACCAAGCATAAGGATGAGAAAAAATACTTCCAAGGAGCCCGGCTCCCTCACATCAAAGTCATAACACAAAGCAAAAATCTGGTGGGAAATCAAAGAAATTTACCTAGAATGACCCAATCATTTGAAACATATTGCAAATGCTGGCACTGTCAGAAAACAGGACGTTTCTCAGATAAATATTGAAGAAATATTTTCCCCACAGTCTAGGTAACATTTATTATCCTCTTTCTCATTGATTACTTTGTGTTTTTTAGGATATGTAGAAATCCAGATTCCAGAGCTTGAAGGGACACAGTACAGCAGCCAAAGCACCAAATCTGCATCTTATATGTGTTAGAAACTGTGTGGCCAGGGATAACAGATTGAATCTCTCTGATATGGGATATGCACTTTCCTCTTCTGTAAAAATGAGAGAGGTGGAGATGTTGCCCTAGGTTCCCGCAAGCTCTAAATTATACAGCAAAAGTGGTAGGCCTTGGGGGGACAGCTGGGTAGCTCAGTGGATTGAGAGCCAGGCCTAGAGAGGGGATGTCCTAGGTTCAAATCTGGCCTCAGACACTTCCCAGCTGTGTGACCCTGGGCAAGTCACTTGACCCCCGTTGCCCACCCTTACTACTCTTCTGCCTTGGAGCCAATACACAGTATTGACTCTGAGATGGAAGGTGAGGGTTTAAAAAGAAGAGTGTAGGCCTTGGGCATTTTGACTAACAGTCCTCAGTTTTCCTAGGGCATTTTACCTAGATCTCTTTCCTGGATACCTTGTATTATACTTAATTACCTGTGTATATTGGAATTCTCTTGCTCAGAGACTGACTATAAAGTTCCTTGAAAACAGGGACTGTGACCTTTCCCTTTGCATACTCAGTACCTAGCATAAGGCCTTAAACGCAGTAAGCATTTGGTAAATGTTTTCTGAACTGGATTTGTTGAGTTGAAAAGTCCTATTTGAACAGCGAGAATGGAAGCCATAGTAGTATGGTGGGGAAAGCACTGAATTTGGACCCAAAGGACCCAGGCTCTGCTATCCATGAGTCTTTGGGCAAATCATTTTAGCTCTCCCTCAGTTTCCTAATCTGTAAAATGAAGTTGAATTAATGATAGCAGAGGTCCTTTCCACCTCTAAATTGATTCAGAATCCCAGCCTGTTACCTTATGACCAAAGGCAAATCACTTCCCTGCTAGGGCCTTTAGTTTCCTTCTCTGGATTGAAGATAGAGAACTCTAAGGCCTCTTCTGACTCTAAATCCAAAATCCTATGAATTGCTGGATTTTATTGGATATGAAATCGACACTCTCTCCACTGCAACACATTGCCTCTTACATTACCTACTCAAAAATGACTAGAAATGCTTCTGAAAATAACACCAATTTGGAATTGGTACGGGATGTGTTCCTACCTTTCTCTCCCCACAAACGTGAATTCTCAAGGTGTAAAATCAGTTGCCAAACAACTCAATCATATGGTTAGCAAAGACAAGTGTAAAGCAAACTCATAGCTACCAATCTCAAGTCAGAGGATAATAATTAGGATTTGGCTTTCTGAATAATTAAGAATTTAACTTCTCCCATCCTCCACCCTCCTCAAAACTATCTGACAAATAACACTTTAAGTAACTGAACTGGCATTTGGAAACACAGAAGCTGAAACACATGATAAATGCAGGGCAGTATTTTCATTATGAAAGAAATGAATCCTATTATAATGTCACATTCACTCCACAGGCAACAACTATTGAAAACTCCAGTTACTCGACATATCTTATGGGTAAGAAACAAATATTCTAAAACATAGATTAAGAACATACATAAAATATTCTAAAATAAAATACCATGAAAAATAAATACAATTTTAAAATTAAAAAACCAACCAAACAAACAAAAGAACATGGAGTTTAATGTTCGTGTCCCTAGAATAGGTTGTATCCCCAATACCTAGTATCTTGCCTGGCCCTTAACAAGTACTTAATAAAATGACTGGTGATTGGTTACATCACCATAATGTATTCAGACAGTCTTGAAATGTTGAACACATGGGTGGTTTGAAGGTTTTTACAATTGCAAATAAAGTCCTTTCCCCCTTTTTTATAATATTCTTAACATAAAATCCTAGCAATGGAATTATGGGATCTAAAGGCATGAGCAGATTTGTGTCACAGAATTTGTATTTGAGATTTTAAGTGTTTGCAACAGAGCTCTGTGACACTGAAAACAGTTGGCACTGCTGCCAACATTGACTTCTTGTGGCTTGGGGGATATTCTTTGCCAATCTTTTGGGTATAAAGTGGTATCCTGTTGGTCTTGATTTGCATTTTTCCAATTATTAGAGAATTTGAGTAGTAGAGAATTTCTCATGCTAATTAAGAACTTATGGTTACTCTTTCTTGCCTTCTCAATGGGTAGGGGAGGGGTAGAAGAAATGAGCACTTGGAAATGAAAATAAATAAAGATTTTAAGAGAATTTATGATTACTATTTTAAAAACTGTCAGTTCATAAGTTCTGAAAATTGCTCCATTCAACTCAAGTGAATTCAACAAACATTTATTGAGTATAAGCTATATGATAAACACTATTATAGGCTCTGGGTATACAAACACAATAACAGAGCAATGCTTGACCTCAAGAAGTGTATATTCTACTGGGGGATAAAATACATACACACTCAACAGGCATTTCTTTTTTTATTTAGAATATTTTCCCATGATTACATGATTCATGTTCTTTCCCTCTCCCCCAAACCCCCTTCCCCCATAGCCAAAGTGCAATTCCACTGGGTTTTACATGTATAATTGATCAAGACCTATTTCCATATTATTGATAGTTGCCCTGGGGTGATTGTTTAGTGTCTACATCCCCAGTAATATCCCTATCAACCCATGTGTTCAAGCAGTCGTTTTTCTTCTGTGTTTCTACTCCCACAGTTCTTCCTCTGAATGTGGATAGTGTTCTTTCTCATAAGTCCCTCAGCATTGTTCTGGATCCTTGCATTGCTGCTAGTAGAGAAGTCCATAATATTCTATTGTACCACAATGTATCAGTCTCTGTATACAACATTCTCCTGGTTCTGCTCCTTTCACTCTGCATCAATTCCTGGAGGTCATTCTAGTTCACATGGAATCCCTCCAGTTCATTATTCCTTTGAGCACAATAGTATTCCATCACCAACAGATAACACAATTTCAACAAGCATTTCTTAATCTCCTACTGTGCACCAGATATTGTGCTAAAATGCTGGGGATAAAAGGGCAAAAGACAGTCTTCATCCTCAAGGAACTCATAATCTAGTGGTCTATACAACATGCAAATAATTATGAACAGCCAAGGTAGAGACAGAATAAATGGGAGCTAATCTCAGGAGGAAGTTAACTAGGATTAAGAGTGACTGGGAAAGACTTCTTGTTGAAAGTTGGGCTTTAGGTGAGACTTGAAGGAAGTCAGGGAAGCTAGGAGGTAGATAGAAATCAGGAGAGAGAGCACTTCAGGCATGGTGGAGAGTCACTGAAAATGCTGCAAGTCTGGAGATGGAGTATGATATGTAAGGAATTGCAAGAAACCCAGTGTCACTGTTCTACAGAGCTGGTTTGGGGGAATGAGTCAAAAGAAGACTGGAAAGAGAAGGGAAGTCAGTCTGTGAAAGGCTTCAAACACCAAATGGAACTTGAAGGTGACAGGGAATCCACTAATGGATGGGGGAATGGCATAGTCAGACTTAAGCTTTAGAAAGATAAATCTGACAGCCATGTAGAGGATGGACTGGAATAGGGAGAGATGTGAGGTATAGAGACTAATCAAAAGGTTATTGCAATAGTCCAGGCACGAGATGGTGAGGGCCTGCCCCAAGATGGTAACAACATCAGAGAAGAGAGGGGGGACTATAGGAGAACTGTTACATAGGGAGAATTGACAGGACATTGCAAGAGACTAGATGGAGTAGGTGGTGGGGAGAAGAATCAAAGATGGCACACAGGTTGCAAATCTGAATGGTTGGGAGGATGATGGACATAATTAGGAAGAAAGGAGAGCTCGTAATACAAAGAAAATGAGTACAGTTTTGGTCATTTTGAATTTAAGATGTCTATTGGACATTCAATTTAAGAGTTCTAATAGGCAGTTGGAGATATGACATTAGAGATCAGGAGAGAGGTTAGGATTGGATACAAGATAAGGGAATCATCAGCAAAGAGATGGCAATTGTACCCATGGGAGGCAAAGAGATCATCAAGGAAAAGAGTATAGAGGGAAAAGAGAAAAGAGTCAGATACAGAACCTTGGAGGCATTAAGTGTAATAATGTGACCAGGTGAGACTTCAGTAAAGTAAAAATCCCTGAGGGACGAAAAGAAAGTGACACAGAAATAAAGTAGAAGTCTTTTTAATTTAAAGAGAAGAATCCAACATTGTGAAAGAGGTCTGACTTTACTTGTATAATCGATATCAAATTGCTTGCTTTCTCAAGAAGCAGGGAGGGGCAAGAGTGAATTTGGAACTTAAATTTTTAAAAAATGAATGTTAAAAAATCTCACATGCAATTGAGAAATATTTAAATAAATAAATGAAAGTATATATATTTTTAAAAGCAGTCTGAGGCTTGAATAGCTCTGCTGAAAATACCAACAAAGACAATTAATTTGCCTCTGGGGCAAAATTCCAATTGTACCTTTGTCTCTAGCCACAAATCTGTATGATACCCTAAAAGGAGCCTGGAAAGTATAACTGGCTGAATCAGGACTGATTACTATAAGCCAAGGAAGAGTCCCTGATATAGGGAACTGGCTCTGAACCAGGAAGGGCTACCAAATAGATGTTAGACTTCTCCCAATTCTTGTCAACAAGTGTCAAATCACAAAGATCCCCTCTGAGGGGATCAAAGAAAGAGCCTTCTGCCAATTTGGGGATCTCACCCTGGCTGGAAGAACACAGTAGCCTCTGACTGAAAAGAGTTAAGTACCGCCCAGCTCAGGAAATAGTTGAAAGTAGTAAAAGACTGAGGTAGCCCATAAAAGAGTGAGCTCAGGGAGTCTGGCAGATAATTCTGTCCAATAGACATGCTGTGACCTCAGAAGAGCCTAAAGACTGAGCAATCATCCTAGTCTTGCCTAGTAACAGCTGAGCTCAGGGAGGAGACAGCTAAGTAGCCAAACAACACGCGTAACCCATCAGAGCATTAGACAGGCCTGTCCACCAAGATACTGCATCCTAGGAGGAGCAAGCTCAGCTAAGCTGCCCACCTGTAGAGGTAAAGCCCTAGAAAGAGGCAATCCAGCTGAGCAGCAGAATGACCTGCTCCTGCCCCTTAGCAAAATGCATGAGGACCCTACAAAGAATGAAAGAACATTGATGCCCTTGCAGTTCCATAATTGAGTCACTTTAGCCATCTGCCTAGACATGTGCCACTATACTTTCTTTGAGTCCATTCTCCTTCCCATGGACCTCTCTAGGTATTTGTGGGAGAGTACACTCTAGGTAAGGGGCAGGTGGTGAGAGGGGAGAAGAAATGCTTTGTAACTACTTCCCTTGCAATCCCATTTGAGTAAATTCCTTTTCTAAGGAACTGAATCTACTAGCTATATGTTTAGGAGATGCATATCGGTGGGAACTCATGAGCTACAGGTTATAAGGGTAGATGTCTACAAGGTCACCCCTATAATTCTGAAAGTTCTCGCAACCACCCCTCTGGGGGCTCAGCCTGACATTGTCAATGAAGTTTGAGAGGTGTATCCAGAGCAGGCAATACATAAGGGAGTGCACGATAATCTGAGGAGAGAGAAAGTACTAACAACTGGAGGGATGAGGAAAGGTTCACAAAGGAGGTGGAAGCTGAACTGCCCATGAAGGAAGATATGAATTTTAAGAGGTAGAAATGAGGAAACTTAGTTCAGAAATTGGGAACAACTTATAAAAAGGCAAGGAAACAGGAGGAGTGTTGTCTTTAAGGAATAGCTAGTAGGCTAGTTTGTGTACTTGTTAGCTTGGTCCATTAAAGGAACTAATATGAAATAAGTCTAGAAAGGTAACCTAGAACCAAATTATGGAAGACTTGTATTTTGATACTTGCAGCAATAGAAAAGCACTGAAGATTCTCAAACAGAGGAATGGCATGGGCAATCTCGTGCTTAGGAATACACTTGGTAGCTCTACGGGAGATGAATTTGAAAGAGATGCAAGTGGAAGAAGGGAGTCCAAACAGGAAGTTACTGCAATAGTCTAGATGAGATGTGATGAAGGCCTGAATTAGAGTAGTAGTCCTGTGAGTCAGAAGAGAAGGTTGAGAGGGATGTGAGAAAAATGCTTCATCAGACCTGGCAATTGATTGGATACAAAGGATGAAGAAAGGGAATGGTCTTGGATGAAATGATACAGAGCACAGGGAGCAGAGACAGGAGAATGAGTAGCATTGTTGCAAGAATTTCAGGGGTCTTGCTAACCGCTACACAAATAAGCCAACACAGGATATAGGCAGACAGGCAGGCACACTTTATCCATTCAAGAGTGTGACACATCATCAGTAGACAATGGGCATGTGTGTATCCCAATTCCTCACATGACAAACTGCCTGAGAATGAAAGAAAACTGAAGCCCTCCAGTCGCAACTGTGGGCAACTGTGGTAGATGAAAGGGCTAGATAGTACCCAGGTTCTAGAAGGACATGTCATAGATCTCATTTACATAGATTTTAGCAAAGGTAGCCACAAAGTCTCAAGTTAGTCTTGTATATCAGACAGAGAGATACTGGCTAGATGATAATGACCATTCCCAAGCCGAGTTGCTTGTAAGTCATCTGTTTTGCCTAGATGTGCCTTAAGAGACTATGTCACATGTATGATATATGCAATCGATCCTTCCTGAGTTACACTTAGAAAGGGTGTAAGGTAAGATCAGATAGGGTACACTGCCACAAAAAATACTTTAAAATTCCCTAAAAGGAGAAAGTATATGTTTAAGTTGTTATAAAGAAAAGTATCCTTAGCATAGTCTCACATCAGACCAAAGTATCTTCTTTATCAGTCAGTTTGTTAATTAGTATTTATTAAGCTCCTACTGCACTGACTTAATAGATGAGATAAAAAGAAGGGAGTGAGGTTTCTTCTATAAAAGGGGGAAAGGAAGGGCAAAAAGAGACATCAGAATATCAGTACACTAGGTGACTCAGAGGATAGAGAGCCAGGCCTGGAGACAAGAGGTCCTGGGTTCAAATGTGAACCTTAGCTCACATTTCTTAGCTATGTGTCCCTGGGCAAGTTACTTAACCCCAATTGCCCAGCCCTTCTTGCTCTTCTGCCTTGACAACTATACTTAGTGTCAAGTCTAAGACACAGAAGGCAAAGGTTTAAAAAAAACAAGAAATTCCACAGAGAGGTCAAGAAAGATAATAGCACATACAGAACAAAATGGAATTTGTAATTTTCTCCCCAAAATCCACTTTCAAGAGCATGAAAAACTTAATAATAAAGAAAAATGTGCAAAGATTTCAGAACTCTGACCAATTCAGTGACCAGTTGAGACTTCAGAGACTTCAGTGAAGTCTACCTAATGCTTTTCTCATAGAAAAAAAATGAGGCATATATTGTCAGGCAATGGCAATACACTGATTTATTCTGATCAACTGTACTTTGTTACAAAATAGTTGGAGGGAGGGCAGGGGTTACTGGCAATTTCTCTCTACTACAAACTATTGCTTTATACGATAGCTTGAAATGTAGTATGGCAAGTCCCTCTCCATCTTCATTTTTTTCAATATTTTGCTTGTATGTGAATTTTAAGACTTTGCCTAATTCTATTAAGTAGCTACTATTCATAATCTCCAAAGAACTTAAGTTATTGGTCACCCGAAATGCAATAGAAAGGCATATGGTAAATGTGAGTACGTTGTAACACATCGCAAAAGCAAAATCAGCCAGGAGAAGCAGTATAAAGGATTCCACCAGAAAAATATATGACCATAAAAAAAGATGGAATGGTCAAAAAGAAAGATCAGGAGATGACTTACAAACAGCTCCTAGATTCCAATGGCACTGTAAAGTGGATTAAAGGAAGGCACTCAGAGTGTAAGATGGGTCCTCAGTGAAAAGTATAAAAAGACATGGACAAATCACACAAGATGGGTAGAGACGAAATTCAGAACAGGAGAACAGTGACCACACCTGTCCCCAGATGACAATGCCTTGAAAGCACCAAAAATGTATAGGCCTCCATACCTAGCTGTAAAACAGGAGAACCTAACAAAAAAAGGGAAGTGTCTCTTCCCCCTTCCACCCACATTAAGAGTCTAATTCTTAACATAAGGTCTAAAGTCTGGAAATCTTACAAGCAGGGGATAAAATAGAAAATGAAAGATTCCACTGATTACCTCCTGTAAGAGTTCCCAAAGGGTCACCAGGGCATGAAGTAGGTGACAAATTTAAATGAAGTGAAATTCAGAGTTGAATTTCCCTCATCATGGCACTCCTTCATTCTAGTCTTGTGATAGCTTCCAAGATGAAAATCAAATAATCCAATCACTTAATTCAGAAAAATGTCTTAATAGGAGACTCATAGGATCATAGATTTAAAGCTAAAAGTGACCTTTGAAGTCTTCTAGTCCAAATTCTCAAATTTTACAAATGAGGAAAAGGAGGCGGAGGTATGAAATGACTTGAAATCCACACACACAATATTTGGACCCCCAAGGTAACAATGACATAGAGAAAGGACCCACTACTTTCTTATCTAAGATTGGTTCTGACAGGTAAGAATTTCAGACCAAGTAAAAGGACAAAGAATTACTTCAGAAGCCCAAAAGGGGAGCTATTTTTAAACAGGAAGCACCTTGACCGGGGAAGGGGTCATCTTTCAAATTTCATTTCATAACCATTCTACTTTTAAATTGTATTTGGTGGGCACAGAAGCAATCCTTAGCTCTCTCTCTCTTTCAAGCAACTGGCTCATTAGTATACTGCTATCCTAAGGCGCTGTTTTCTTTTATGACTTTCCATTGTCTAGGTTCTCTGTCTAACCTGGCAAAATGAAATATCACTAATTAACCTCAGGAACGACATCACCACTTATAATCTTTTCAGGCATCATGTGCTTGCTGCTCATCTTAGTTTGTAAGGCATTTACTTTCAGACACTCTGACACTTTGGGATTTTTAAAGTCAAATAAATAATTACTCAATTTCCTCCTGAGCTTTGATGAAATGTCAAAATCATTATCAAAATTGATTAAAATTGCACAAGGGATTTTTTTTTCTGTAGCCCACTGCATTATCAATATGTGTAGCTCTTAATCAAATACTGCACAGATGATATAAGTAGACTCCTCTGGCTAAGTTCAGATTTTAATTACAAGAGTTAAAGACAAAATCATCCACAGACTGTTAATTTTTGTTTTGATTTATATAGAAAATTATTTTAACTAATAATTTGTTTTGATTTTGAGCTAATTTTGAAGACACAGTCAGTGGTAATTGTTTGGTTGGAAGAAATCCCCCCACCCCCACCAAATTTCTCTCCAGGATGCTGGACAAATACTTAAAAGAACAGAGTTGGATTTGTGGTCAGAGGACCTGGAATTAAATCCTGCTCTTGCCACTCACCATTCTCATGACCTTGGGAAAGTCAGCTTCCTTTTAATAGTTTCACAGACGCCCTGAATCCTCTCAAGGGGACAATAGGTCAAGAACTTCCAGACTAGATAGTCTAAGGTTCTTCCTGGCCCTAAAACTATGAGCCTATGTTGCACCTCTTTGTCTTTGTCCTTACTCGCTTGCTGTATTTGTGCAAAAGTTATGAAGAAAATGGAAGAAAAAGGGAGCAGAGAATCATCAAGAGTCAACTATTGATAATGGAGGAAAAAACAATTCAGGGACTACTGCGCCAGCCTTTCTAGGAGCCAAGAGTGTTACATGAGCTGCAATTACAAGAGATATAGCTTTCAGGAATAAGGTATATTCTATCCAGATCAGCCTATATATTGAGAATATTGAGTTAAGTTCTGGGTGTCCCAATTTAAGAAGGATGTTGACAAAAGTGGAAAACATCTATATGAGCTCAACCGTTAGGGTGAAGGGTCTGAATCCATACCATAAGGATTGGTTATGTGCCCTGAGAAGAGAAGATTCAGAGGAGACATAACTATCCTCAAGTAGTTAAACCACCATAATGTGGAACATCCACGAGACTTATTCCTTTTGGCTCCAAAGGGTAGAATCAGGAATAATTGACAGAGGTTGCAAAGATGCCCATTTAGATTTAATGTCCTAAATGTCTTGAAAATGAGGCCCATCTAAAAGTGGAATGGGGAGCCTTGGGAAGGAGTGGGCTGACCCTCTTTGATGATCTTCAAGCTGAATCAAGATAGCCAGTTGCTCAGTTAGGAATCGGACTAGATGGCAGCTAAGGTCTCTTTCAACTCTAAAATTCTGTAATTGTTACTTTGGGAGGTTTCCATCTAGTGAATAGTTTTCTAGATCATAGATGCAATGTACTGCCAACACTAAAAGAAAAAATCAATTCTGTCAGTCAAATTCCTTTCAACAACCAAAGTTGAATTAATTTTTAATAAAGTATCCCTCTGGTAGCAAGAAGATTATAAAGGATAAACTTGGCACTTAGGTGGGCCATAATTTAATTGGTGAGAGGACTCTCTTCAGTGAGGCGAGATGTAACCCCTTCGTGTTTTCTCCCCGCTGTAGAATTTGTGTCTATTTCCCCATAAATCCTTTATTGATAACTTACCCAACACATTGGAAGTATGCCTTTGGTTCTTTTCTCACCTCAGGAAAGAAATACATTACTTTGGGTTGTCCTCCTGAGTCTCATTCCTCATTCTTGCTATATGACCAACTTGTTTCCTGTGATGGAATATATAATGTGTGTATACAGATATATACATACATACCTATATATATGTCTATATGTCTATATATCCCACATATGTGGAACTTAGATATTCCATATATGTGTACATACATGTATTCATATATATGGAACATGAATGGCATTATGTATATGATGCCATTTCCATTCCTCACGTACAAGTGTAACAGGATGCTGGCCGTGTGTGCTGGCAGATAGAAACTTCAAATGCCACCCCACCCCACCCCTGCTTGAACCCCTGGGGAGCTCTTCTACTGTTATGATAGATTGAGTCCCTGTAATTGATGCCAATCATCTCCCATACTTGTGGGAGTGGGAGGAATCTCTCTTAAGAGAGAGGAGGGAGAACCACAAATGTGGAGCTGGAGGCAAATGCAATTAGAAAGTGTGAGGAGGCCGAGGAGGACCTTTTGAGGGACAACAAGCCACCACCACCAGCATTTGTGCCAAACGTAAGAGAAGACACAGCCCTGGGGCAAGAATGGGAGCTACCATAATCCATGGAGAGGGCAAAATCCGGAACATCAAGCCAAGGTTGGCAGAGAGCTGCTCAAACCATTCATTTTGCTAAGACCAGAACTAATGATCCTTTCCCTTGACTTTCTTCCCACTCTTTAGTTTTCTCATGAGTGTGACAAGTCTGTTGTTCAACTTCTGTTCTTAAATGCTTGTTTTACTTTCTGTTTCAATGTTGTTTTAAAGGCAGTCTCCCTAAGATAAATGTTAACAACTGCATTACTGATCTACATTTTTCATTAGTCAAGTGCAACACAGAGCAGTGGGAGGAAGTATCAAAAAAGAGAAGGGAGAGGGGGCAGCTGGGTAGCTCAGTGGATTGAGAGTCAGGCCTAGAGACAGGAGGTCCTAGGTTCAAATCCAGCCTAAGACACTTCCCAGCTGTGTGAACCTGGGCAAGTCACTTGACCCCCATTGCCCACCCTTACCACTCTTCCACCTAGGAGCCAATACACAGAAGTTAAGGGTTTAAAAAAAGAGAAGGGAGAGGAGAGATAGAGAAACGTAGCGAGAGAGGAGAGGAAGGAGACAGAGTTAAACAGAGTGGGAGGGAGAGAGAGCGAGGGAAAGAGAGATGAATAAAAGAATATTTTTATAACTTTCAAGAGAAGAGAAAAATTGTGAACATTGAAAATCAGTCAACTATCCTAGTGAAAGAGATGATTGTAAGTGAGCAGGGAATGGTAAGAAAAGTGGCCTCAATTACTTCCTCTTCAAATTTTTCCATTCTCAAGGTAGCTTATGAGTAAAATTAAGTCATGCCCCAGAGATAGAACTGAAGGACTAGAGAAAAGTCACACACAAAGGGAAGGATATAGAGAGTGACATGGAAGAAGCCTTCCAATTTATATGAAAGCATAGGGCCAGAGAGAAGAATAACTAGCCCTCTCCTTACCAGCTTTCCCACTGCACAACTAGACAAGTAAGTGGTAATTCTTCAGCCTACCATTGCTCATGAGTCTTTTCACTGTGTTGTGGATTTATTGTCACTTTAGTTCTCCTGAGATGCTAATGTTAGATGTTCTAACACCCCCCTCTAGGCTCATTCCTCCAATTGGCGCTGGCATTGTCAAGTTGCATCACCAGAGGAGTAATTGCTATCTTAGCTTCTAGATAGAGCTAATTCATTCGAGCTATAGTTCATGAGACCCCACTAATATGCTTCCTCTTACCAATCAGCCAGTAGACTTGGTATTTAGAAAAGGTTCAAATGGTATAGCAAAAATAATAGTTACAAAGAATTTTCCCCTAAAATCTTGGGGCATACTCCCACAAAAAAAACCTAGAATAAGGGGGAGGAAGAATTGATACACATTTTAAATACAATGGTCATGAGGATCATACATGGCCAAGGTGAAACAACTCTGGAACTATTGGGCCGCAATGCCCTTCCTCCTCTCTAGTGTCCTCATGAAGTTCATTGCAGGGTTGGGGGCTGGTGCTAGTGATGGACAAGCCACTCATCTGCCAGCCTGAGCTGGCTCTCCCAGGGCACAATATCTCTGCTAGATGGGCGGCCTCGCCTGATTTGATTCTACCTATTGAAGAGTATAGCATCTTGGCTGGAAGGGTCTATTAACTGCTGGCCAGAGCTTGGCAAGATAGATCATTTGGCTGCCAGGATTTTTATCAGGTATGGAATCTCTGCTATGCAGCCAATTCTGTAGACTCCCTGGACTAGCTTTTCAATGGACAGCTATAGTCTCCACCACTTCCAACCTCTAGCTTTGTTGGCTGCCAACTATATTCTTTTCAGAAGTCTAACAATGCTCTTTTCAGCTGAAGCACTACCCCCCTTTTAGCAAAGACAGTGACCCTTAGCCTAAAATTGGTAGAAGCTCTTCTCTTTACATCCCTCATGGCCCCATAACTGAATTTTGTTACCTCCAGGCAAGAGGTAGGATTAGCCTAACCTTTCCTGTTCAAAAATTCTTCTTAGTTCAAAACAGATTCTCTCAGTGAGGGACTCCACCCTTTTGATGACCAGCCAGTTACATTTCCCAGATTCATACTAGAATCTTATGTAGATGAATGGTTGGAGACAAATTCTGTGCTCTAGGGCAACTTCACTGTATTTTTCTGGGCTGTTCATATGCAGTGGAAGTATTTTAGGCTGAAGCCTCTCCCAAAGTAGGAATGCTTCTTTATATCTGAAAGAGCTTTCCCTATATAGTTCAAGGTCTCTATCTCTGCTCCTTCTGACCTTCAACTTTGGTGAGGTCTAAATATGGCACAGCCTCACACAGGATTCAAAGCCACACAAGAACAGAAAATATCCCAAGACTTAGATTTTGAAGGAATCTGAGAGATGCAGCCCCCTCACTTTAGGGAGGAGGAAACTAAGACCCAAGGAGGTATAAGGCTGGTGCAATATTATATGATTAACAAGTATCAGAGCAGAGATTTGACCTCAAGTTCTTTTTTTATCTTTATCTTCCATCTTAGAATCAATACTATGAATTGGTTCTAACACAGAAGTGCAGTAAGGGCTAGGCAATGGGAGGTAAGTGACTTGCCCAAGGTCACACAGCTAGGAAGGATCTGAGGCCAAATTTGAATCCCATCTCTAGGCCCGGCTCTCTAGCCACTGAGCCACCTAGATGCCCCCGACCTGAAGTTCTTTATCTCATAAACCAAGGTCCTTGACCACTGCAACAAGAGAATGATGCTTTTCTAATAGCAAGCAATCTGAATTAGCACACTACATAATTTCCTAAATAATAAGATTGCCTCATGAAACAATAATCATTTATTGCACATGGGGCAGGGGCCATGTACATGTTGAAAGGAGATTTAGAGGAAGACATAACTATCTCCATTTTGTCCTGTTTCCGCCATTTTTTACTACAGAAGGCCCCCAGCACCTACTCTAAGAACAATTAAAGCAGTCGCCTTATTTCCCTTGCACACATTGCTTTACAAATGAAAAATAAAGAAAAATCAGAGGCCTCTGATAGTTCAAGGAAGTTGTCCCTTACTCTTGACTCTACCTGATAAAGCACACAGTAGGCGGTTAACCAATGTTTGCTAAATGGTAGCAAAGGTATTGTTTCCTTTGTTCTAATGTAAATACCTGTGCTAACAAGGATACATTCCTTCCTTCTTAAGAAGTGGCAAACATCCTCACAGAGTCTCTTTTCCTATCTGCTGAAATGCCTGCACAGACCAAACTACTCCGTAAAAAGCACGTCTTTCTTTTTACTCTCTCAATTTTATGTAGCTTTGGAGGGAAGAATAGATAAAAGTCACTCACCAAGTATTACACACACATTTCCTTCCATTAGTGGTAGAGTGTGTCTTACTGTGAGTAAATAAACTGAAGTTGTCCGGTATCTGTCTTCTGTGAGAGCTACTGGCTAGTTGAGAATTCATGTAACAATACTGTTGATCAGGGAAGGGCTGGCTACCTCAGACTCTGCCAGATTCTTATCTCTAAGAACCTTCCAGGGTATACTAGGTGAGTTTACCCAAGATCATAGGTTTGGGGTTAGAAGGGACCTTGGCATTCATCTAGAGCAGTGATGGGCAAACTACTGCCCATAGGCCAGATGCAGCCCCCTGAAATGTTCTATCCTGGCTGCCTGACATTATTCCTAATCTGACAAATACGAGTAGGATACAATACAATGAAACTTCGAAAGAGTTGCCTTAGAAACAGACTGACAGATGAGCATTTCCTTTCCTTTGGCCCCCTCTTTAAAAAGTTTGCCCCTGGGCAGCTGGATAGCTCAGTAGATTGAGAGCCAATCCTAGAGTCTGGAGGTCCTGGGTTCAAATCTGGCCTCAGACACTTCCCAGCTGTGTGACCCTGGGCAAGTCACTTAACCCCCATTGTCTAGCCCTTACCTCTCTTCTGCCTCGGAACCAATACACAGTATTGACTCCAAGACAGAAGGTAAGAATTAAAAAAAAAAAGATAAGACACAAGAGATTGTTGAATGGACATTAAAAAAAAAAGTTTGCCCATTACTGGTCTAGACCCACACTCTATTCTTACAGATAAAGGGGAAGTAGGATCATTAGATCTGTCTTTTAGGAAAATCATTTGATATATGAGGGGAGGATAGATTGGAATACAGAAAGGCATGATGCAGGAAGACCAATTAGAAAGTCCTTGTAATAGGTAAGTACCAATACTAGGGTAGTGTCTATAGGAGCGGAGAGAAATAGACATAAAAGAGAAATTATATGAATTTAGAAACAACTAGATTTGACAACAGATTGGATATGTGGAGTGCATAAAGGTGAGGCATTGAGAATGGGCCCAAGTTTGCAAGCTTGGGTGACTAGGAAGATACTGGTATCTTCAATAATAATAGGAGAGATGGGATAGGACATGTTAATTTTAAGATGCCTTCAGGACATCCAGTTCAAGATGTCCAAAAAGGATTGATGATGCAAGACTGGAGATTAAGGGAGATTTATGGATTAGATATATAGATTTGAGAATCATCTGCATACAGAGGATAACAACCTGGTAAAAATGGGGAAAGGACTGGAGATTATTTGGATGAAGATCAGTTGAAGGACCTTAGGATGGCAGAAAGCAGGAAAACTTAGGGAACACACTAGCTCTCTTCAAGTATTTAAGAGATTTTCATTCTAGCTGGACTGAGGACTAAAAACAAAGGGTGGAAATTGAAATGAAGTAAATTTAGATTTGATATGAGGAAAACTATTTGAATTACGAAATATATCCCAAAGCAAAATGGAATACTTGGGGAGATAATGAGCTCCCTGTCACTGAAGCTCTTCCAGTTTAGATTGTATATCCACTTGCATAATAGAGGGGTCTGTAGAGGTAAAATCTCATTGTGAAGACTTGATTAACAGAAAAGAATCAAATTAAGTATAATAGTTCAATTCAGTATAAAAAAAGAAATCGGTCTAGAGAAGGTAAGTGACTTTTCCAAGGTCATACAAAGCCAGAATTCAAATCTGGCTATAGAGCCCTGTACCATAGCTGCCTATCAGACAATAATTAGAAAATCTAAAAAAAAAGTACATAAGTCAGTGTTAAAGCCCTTACAAACTACATAACTATTTGGGAGCTCAGGAAAGTGGGTGATTAATGTAGATGGAAACAGGAAGGGAACCCTTGCAGAGATTTAAAATGGCAGGAAGCTCCAGACCCCTACAGGATTCTTATAGAAAACTGAAAACTTGGAAAAAATAATAGATATTTGTGAAATGCCAGCACAGTGTCTTTTATAGATAGCCACTAATGAATAATATGAAGAGATTTTGGTTCAAATAAACAAGTGATCCCAATTAAAATATAAAAAGCTTCAACATGACTCAGTAATATATTTTATTACTAATTCTTCCCATTCGACTGGGTACAGTATTTAGCCACTTGAAACACATAAGTCATGCACACCTCTATTTTCAAAAAGCTTTGATCAGGCTATTCTTGTAAGCTCTGTGATGTCTTGTATATGATCCTGTATTTGGTGAGCTTTGTGATTGTCAAATAGAGCTCTGCTAACTGAAAGAGATGTTACCACAAAAACTAATAAGTGTTAGTGGCAGATCTTGTTGGGGAATTATTTATTCAGTACAAAGTTTGATGAAATGAAATGACCTAATTTGATAATGACTCTTTGATTATATTTGGATTTGAGTCTTTTCTTTTTCTTAACAAATTCATTACGAGCTAAGTAGCAGGGGAAAGAATATGAACAATACTATGAACATTTCTGATCTTCCTGAAACTTCAAATTCAGTCTTCTTAAATTTGACAATAGGATTCTATCTTGAAGATAACTAGCAATTGCTTTACTTCTAGAAGATGGACCTGATACAGTCGGTATCCATCAAGAGCATACAGGAGCATCCTAATTAAAGTGCAGATACTATCTGTGAGCATGACCTGGGCTGGACATCTACAAAGACATGGAAGCACAGAAAGTGCACTAGACAGAATCAAGAGAACACTAAGAAGCTGTGTGATCTTGAATTAACTCCTTTTCCCTCTTTCGGTCTCAGTTTTCTCACCTGTAAAATGAGAGGATGGGATCACTTATAGATCAAAGATCCTATCATTAGAAATCCCTATAAGATCATGCTATAAGGTGAGCAGCAGGCAACAAATATTCCTCTTCTATGTCTAACTTTTCAGTGGTTCCCAAACTTTTTTGGCCTACCACCCCCGTTCCAGAAAAAAATATTACTTAGCCCCCTGGAAATTAATTTTTTAAAATTTTAATAGCAATGAATAGGAAAGATAAATGCGTGGCCATCACCGCATCCCTGGATCACTGCAGCACCCACCAGGGGGCGGTGGCACCCACTTTGGGAATCACTGCTTTAGATCATCTCCACAGGTCAATCAGCAAATGCTATACAGCCTGCTGAGATAATCAATTCTAGTATCATCATACAGAAAGACTTTAGACAGAACCTACTTAGATCTTGTTAGTGCTTATAGCAATCTTGAAATCCTAGCATGTCTATTACCTTCCTCCACCATCTGGTTCTCCCAAAAGATGTTTCTGGAAGAAAATGACCTAACTGAAGACATCTATTATCACCAAATGGTGTGAGCTTTAGCTAAGTCCTTTCTAGATCCTCTCAACAGTCAGATCTCTGGCATGATGGATCCCTGAAGAACCTACGTGGAGAGCAGAATGTGAAATGCATAATTTAGCAGCTAAATCTGAACATAAAAGATGACAGCCATCTTCAAGTGTAAGGATTTCGATAAACCTAGCCAAAGAATCCAGATAGTTTTACCAGTCTCAACATAAGCTAATGGGTAACATTTCTTGGAGGTAATAGTGCTTATTGGAAAAGGCTGACTCTTATCTGTAAGCTATTCCTCAAAACTTCAGGGTGAGCACCTCCTAGTTGCTCCCTGATTGCCCAAATATCAGTCTGACCATTAAGCCTGGAAAGTCAGTTTGGCCAAATCCTGCACAATGGACAGCAATAACAAAGTCTCAATACTTTCAGGATTTGCAAGACAGGCAGAAAGTACAAACATTTAAGTTTTCATTTGTCTATTAGTCTCAAATATCCCAAGACATGGAATTGGGATTATGAACACAGCAAGGCATGATGACTCTAAATATGTACTGCTGCCTTATAAATGAACCACAATTTATGATTTTCAAGATTGACTGAGATTTCCCCACACACACACATTTTCCTAAGTGACTTCTGTTTTCTTTTCATTAGAAAGATGGATACCACTCTAATAACTCACTTTGATAATGTACTCCTTGTTTTATTTGCTTTTCTCTTTTCCTTCAGGTTCATGACTTGTTTTTGGTAACTGGTTCAAGGTGGGAAGGGAGAGTAAGTAGAGCAATAAGGTTTGTATTGAGTCTTTTTTTTCCAACACAGTGCTCAAAGGTATTTATTATCCTGAAGAAACTGTAGACTGAGTAAAATGTGGTCGTTCAAGTTTTTACCGTGTTGAGTAGAAAATCCCTACTGCTCCATCTTCCCAGAAATTATATCATATAGGGCAGTGATTCCCAAAGTGGGCGCCACTGCCCCCTGGTGGGTGCTGCAGCGATCCAGGGAGGCGGTGATGGCCACAGGTGCATTTAGCTTTCCTATTAATTACTATTAAAATTTTTTTTAAAAATCAGTTTCCAGGGGGCTAAGTAATATTTTTCTGGAAAGGGGTGGTAGGCCAAAAAAGTTTGGGAACTACTGATATAGGGTCTTCCAAAGGGCTGTCTTTCTTCTACCCCTAAAAAAACTCATAAGCATTTATCTCAGGTTTTGAAAGAAATGGCTGTACCCAAGGAAATCTAACCTCAGCCTGGTGCCCAGAAATGAACCAAGGCTGTCAAGAAAGATGTACTCAGGATTATTGCACTCAAGTAATGTAATAAGCACTTCCTGCTTCTGCCTCTTACTAGGTGTGTGATTTTGGGCAAGTCACCATTCCTCTCTAGGATTGAATTTTTCATCCATAAAATGAGAAGCAGTATGGTATAGGAAAACAGCAGGCTGCCCTTGGGGTTAGGAAGATCTGGATTCAATGAATCAATGCCTCTACCACATACCTCGTTTGTCTTATTATTGCAATAAAATGTTTTATGCTGGAGAAGTGAGGAGGAGAGGGAGAGAGGGAGGAAAGAGAGGGGGAGAAAGGAGACAGAGGGAGGGGAAGAGAGAGAAAAAGAGAGAGAGAGAAAGAGAGAGAGAAAGAGAGAGAGAAAGAGAGAGAGAGAGAGAGAGAGAGAGAGAGAGAGAGAGAGAGAGAGAATATGGATGGCAATCTCTTTGCAGTTTTAAACTCTCTCTTAGTTTCCATGGCACTATTCTTGTCTAGTTCTCCTCTTAGCTGTATTATTATTCTCTCTAAATCTCTTTTGTTAGACCATTATGCATTACTTGCCTATTAAACTCGAGTGTTTTTCAAAGCTCTGCTATAGACTCTCTTTTCTTTCTAGTCTCTCTTCCTTTTTTTAATTTTTTTAAACATTTATTAATATTCATTTTTAACATGGTTACATGATTCCTGCTCCTACTTTCACCTTCACCCCCCGCTCTCCCCCCACCCATGGCCAATGCACATTTCCACTGGTTTTAACATGTGTCATTGATCAAGACCTATTTCCAAATTGTTGATAGTTGCATTGTCTCTCTTCCTTTTTGCTATCACGTCAGTCACTATAAGTTCAGTTTTAGATATAGATCTAACTATGTATATGTAGATATTCTGTACATATGATATATACTATATATAGATGCAGCCCTAATCTCTGTCCTGAGCTTTTGTCTCACATTACTAGCAGCTTGCTAGATGTCTCTAATGGGATATTATTTTATGGGCATCTCAAACCTATCTGTGTACAAAATGGAATTCATTATCTTCTTTTCTCTGCTTCTACTTCTCCAAACTTACCCAGGTAGATTCAGGGCACCACCTTCCTTCTAATAATCCAGGTTCACCATCTTGGAGTCACTCTTGATTCTCCTCTTTCTCACTCTCATATCTAGTTATCAAGTCTTATCAATTCTACCTCCACAATATCTCTGAGATTCCTTTTCTCCACTCTCCTAGCTTCCTCTGCAATTCAAGCCCTCAGCACTTCTTGCCTAGACTATTGAAAAAGCCTCTTAATTGGTCCCTCTGCTCCCAGTCTCTTCTCTTTTTAATGCCTCCTCCACTTCATTGCCAAAATAATCTTCTTAAGGCATAAGTCTGACCATGTCATTTTCTTGCTCATAAACCATCGCTGACTCCCTATTGCCTCTAGGATGAGAGACAAACTCCTCAGCTAGGCATTTAAAACCCTCTCCACCTGGACTCCAACCAACTTGTCTAGACAAACTTAATATTTTACTCCTTCACGCATTATTTCTTCCCAGCTAAACTGGCCTATCCACTGCTCTTTTCACTCATTCAACATTTATTAAGCACCACTATGTTCCAGGCAATGTGCTGCAACAAAGAAACATTTCATCTTTACTCTCTCTTTTTCCACAGGCTGACATTCATTTCTGGAACGCACCTCTTTCCTCAACGCTGCCTCCAAAAATCTTTATTTTCTTGTTAAGCCAAGGACCATCTACCATGTGAAACCTTTGCTGACCATGCCTTCTCGCTAGTACTATTTCCCTCATCAAATTAACTTCTGTTTCCATGTCATGTCTCCTCAGTAGAATATAACTTCTCTGGGAAATGGGATGATTTCATTTTTGTCAACATATCCCTAGATCTTAGCATAGTAGCTTGCTCTTTAATGAATATTTGCTGAGTGGCATTATATGGCAGCAAGAATGAGTATTAGCTAAGGCTGGAATTATCCTAGAGGACACCTTCTATTCGATCTGAGAACATCTCAAATGAAATAGAAAGTTGAGCGAAGTCCTGGTTCCTAGTGATTCCTTCATACAGCAATTCCAGTACTGGGGAGCAATGAAAAGAGCCCCTAAAGAAATGTGTTGTGGTGGATGCAAAACCTGCATGGAGGCCATTGAAACATGCTGGCTGTGCTTCCCTAAGCAAATCATTTCACCTCTTAGCACTCTGGGAGACTTGCTAATACTCTAAGTTTCAGAGAAGGTCCCAGCCTACACTGGTAAAAAGAGTCTCCTCACTGAGGAATTTTTTTATCCCAGTGCAGTAGAAGATTCACACCCAGTTCTTACATTTATTATCCTCTTTCTCATTGAGTACTTTGTGTTTTTTAGGATATGTAGGAATCCAGATTCCAGAGCTTGAAGGGACACAGTGCAGCAGCCAAAGCACCAAATCTGCATCTTATATGTGTTAGAAACTGTGTGGCCAGCAAGATCCTGAGATCTCTGTAAGTCTCTGAAAAGAAAGTGTGAGCTCCTTGGGATCACAAAGAGACCAAAACCTAGGACATCAGTGTGTACATGAGAGGTCCCTAAGAACCAGAGTTCTATGGCTTCTTACCTAGGTACACCCAAAGAATAAGGAAGGATTCAGCAAATCTTATCAGGGATGGAAGTATCATTGGTCTTGTGACCCAGAGTCATCATTCCCCTGGCCCATCGGTGCTCTCTCTGCCTCAGATTTCAGGTGGCCTACAGTACAACCAAAAGCACAAAACGTCTCCAGGAACACACACAATGTAAGTGAACATAAATGTAGACACATACAGAAAGCCACCATGTAACCAGACTCCTCAATGATTTACTTCTCTGTTCTAATGAGGTCACACTTGGCTTTCTTCTTCCAAAATTCTCAAGTTCCTAATCACAGTTTAAGGGGGGAACACCACCAGCCCCAAACCCTGGGGCTATCTCTACCTTTGTAAACTATCTGCCAGCAGTCACAAAGAAGAAAAGAAACTGGCATTTAACATAACTATTTAGACAGAATTTTAATATAGCTATTAGAAGCTGCCTCCCTAACTGTGCCAATACCTACTAGACTAACTTTTTTTTTAAAACCCTCACCTTCCGTCTTGGAGTCAATACTGTGTATTGGCTCCAAGGCAGAAGAGTGGTAAGGGTAGGCAATGAGGGTCAAGTGACTTGCCCAGGGTCACACAGCTGAGAAGTGTCTGAGGTCAGATTTGAACCTAGGACCTCCCGTCTCTAGGCCTGGCTGTCAATCCACTGAGCTATCCAGCTGCTCCCTAGACTAACTTTTTCAAAGGCAAAGATCACTTTTTTCCCAGGAAACACCTCTCCCACGACATATGCTGGCAAGGTATGTGTTGGCTTGAATTTGTCCAAAGAATCTTAGTCCCATTGATGCAGATAGATGGTAGAACCTTAGCTGTTGCCCACCATTGTGAAAATGGAGTTCATTTGGGGTTAGCATGAAAGAAAATTCTTGGATTTGTCTGTTTGCTTTAGTTTTTGGTACTCTGCATATTTTAAATTAATATTATTAATTATTTGCAGTTTAATCCCACAGTACGGCTGAAATGCTCCCCTAAGCATAGCGCCGTATGTTTATTTTGATGCCTGTAATCACCTTGCCTATTCTCTGTGGGTCAGGTTGCCAGATAATTGCACTTTCCGGTTCGTCTTAATTGGTCACCATTACAGAATGGTATAATAAGTGATTGATTTAACACTATAGATGCTTATTAAGCAATCCCTCACATTGAATTGGAAAAACACTGTCCTTGTTTAGTTAATGGGTGATTTCACTCTCTGCTCCATTGCCTTCACTCTGCATGATTTTTTGTCTTCTGGAGACAGAATGCGTGGGCATAATTTTCTGCCCTTCTAGATCTGTTGTCTGTGAGCCAGGTTATTGCATCCTGGTGCCTGTAGCCAGGAACTTCCTCAGTAGGAATAGGACAGTGAGGTGGTGCTATTAGATGCACAATATTTAGACCAAGGTTACCATGCAGATCATACTTAGCTCGTTATTCAGGTTTACATCGTACCCAGTTTCTAGTACACGACACAATAACATACCATTATGTCTACTCCCTTCATGATCACCCTCCAAAGTTGGAGCCTGTTTTGCTTATGACTAATCTCTCATCTGAATGTTCCCTCCCTCTTAACTATCCATCTCCTCTATCACTGTTCCCTCTTTCTTTGTTAAATTGAATATAATTTTGCATCAAATTCTGTGTATGTATGTTCTAAGCTCCTTTGATCAGTTTAAATAAAAATGAGGTTCAAGTGATGGCACTCTTCCCACCTCTTCCTCCTCATTTCTATAGTAGCCTATGCATACACCAAAGATTACATAAGATAGTAAGTCTTTCCCTTTCTTCTCCAGTATATCCCATTTCAAGCTTCTTCCTTCTAAGATGGTAAAAACTTTAAATATTCTTAGCATCTTTACCTTATCTAATTCCCATAATGGCCCCTGATGACATTAAAGTTCTGATAGAATATTTGTTTCTTTTCCCACTCTTATACTTCATTCTGGATGTTCCCTTTCAATTACTCAAGGTATTTACCTTGTCATACTTCACTTGAGTCCTGTGCAATTCAAAGTTTCTTTACTGCTCTAATCTTTTCATTATGAATATTTGGAAGGCCTCTGTTTCATTAAAGATCTATCTTTCTCCTTCAAGAATTACATTCAATTTTTCTGGGCAAGTTCTGCTTTTGTAATAATGTATTCCAAAGTCTCCTCTAATGTCTGACGGTAGCTTCTAAATCTTATATGAATCTTACTGGGTCTCCTTGATACTTAAACTCATTCTTCTAGGGTAATTAGAGTATTTTTTTTCTTTTTGACCTTGAAGCTCTGAATTTTTGACTGTGACTTTCCTCAGAGTTTTTGTTCTGGATTTTCTTTTATGGCGTGAACAACAGATTAATTCTATTTTCACTTTGCTCTTTGATTCTAAAAGACACAATTTTTATTTATTATTTCTTAATATCTAGGTTCTTTTTTGATCGTGGTTTTTGGTTTTAGATTTTTTTTCTCTTTGACCTGTTTTCCAGTTCAGCTGATTTTTTTTATATGAAATGCCTTGTATTTTCTCCTATTTTTTAGTTTTTTGACTTTGTTTTACTATTTGTTGCTGTTCCATGGAGCCATGCACTTCTTTTTCATTGCTTCTAATTTTCAGAGGATATGTTATTTGGGTAATGTTTTGTACCTCTTGTACTCTGGTGTTAATTGTCTCTCTAAGTCTTTCTTCTAGAATTCTGATCTCTGTTCCAATTCTTTTCTCTAGAAATCTCATTTCATTTATAATATGATTTTTTTAAACTTGTGCTTCATTTCTTCTGGAGATCCTAGCAGATCTCATGGACAAGCTTTGTTTTTCTCTGAGGCTCTGTTTGTAGATGTTCTAAAGTTACCCTCTTTTTCTGGGTTTTTGTTTTTGGCATACCTGGATCCATAACAGCCCTTCATCATATATGGGATTTTTTTGTTTGTTCAGTCATGCTTCCAACCTTACTTCTCATACTGGTTATTTGCAACCAGGCCAATTTCTATGCCTTTCTGTAGGGAATATTGGGGCCTTCTTTAATCTGTATCCTCTGAGGACATGCTTCTATAATAACTAAGCAATGAGCATGGTGTTCTTTAAGGATCTCAGGGACAGCTCAGGTTGGAGATCTGCGAAATTTCAATGCGCTGTACCTAAGCAGTTTGATTTAGAGTGAAGTCTGATTGCTACCATCTTGGTGGAGATTTGTTAAGCTCCTGACATATATATATATATCTGAGGAATGTAGGCTTTCCTCCAGAAGAAGCTCTAACAGACTATTGCTGGCCTCGATTTCTGTCAGCTAGCTGGAAATCTGTCACCTCAAGGTGAAACACAGACTTACATTTGTGAGCTCCCTGTCCTGGTTATCCAATCAGTGCCAGCCTATGTCTGCGTACTGAATCTGCAGTCTCTCTGAGGGCAGCCACACTTACGACTTCTGTTATTGCTCTATGCCAAGTACATAGCTTCAGGTCTAGCTAGCTTCCTTGATGTGTTATATAGCCAAGTGCTCTTTGCTGGATTTATGGCTCAATTCTAGGGTCAAAGCAACTTAGCTCTTGGCTGACTCCAATTCCTATACCCTGAACAATGTATACAGCCTTAGGTCTCTTCTGTGTTAGATATGCAACCTCGCCCCTTTTCCTAGTACTGAGCAACAGATCCCGCCCAGTAGCCATGCTAGAATATTTTCTGTGTGGCTTCCTGGCTGAACCTCCTCCAAACTTTCTACAGGCTAGCCTGGAAAGATGATCCACTGTGATTTCTCCTTGGACTTTCTAATCATCAGTGTGTCAGGAACTCATTTTCATTTACTGCTGGAGTAATTGTGAGAGACAGTTAGATTGTGTTGTTTCTTCCTGCTCTACTATCTTTTCTAGTTTCTGTTCTTTCTTTTTAATCTATATTACAATGGATGGTTTCCTAGCAAGAGAAAGGGGGAAAGGATATATTCAGAAATGAATGTGATATAAAAATAAAAGGTATAAATAAAAACATGAAAAAATGTTGTTCAAAAATGAATGCTTATGAATCAGATAATACTACTATAAGTACAACATTGAGAATAAGAAAATAAAATGAGCATATTTAAATATGTAACATTTTGCATGAAATTAATCTTTCAGCTGTGACTGCACAAACAGATCATCACATACTGAGCAAACTCAAGAGAAAGAATCTACTCTGCTTCATTAGCAATTTACCCTCAAGAGGAACTGATGGTGGCCCTGCCTGAGTAAAGATGAGGTCAACAAGGAATTTGTGCATGAAAGTCTAAAAGTATCTGCCTTCCAAATATAGAGTTAAACATGCTTGGCAGTACTGCAGCACACATTCTAATTAATTAGCCCCTCCAAATGGTCTCATGTTGAAAAAGCAATGCTTTGCATTCCTAAAGAACTGGTGGTAGAATAATAATTATATTCCCATTTTCAGTAATCAGGAAAATGGTTTGAATAAAAGAAATGAATGATTTTACATGGCTGAAAAGAAATCAAAATAAATAATATAGTAACGGAAAAAGTTCACTTTGAAGACAAGCTATTTTTAGGACTTCATCTTTTCAAATATCTCAGGTCCTAAACAAGAAAGACTGTAATTTTTTTAAACACCATAAACAGTGAATTTTAAAAAAAGAAGCTTGAACTTGTAAACATGAAGCAAGAATGATCTTGTCTTTCACTATGACTTGGAAGAAAGTCCTGGGTAGTTGCCTGGGGCTCATGGTTTCACAGTTTATAATTCATAGCTAAGAACTAAAAGGGTCCTCAAAGACCATGTAGTCCAACTCCCTATATTTTACAGATGAGGCAAAGGAAACTTAGAAAAGTGAGGTAGCTTGGAAAACATTACACAGCCAGTGATTGTCAGAGGCTATATTTGAACCCAGGGTTTCCTGATTCCAAGCCCCACACTTTATGCAATAGGTCATATTTTAGGGAAAAATTAAAAAGTGATGCCTTTGTAAAATAACTGGTCCTGATAATGAAAAAATGTAATACACACACACACACACACACACACATACAAACTATATACCAATGAGTCTCACACCAACAGATGAATGGGGTTTCCTTTTCTTAAAGTACATTAGTAAGAAATCCTACATAATTAGAAGAGGTACAAGGCATCCTAACTTGCACCTTGAAAAATATTAAATGTACTCCATTGGATAATAGGAAAGGTAGAGTTTGTTAATTTACCATCTCTTGAAGGCGGAAGTCAATTGACTGTAAACAAGCCATCCAACCTTAAAGATGTATGATTTATCTACTACTCCTAAGAAACCAGCATTGACAGACAAAGTAATGAGAGAGAATTTAAAAATCAAAGCAAGCCATGGAAACATACTGTCCTTCTGATTCACATAAAAATACCCTCTTGCCCAAATGGGTACACAATCCTAAATCAATAACCACTGAAATTAACTTTCCCCAGCTAGTGGGATATCAGAACATCCAAGCCAAGGTCTCCAGCCTTATGCTGAAATATTCATCAAGGACAACACTGAAGTAATACTATAGGAAACTTGGCAGTGCCAGGAAACCTCTGAGAATACAGGCAGAAAATGCATCTTTGTGGGAAGCACTTCAAATTGCAACAATGGTTCCAAATTAGAATGGCCTTGATATGTACAGCTGTCCAAAGCCTCACCTCAAATCAGAGAACATCACTGATGAGCACCATATCAGTGATCTATATGACACATTAAAGCCCACAGAGATCCCTTACCCAAAGTCCAATTTGGAGACAAGTCTCCTCCGCAACAAAAAAAATTCTGGCCTTTATAAAACTGACAACATCCATCTACATTTTGGTGTTCTGTAGATTTTATTTTAATATAGGAGGGGGGAGGTACCTACTCTTTTTATTGTATTAAAACATGTCAATATGTCTGCTCTCTCCCAACATGACCCCAGCCAGGAACTTTTAGAATTTGTAATAAAAGGGCTGACACACTGACCTCCTGCCGTACTGGGAAAAGATGTCTGGGGAGTAATTCTTTTTTTTTTTTTTTTTTTTTTTTTTTTTAAATTTTTTTAAACCCTTAACTTCTGTGTATTGACCCATAGGTGGAA
This sequence comes from Gracilinanus agilis, assembly GCF_016433145.1. Lineage (NCBI taxonomy): Eukaryota > Metazoa > Chordata > Mammalia > Didelphimorphia > Didelphidae > Gracilinanus > Gracilinanus agilis. The sequence goes on along the minus strand of NC_058136.1, from coordinate 23,408,885 downwards.
GAGTGGTAAGGGTAGGCAATGGGGGTCAAGTGACTTGCCCAGGGTCACACTGGGGAGTAATTCTTAATCAAAATGAGAATCATTCTTTTGGCCTTGATCCCTGCAGCTTTTAATATCTATCTGTACACTGTATTTAATCATTGCTAGGCCTTAAGATTACTGGCATTTTAAGGCAGCTCAAATGAGATCTCCTGGAGCATTGTTTCAAATAAAGAATTTTTCTGGTAATGCAGAGGCTTATTAGTTACAAATGATGCCATTGGTTACCACTCTCCACCTCCACACCTTCCAGAACAATTCCCCTACTTGCAATTCTTTTTCATTTTGGCAAAGCTCTGCTTTAACTATGCCACTCTCAGATTTTTCGATTTCAGTCCTAAATTCCTTTCTCTTTTTCAGGTTGTCTTCCTTGTTATGCTACCTGAGCCTGGTATAATCCTCAACAGGTACTTTAATTACTTCTGCAGAGGCCCATCCCCATCACCTGTAATGGCCCAAGATCCAAAGGTGAAGGTTGTCTCTGCATTCTCCTTATCTCTTTGAGCTCCTGCCCTTTTGATAGTGCTTTTCTGGGCTCTGCTTTGGAAATTATTGATTCTTCTTTTATTATTCAGGACTCAGGGCTACTCCTGCAATTTTTGGTTAACTGAAAGTCTGTTTTAATTTTAACCCCACCTGGTCAAAATCTGTCCCTCTGGATGTAAAAATTTACTCAAGTTCCTAAAGTATTCCCTATATGAGCAGCCAGAGGCAAAATCTCAACAGTCCCTGACTCCTTGCTAAAAAATAAATCCTCCTTCCCAATCAGCCTATTGTGAATCCTATAAGTGAAATTTAATCTGTAACCTGACTTAGTTTACCTATTGAAGAAGTTTGTTTCTTTTGGGAATGTATGAGATTATGACTCTGTTTAATTAAATTTGTTCAATTTTTATGACCCTAAAGGAAGTATGGGATTCTGAATCTATCTTCCCTTTAACTTTTATGGCCTAAGAGGAATGTACGAGACTGCAAAATGTAAATGAATTGTTTCTCTGTCACTCTGGTGTGATTTTTCCTATAAAGAAGCCTTGTTAGAATCCTCCAAGTGGTGTAGGTTTCCCCTGAGACCCGAACCGATGCTTGAGCATAATAACAAAACCTAAGTGTTTACTTCCATAATGTCTGCATTCTGGTAAATATATATTTGGCAGCATTTACCCACCACAAGGTTCAGAGAGGAGATATTCCTTCTGTGAACACCACCAAAACTAGAACTTGACCTACATCATCCTAATTCTCCTCCTCCCTCTCCCCTAGCCACATGCATTCCATTCCCTCATGGCCTTTCTAGGTGATCATTTGCTAACTTAATTAAAGGGTGAGTTATTACTAGCTCATAATGAATGGATAGGTTACAGGTAGAAGTAGCCCGACATGACTCAAAGTGTGAAACTTTCAAAACTGGAAAGACAAATATTTTTTGGACGAGGGACCTTTGAGTGCCCATTCAATTCACACTGCTGGTTCCCATCTATATTCAAAGCCAAAATATAGTAATGGGTTGAGGCCTTGAGGATTTCATCCCTAAGGAGGTAGAAGGCCAGTAGAAGGCCTTGAATGTTGCTAGGACTAGCTATGGGACAAGATATCCAGAACAGGAAAAGATAAGGTTAACTAAGTAACCTTCCCACACCATAAGTTATACTCTAAGATTGAAAACTTTCACATGGCAACTGGGCAGTCTTAATTTGTTCTAAATTATCTAACCATTACCTAATGCTTCAATGACAGTCAATTTTGTATTAGAGCAACATAAACTTTTAGACGTTGGAGTCCTCAACTTCCATGGAAGAAGTTGATGGAACGGTTATGCAGAAAAATTTTAACTGAGCTCCCCAAGGCTTTATAGTTTATTCTTTTCATTTTAATAACAAATTTCCACAAGAGTTTTCCACAGTTATATAATTCATGTTGTCTCCCTAGCTTCTTCTCTCCCCTCTCCAGAGCTGACAAGCAATATAATCTGGGTTACACATGTCACACAAAACATATTTCAATATTATTCTTTTTTGTAAGCGAACAATCTTATAGAACCAAAACCCCAAAACATAAACCCAAATAAACAAGTGATAAATCAGATGCCTTCATCTGCATTCCTACTCCAACAGTTCTTTCTCTGGAGGCAGATAGCACTCTTTTTCATAAATGCCTCAGAATTGTCCTGGATCATAATTGTTGTGGGAGAGCTTGATATTATCTGGTTCAGGAGGGTACTGTCGACATGGGCTCCAGAAACTCCAAACTTGTAGCCTAGTAAGATCTGATGAACCCCAAGTTTTAGGACTAGCTGATAAGCTGGAGACTCCAAAGCTTGTACTGGTTCCCTTGTTCCCATGAGAATCCACCCTGAAGGTGGCATGGGCATTATACCCCCAAAACTATAGAAGTGTTTCAGGCAAACTATAAGCAGGGAAATTCCTTTGCTCTCTTACATTCTTGTGACTCCTAACCCAAAACTTCTGATAACTCCTATAAGACCTTGAGAAGATTAGCCTCCTTGGATCATCCTTTAGATGGACAGAGAGATACACCTCCTTGATAGCATCAAGTTGGATCCCAGACATTCATCTGTCCCCTAAACTGAGGGTCACCCCCTTTGTCTTCAGGCAGACCTGGTCAGATGACCAAACCCTCCTCCCTCCCACCACTGAACACCTGAGTGTTTACCACACTATAGTCACATCTTCACCATGGCACAGAGTCACGTCTCCACTATTGTAAAGAGTATAAAATCCCCAGAATTGATGTCGTCTGGGGGACAGCTTTTCCATCCATGCTGTCCTCCCAAGGAACAGCTCCCCATCTTGCTATTCCACCTTCCCAAACTCCTGGCCATTCTCAACATTACTTTCCAAATTAATAAATTTCTCTTTTTATTTTTAAGCTAAGTTTTAGAGTCTTGCATTCTTGCAAAAGGTATTCTTCCCGAATCCCTGGGGTTCACCTCTGAACCCCACAACAAAGGGAATCTTAGGCTAGCATTTTCAAAGTGAATAATGGACCCTAAGGTAAAGACAGTCCCTGTCAGGTGAGGCCAAGCCCAAGCCAAATGACTCTTTATCGCAGTAGGCAGCGCTTGAAGGTCCCGAGTTCTATCCCATCCTCAAAAGGAGGGCGTGATACAGTGGGAGAGGCTTCTGGAGACAAGAAGAGTCCGTCAATTCTGGGGACTATAGACTTTTTACAACAGTGGGGACGTGATGTTGTGTCATGGTGTGGATGTGATTCTCGAGTGGTAAAACACTCAGGCATTTGGTGGGGGGGGGAGGGGTTTGGTCATCTGACCGGGGTCTGCTTGAAGACTCTCATAGTTTAGGGAACAGATGGAGATGGATGCCTGAGATACAGCCCAATGGTGAGGTATAGCCTGGGGGTACATCTCTATATCCGTCTCAATCTAAAGGATGATCCAAAGATGATAATAATCTCAGGGTCTTCTAGAAGTTATCAGATGTTCTTGGGTTAGGAGTCATAAGGACAGAAAGGAGCAAGGGAATTTCCCTGCTTACAGTTGCCTGGGTTTTGGTAGGGTACGATGCCCATGCCAATCAGATCTTACTAGGCTACAAGTCTGGGATTTCTAGATTCCGTGTTGGCAATACCCTCTAAAAGAATTACCAGGCTCCAAGGAATCTTCAAAAATAGAGAAATTGTGAAATCTGCCTCCCTGAGGAAAAGGGGTCCAGGATTTTTATACCTTAAAGAGAGACTACATGACTGGGAAGAGAAGGTGGGAAGGGAGACAAACAAGAAGTTTTAGGTGGGATTCACGTGTGAGGTGCCTTGGTGTTTGGGGGAGAAGCACAGGTATGCATTATTTACAGCACAGAGTAAGCCCTGATCATAAAAGAGAGTGAGTTGCATTCTCAGAGAATGTAGTGATGTTTGAGCTACAAACAGAAGGTACACACTTGTGCTAAAACCTTTATCAGAAGACATGGGGAAATGCACCTAAAACAGAAGGAAACATATCTCTCAGAGAAGTGTTTGTTTATGCAGTTTGTCCCTTTATTTGCATCAAGGCAGGTTCTATTACCAGCACTCCTGGGGTCCAGGATTGGGAAATTCCTCGTGTACTCTTTTGTACTGGGATTCCACTAGAGACTTAGGGTGTCCAGGGATCCTGGACCCCCATACCATTGTATTGCGGTTAGTAGCAAAGTCTATCACATTTGATCGTTCCACAATATTGCTGTTACCGTGTAAAACGTTCTTCTGATTCTGCTTCTTTCATTCCGCATCAGTTCATGGAGGTCTTTCCAGCTCTTTCTAAAATCATCCTGTTCATCATTCCTTATAGCGCAATAGTATTCCTTCACCATCATATACCACAATTTGTTCAGCCATTTCTCAATTGAAGGACATCCCCCCCCCAAGCCTTTATAAAAACATACACTACATGCACTAAGGATATAAAAGTAATTTTTTAAAAAATGAAACAGTCCCTGCCTTTGAAGAACAAGCATTCTTCTGGTAAAAACAATACAGAGTAAATTCAGAGTACTTGAGTAGGGGATGGGGGGAAGCTAGGAGAGCACTAACAATTTACAGGGAATAAAATTTGTATATCTGATATGCAAAAGCATCAGTAAAAGGGGATCTTCACATTGATCTGAACCAAGGGAAACTGTTTGTGTATTATCTTTGCCTGAAAATCTTTTTCTCTGTACTATGGATATCAATTTAAACATGATTAAGCAAATTCAGTTAAAAGTATAAGGCCTTGTTTTCTCGCAAATTCCTAAACTCACCCAGGCCATACACATAAGGCCAGTGCACTTGAACTACTGTACAAATACAACAAAACATGTGATCTGATGGTGTGGCCTTCTAATGAGAAAAAGTCCTTAACTTGTAGGCAGATGATTTGGGTTCGATTCCCAGATGCACTATTTGTAGTAAGTATACATATAGTTCCCTTATTTGGCCACTCCACTCAATTAGTTCAGAGATTGCATTCCTGGACACTGCAACCCCAAGGTCAAGGCAGCATAATGTGGGTTCATACTTTCATGTCTATAGCTCACAAGGACCTACCACAGGTTTATCCTCAATAGTCAGCCAGTTGGCACAGTTAGGTCAAGATAAAGGCATTTACAGAAATGACAGAGTGGGTCTGGCCATGTCACCCCCTCTCCAATAAACTCCCTTGGCTCCCTATCACCTCCAGGATCAAATACAAAATTTCTGCTTGGCATTCAAAGTCCTTCATAATCTGCCTCTGCTCCCCACCACTTACACACGTACCTTTCTGTCTTCTTATACCTGAATGCTTATACTCTGCAATCCAGGGACACTGATCTACTTACTGGCTATCCTTCATGCCTAGAATTCTCTCTCTTCTCATCTCTGCCTCCTGGCTTCCTTCGGGTCCCAGAAAAGATCCTGCTTTCTATAAGAAGTCTATCACAATCTCCTTTAGTTCGAGTGTCTTTCTTCTGCTGGGAATCTCCAATTTATCGTGTATGTAGTATATGGATATCTTGTTCAGACATGATTGTTTGTATATGGTCCCCTCATCAGAATGACTTCCTTAAGAACAGGGATTGTGCTTTACCTTTCATCGTATCCTGACTTAGCATAGTGCCCAGCACAGGACAGGTGCTTAATAAAGGTTTATTGAATGACTGACCCAGCAAAGACAGCGGCAACATGGATACATTTCTTTTTTTTTAAACCTTAACTTCTGTGTATTGGCTCCTAGATGGAAGAGTGGTAAGGGTGGGCAATGGGAGTCAAGTGACTTGCCCAGGGTCACACAGCTAGGAAGTGTCTGAGGTCGGATTTGAACCCAGGACCTCCTGTCTCTAGGCCTGACTCTCGATCCACTGAGCCACCCAGCTGCTCCCCATGGATACATTTCAAGTTCACAATGTAGAGGTTCACTTGTTGAGAACAGATATGACCAATACAATATGTCTGGGACAGGAAGAAGAGACAAATTGAGATGATGTTCTAGTGGGATTTATCTACAAACAACTCACCACCTCTATCTACTGTCTAATAACAGGTTCTGCAATATAAATCTAAGCAGCATAAATAGTAATTAATTCTTTAGTAAAAAACTGGGTAAAAAGTTAATAATACACTAACAGGGGTACATACAAAATTTTAGCCAACAGGAAGTCTAGGTCCTAATATCTCCAACAGGTAAGCTATGTAAATTTATCTTACCTGAGCCAGCTGTACTCTGCACCCCACTCAGTTGAATTTTTTAAAATCTTTACCTTCCATCTTAGAATCAATAACATGTACTGGTTCCGAGACTGAAGAGCAGTAAGAGTTAGGCAATGGGGGTCAAGTGACTTGCCCAGGGTCACATATCAAGGAAGTGTCTGAGGTCAAATTTGAACCCAGGACCTCCCATCTCTAGGCCTGGCTCTCAATCCACTGAGCCGTCTAGCTGCCCCACTCAGTTGAATTTAAAGAAATGTGCCCCTAGATGTCAGGGGGGAAATGTCCCTAATTTCCATTGGAAGAAATCCCCAGTCATGTCACCCTACCTAGTTCTGTTTCTGCATTTAGGAAATTCAAAATGCTACAAATAGTGTAATACAGCAAGATCCAAAGCAGTCAGAGATCCTCTAAGGAGCTGTGATTTGTGGTTGTGTTTGCAGGACTGTGATCTGCTTATAGAAATGGCGATATCCCAAATTTACAGGCCTCGGGTTATTTCAATGCTGTCCTAAATTCCCCCAATATGGTTCCCTCCTTAGCTCTGAAAGTAATCTGCCTCAATTAAAGCAATAGATATCTTGAAAAAGCAGACTATTGTGTCAAACTGTTCATCTTTTATCTCCAGAATGCATACTAAGCTTCAATAGAAATCTGAGAAGTGATCACACCTCACCTAGGAAGGGAATGTTCTTTAACTCCAAACACAATGGAAGAGAATATTTTCTTAACAATGAAGTCATAAGAGGGAGAAGTGTGTTTCTAACACAAAAGTGACAATGTTGCACCAACCTAGCCGTCTCCCAGGGTTTCCAAAATGCAGCTCTTGTTTCACAGAAAGCCATTACCTCTTACTATTTCTGTCTCCAAGAAATGAATACAGTATTTCAGCTACATTCTTCCCTGTGGGGTAGGACAGATAATGTATTATTTATAAAAAAGAATTAAAATGAAAAGCTACCACTTTAGTAATTTAGTCTAATTTTTCATCAATGAAAACAAAAAAAAAAACCCATTCAGAACAAGTAACCTATATAAGTCCCAAGCAACTTCATCAATTGCCAGATATTACACTTGTCAACTTCGGGTCCTTTTGGACCACGGGCCTTGGACAGCAAATGGATTTTATTACTCTCTATTTGAAGAAAATCACTCTCCTAATCAAAGGTCCATTTCATGGTACTTCTACAAGATCATTTTATCTCTTCTTTATTTTTTTTTACTTTAAGCTCAGGTAATGCTTTGCACTGAAATCCATATTTGAGAAAAAAAGGAATTTGATAGGAGAGAAGCCATAGGCACTCCAAGTTCTCTTCAGAGATGCATTTAAGTGCTTCAAGTTTCAAATGTAACTCCTATGGAAGCTGCCTAACTACCCGGTTCCCTAGCATTCAACAAAGAAACGGGCTCCCCTTCTTCCTCTCACTCCTTCCCACACAAAAAAAAACTTCCCCAGTCTTGCCTAGGGAGATAGTTGGCGCCGTGTGAGGGCCTTCTGCCTTTATGGCCCCACAGAGCAGCCTTAGTGGACCCTCTAATCCTGTTGATGCTTTTTCTGACTGATTAGAATAGGCCTTCCTTCCACCAAGGATATGGAGAAAGATTTTTTTCCCTACTTGGGTTTCCAGACAGCATGTATTAAGTGTATTTCCTGCAAATCAAGAGAAAATATGGGAGAGAGAGAGAGAAGAGGCAGAAAGAGAGAGACATATATGGATATCTATATGCATACAAATACATAAACCTGTATATTTATGTTGGATATCTCTCTTTATCCAAAACATTATTTTACAAATAAGGAAATGAGGCCCAGGGATACTAAGAAACTTGCTCAAGGCCTCTCTGGTAGTAAATGGTAGTCTAGAATCATACTCGGGTTTTGCCTTCAAATCTGGATTTTCTATATTTTTAAAATAACTGTGAGAAGGGAAACTTGGGGTAAAATTTAAAGAATGGCGAAATTATAGAATATTGATTTAATGCAATATCATTATACCATGAGAAATTATAAAAATTGATATAAAAAATAAAATAAAAATATTTTTAAAATTATAAAACACCTTAGATAAACCTAGGAAGATTTAAATGGGTACTATGTACCAGGCACTATGCAAAGTCCTTTATCGATATTATTTGAATTCCATCCTCACAATAAACTTGGAAGGTAGGTGCTATTATTATCCCCATTTTACAGATAAGGAAACTGAAGCAGAGGTAAGCAACTTGTCCAGGGTCCCATCACATAGCTAATAAATGTCAGGGACCAGATTTAGACTCAGTATTTCCTGATTCTAAGTCCAGCACTTTAATCACTATACTAAGATGCACTGATAATTCCAGAAATACAAATCAGAACGACTGAGTTTCAACCTTGAATCCATCAGCTTGGCAAAGTGACAAAAATGGAAAATGATAATAATTGATTGAGGAGAGGCAGGAAAACAGGCACAATAATGCACAGCTGCTGAAGTTGTGAATTGATCTAAGCATTCTAAAAAGCAATATAGAACCATGTTAAAAAAAAGTCTAACTGTGAATACCCTTTGACTCATTTATAGTACTATTAGATCTTTATTCCAAAGAGTTCAAAGAGGAAGAGAACCCATGTATGCAAAAATATTCCCAGGAGGTCTTTTGGCTATAGCAAAAAAGTAGAAGATTAGAGAGTGCTCACCAATTTAAAGAATGGCGAACTTATAGAATATTGATTTAATGCAATATCATTATGCCATGAGAAATTATAAAAATTAATATAAAAAATAAAATAAAAATATTTTAAAAATCACAAAACACCTTAGATAAACCTAGGAAGATTTAAATGAACTGATGCAAAGTGAAAAGAACAGAGAAGGAGGAGAGCTATGTATATTATAGCCACATTATAAAGAAAAACAACTTAGAAAGGTTTAAGATCTGTGAGGGATACAATGACCAGCCACGGTTCCAGAAGAATGATGATGAAACATGTTACCCACTTACTGAAAATCATGGTGAATTCAAAGACTTACATTTTTGGACAATATGGGAATCTGTTCTGCTTGATTATGCATATTTGTTACAAGGGCTTTATTTTGGAGGAGCGAAGTAATTCAGTAGTAAACAGCCAGTCCTAGAGACAGGAGGTCTTGGGCTCAAATCTGGCCTCAGATACTTCTTAGCTGTGTGACCCTGGGTAAGTCACTTAACCCCCAATTGTCTAGCCCTTACCACTCTTCTGCCTTGGAACTAACACTTAATATTGACATCAATTCTAAGACAGAAAAAGGCTTTTAATAAAAATTAAAAAATTTTAAAGGGCTTCCTTTTTCTTTTTAACCAGTGGGGGGAGTAAGGGAGAAAGGAGATGAAGATAAAGTAGCATAGGAAAAAAAGAAACAAAAAGAGTGCCATGGAATCATCCTTTTTTCCTTGTAAGACACAGAGAAGACTAGAAAGAAGTTCAGAAAGAATAGCAATTACAGGACCATAAGTACTGGGCATTTTTGTATCTGCACTGTCAAGCTCTTTTACTTTTCTATTATAAACACCTTGATCAGTTATGTAGCTAACGGAGATCTAAGTTCAGATCTATATAATTTTTCTTGAGATCTTTAAAGAACTCGGGGCAGAATGAGCTGTCATTTTTCATTATAGAAATGAACAGATTTTTCATTCCCGATCTTAATATTCATCGGATTTACTGAATGTTTACCAGTTACTTACATCTCTGGGTTTCATAAGCTTATTTAGAGAAAATAATGGGTAGTTTACTAGTGAACTAATGAACTCATTGTAACTAAGACACTGAATATAATATTTCAGTTGTGCTTGATTAATGTCTCATGTCATATACTCTTCTGTAGGATTTCAGAGGACAAAGATGAGCCTTTTAGCAGAACAGCCAATCAATCAACAAGTATTTATTATGTTCCAGGCACTGCATATATCAAATGCAAGCAATGGAACAATCCCTACTTCCAATGAGCTTACAATCTAATGATCCAATGGGGAAAACAGCGTGCATATACATGTTTTATATATGTATGTATAAACAGAATAAATCCAAAGAAATGCAAAGAAATTAAATATTTGAGGCAGCTAGATGATACAATGGATAGAGTGCTGGCCCTGGGGTCAGAAGTATCTGAATTCAAATTCAGCCTCAGGTACTTACTAGCTATGTGCCTCCAGGCAAGTCACCTAACAACCCTGTTTGCCTCAGTTTCTTCATCTGTAAAATGAGCTGGTGAAGGAAATGGCAAACTACTCTAGTACCTTTGCCAAGAAAACCTCAAATGGCGTCATGAAGAGTCAGGCACAATCAAGTGACAACAACCACAAAGTTAAATACAAGGGAGGGAAGGATGAAGAGCACTAGTGGTTGTGAGATAGGGAAAGGATTCGTGTAGAAGATGGTACTTTAGCTGCATCTTGAAAAAAGAGTGATTTAATAAATTACAAGGGAGAAGGGAGAGCATTCTGAGAAGATGGCTAGTAAAAAGGTACAGAGATGAGAGATGGAGTGTCTGGCCCGAAAAACAGAGAGAAGGCTAGTTTAGCTGGATGGCATTGTGGGAGGGAGAGCAGTGGAGATAGGTTGTGAAGAACATGAAGAGCTAAACAGAGAAATTTACATTTTATTTTATCCTCAGGGCAGTAGGGAGCCAAAGAAGTTGAATGAGCAGGAGTCACATGGTTAGGTCTGCAGCTAAGGAAAATGACTTTAGCTGGGGTGATGTATAGGATAGGTCGGAGCAGTGAGAGATTTGAGGCAGAGAGACCAATTGGGAGATGCTTACAATAATCTAGGCCAGAAGCAATAAGGATCTGAACTAAGATGGTTGCTGGGTGAGTGGAGAAGAAGACTTAAGTTTGCAATCTACAGTCATCAGTGGAGCAATGTGTTTAGGATAAACAGTCCTGAATTTGGAGTAAGAAGACCTGAGTTCAAATTTTAGTTTTGCTATTTACTAACTCTCTGACCCTCGACAAGTCACAATGACTCAGGGTATATTTTTTAATTCTTAAAACATTTACTATGTGTTTACTATTCTCTGGCAGTATATGTGCAACCTATCTCTCCAACCAGATTGTGAGGTTCTCAAGGGCAAGGACTTATACCGCATTTTATTCCCAGAGGCCCCCACGACGAATGCCTTTCATGTAGGCAGGATTCAGTCAAAGTTATTGAAGCAGGGATGGTATAGTGGCAATCAAGTAATAGAATCATTTCCTGGTATTTAAAAATATCAGAAAATGAAAGAGACTACATTTTGTACATAAAAGTAACATCCTTGGAGCCAAACAACAGACTGTTTATTCTGTATGTGAATTGTGCAAAATATGTTTTATGAAAGAAGAATGACTAGGTTGTCATGGAAATGATTCTAATTTGAGACTGACTGGATCAACAGATATTTTATTTCTGAAGTTGCCATGTCTCCAACAATCCCTTAAGAATGCACAGGTTCACATTGCATGAAAAGTAATAGATTTGATTCTGAATCTCTGTAATTGGTAAGAAAAATGAGTTGAAAGCAAATCATTGCATTTTCTAATATTAAAATGAAAACTTACACTTTTACAAAGAGTTCATTTTGCTTTGAAAAATCAATGCTTCTCTATGACCGAGAAGGCAGAGTTAGACATTTTCTCTGATCCTCGTGGCCTTTCAAAGTGTTCCAAAATAGAAATTATACACAGGAGATACCGGTATAATACATAAGACATCTCCATGGTATAAGACATCAAGAACCCTAAGCAGGTAATGATCCAAGAAATTAATAAGAAAATTAGCTTACCCCTAAGCCCACACATGCCCGCTCAGAACCCCCAGCAGCCATCATTCTCTGAGAGGGCTTCACAAGTCCTGGATTTTGAAAATAACTCAATTCTACTCCCCCAGAACCAGCACCATGGAAAGTGGGAAACATATTCTATCTGAAAAAAACATGAGACTGCAGTGTGACAATGAGTAAGGATGGGGAGGTAGAAGGGGCTTTATCAGACCTGAAAGAAAGGGGGCTGGCATTTAGCTGAGGCCAGTTCTATGCGCATCCCTCTCATAAGTCACATGGGGCAGAGATCATAAGGAGAATTCTTTCTAAAAGTACACAGAGAAACAAAGATGAAAGTTAAAATCAAACAGAAGTGATGGCAGCCTGAAATACCATGTACTGAACCTCACAACACTCTACCTACCGGTTAATCAATGTGTTTTATGGAACTAAACTACAGAATGATAGGGCACATAAAGGAAGATGGAAGAAAGAAGATAGAAGGGAATGGATGATGTACCCTAATCATGTGAAAGATAAAGGAAAAATAACTCCCCAAATCTCTTTGCAAGAAGAGGGCTTGGAGAAGAATGGGTGAGATAGAAAAGTGAGGGACTGAAAAGGGGAAAAGAATAAGAGAACTATTGATTCAGTGATATGAGGAAGTTCTACTAAAGAAAGATATATGATGGGATATTTGGAACTTAAAATGGGTATAATCTGCAAGGATTTGGTGCCCAGAATGACTACTGCCTCTGAGAGAATGTTGTCAATATACGGACAGTATCTTGCCTCAGGGGAAAAAATCTTGGGGGCAAGTGAGTAGAAAAGTGGGAGGACATGGACTCAGGGAGGAAAAGTTATGGAAAATGAAGGAAAATGATCATGGATCAAGCAAGTGATAGTAAGGAAGTACATGATCAGGGCCATATGAAAATTCTTACTAGGGCAGGAATATTTATATCCTCTCTGTCTCCTGAAGAAATTGGCACTTCTAAGAGTGTGGCACAAGAGAAAAGGGAGCCGGGAGCAAGATCTATAAGGCAATAACAAAGAAACTGTTTAGAAAAGGAAACTCAAAATAGGTACCTTGGAAGCTTTAATTTCATGAAGGATATGAAAACGAAATAAGGATATTTAAGAACAAGACTCATAAGTCAAAGAACAAAAGAGTAAAATAGAAAGGGAAGAAAAATCATGGAAATAAGAGAAAAATCATTTTTAAAATCATTTTTAGGGGGAAAGTACAGAAAATGAAATAAAAGGCTGACAATACACACTGAAGAGACATAAAGGAAGGGGAACATTACATGACTATTTAGCTGAGAGAAAAAAGAGGGTAAAGAATTAGATAACTAAGGAAGGAAAGAAGGAAGGAAGGAAGGAAGGAAGGAAGGAAGGAAGGAAGGAAGGAAGGAAGGAAGGAAGGAAGGAAGGAAGGAAGGAAGGAAGG